>NC_050579.1:168218559-168818559 GCF_011100635.1 Trichosurus vulpecula
TGTCTCCAGAGACTGGGGAACATCTACCAGACTGAGAAGAGCCCCCTTTCAGAGATAAACATGCGTATTTACATTGGGCTGCTACGGCGGAGCTTGCTAACGTACAACAAACAGGGATGGGAAATCTTACCAAATCTTAATACATGTGTGGTTCCTTGAGAATATCCAATCCACAGTAAGCAGAGAAGGAGTCTAATGATGCACCTGAAGACTGGGTTACTTAGAATCGGGGAAATAATCTTCATGGTGTTTCTATGCACACACGCGCTGCACCTACTTCCCCCTTTTAGCGTCAGGCTCCCCGGTAGGGTAAGAATGAGAATACGTAGACTGATGGCCCTCAGACACGATCACGGCATGGTCACAGAGAGAGGAGCGAGTCTACGCTGCCCAAACCCATTAGCAGTCCCTGCATGTTCTTCACTCACTGCGCCAAGGAGCAACCTTCAACTGCAAGGAATGGTGGGACATCCATGTTAGTCGGGGAGAATCCTTGAGAAATCCAAAACACACACACACACAATGTCCAGCCGGGTGAGCCTGAGGAAGCAAAGGAGGAGGAAAATCAATAGGTAATCCAGCCTGGGAAATCGCGGAGATATCGAGACATAGCAACAGTCACCGTACAAAGGGCTCTTTGCTAGGCTTCTATTCTACTGCACTGCTACACAGCTTCTGACGTGAAGCCAAGATTAAGTGAGAAAAATTGAGATAGCTGCTCTCCTCTTAAGGCTGCCTGCCAGACAGCTTTCTCAATATCTCTTATGCAACTGATCTGAGCACCCTTGTGTTGTTGGAAATAAGTCGTGTTTGTTTATGTGTGGAAAAATCCTTTTGTTTTTCAACAAAAACCCTTCCCTAAAGATTGACTAGGATCTGTGCAGTTCTATTAAGATCAATTCATGAATTTTAATAGGTGACTAGCTAGGTCGAAGCCACTATTACTTAGAAGCGGTTTTTTAAAAAAAGGAATGTATTCCCAGACTGTCAGAAGATATACTGAAAATCTAACTCCCGCTTAGGCTTAATGAGGGTCTTGAAATTCATGTTCACTTTCTAGCATTTATTTTTATAGAATAGAATGAAATTGGGTGACTGTATGTAGTCTTTAAAACTTGTGAAGGACATCTCTTGATTATTACTCCTGACTAGAGGATTTCCCTTTACACATTTGGTTATCTTTTTTTAAATACTAAAGATAAGGTAAGTGGAATCTATTTGATCACTAGTTTCTCAACTTGCCTGGGAGTACAATACATAAATAAGAAGAGAGCAAATGATGCCTGGATTTAGGTGATAAACTCCAAGTGCTTCAATAATTTACGTTCATGTTTGTTCTTACTGTGGCATTATGATGGTTATTTATAGGAGGCAAAAGGTCTCAGCTTACTTTGAGCAACATTAAACATCTTTGCCATCCTTGTAAGTGTTCTTTAAGTTTCTAGTAGTTTTCTGGTGGGATGTTTTGTATCCCACTAAATATTTATATTTTCTAGTTGGATAGTTTGCATCTCTAGCCAATGTGATTCAACTTTCTCTAACAGTTATGCATTCTTTAAAAAAAAGTAAAACTAATAAGGACTTTATTTCTTTAAATGCTCTTAAAATACAAAAATGCGCTTGTTAGATGAAAATAATCTGTATGCTATCTTAAAAGCACTCAAGTTTTAAAATTGTCAATGCTGTTGTTTCAGATCATAAAAGAAGCTATCTTTGAAGTTAATAAAGATTTCACTGTTCATCTTTTTAAAAAAAATAATTAAGCACCCCAAAAGGCAAATCTTCAAAACTATAAACTGTTATTTCCCAGGAAACCACTCAATTCCTAACCCACCCCCTGTCCTCTTAAGGAAGGGATTGCTTTCAAAAGTGAAAGTTTAATGTAGAAATGAATTATGAGAATATATACTGTAGTGCTAATATCTACTAAAAGAATAACTATCATCATTTTAAAGACTGACATGACTGCCATTTAATTCTTAAATAGGTTCCATGTTTTAAATACAGAGTATAAGAACAAATATAATCTATATTTTACTTGTGCATCCCTAAATTGTAAAAAAATTTAGCAAAAACTCTCAGCAAGTTCTTCTTATTCTGTTACAGTGATTTTCTCTACACACCTTAATTTAAGTAATTGTAAAATGCTGAATTTAAAAAAAAAACCTACATTCTGCAATGGTATTAAATGTCATTGATTTTTTTTAAAGATGGAGGCATAACTGCAGTGTCAAAAATAAGTATCATGAATGGCTAGTTCTGCAGTGAAGCAGGCAATTCAATCAAATAATTTGACTATTTGAGCACTTTAAAAAGAACACCTAGTGCTAAAACTAAGGGTATCTAGCGACTCCTTCAGCCCATATTTAGAACAGCTCTTGAAAATCATAAATAGTCCAACATGCTCTTTCTTGTATTTGCTTCTTCATTTATTCCATTCTTTTTGATAAATTTATGTTTAGTTGTATGAGGACTTAATTCTTAACCTCTTCAATTTCCTCTAATGCCCAAATACTGTAGAATAATTATTTGATAGCGATTTTTTTACTTGTAAATAATCAAAACACAGTTATTTTTCAGTGTGCTTGTTATATATATCCTGAAAAAAATAAAAGGTACTATCACTTACTCTTTCTTATTTCCAGTTAACATATTGTAAATTTCTAATGAAGTTTGTCATTTTTCCTATTTAGTATATATCACCTAAACTGTTTTTGGTTTGTGTGAACATAATATGAACACGACTGTTAGTCTTAAAAGGGGAGGAGGGAGGTAGGGATTAAGTTTCCAGGTTCACAAAGTTCTCATGCAGTAAATTAATCTCCAAATGCTGCAGGGTAAATTACTTTTATCATAATTCCTTCAAAGAATCTATTTTTAACATTGTTATTTCACTTTTCTAATGCATTAAGTTGAATAGTTCAACACGACGGACAGCGACTGCACCTGTCTGGTTGAAGGTCTAGGACCAGACATGTACGACCTTTTTCAGAACCATGGACAGTACCATAATCTTCAAGTTCAACGCCCTTATATTGTAATCCACAATAAAGCACCATAATGTGTTATTTGAAACCTCAAAATGCAATCTTCACATGAAGAGAATCAAAGATTTACTAAAATGAAAATAAATGTCTTCACATTTTAATAGGTCTGTTTGTTCAATATTTTGTTTACTAGTTTGAGTTTCATGATTTAGGAGGATTGCTTTCAGTATCTGGAATCTTGTTCCGTGGGGCTACATTCATTTTTCCAGTGTACTGTGAAAACCACTCACATTAACTGTGAATTCATTCATTAGCACTAAGAATATCTATTTCTCAGTATAGAAATTCTAGAAAGACCACCAACAGTTAAGAAGACCGAATAAAAGGTTGTCAGTATTCAGTGGCCAAAGACATTTATAAAGTGCACAATTAGTTATAGCCTTACAAATTCACCACATAAGGATAATAAGTTCTATTCTAGTTCTTTCTCACCAAATTTCACACAAAAACATTTACCAAAAAATAATAAATTTCCTCCCAACTACAACCACCCAGCTCCCTGGGTTTAGGAACATTTTCAGTAAACAAAATTAGAGGTTTTCTAAAAATAAATTTTTGAAATGATACTTCTAATGTTTTATTAGCATTGGTAGCTATGTAGCAAATAATAATAATTCCTTTTAAATGATTTGACTGGAAAAATTAACCCTTCCTTAAACCGTGTCAGTCTTGTGATTCAGTTCAAAGTTGAAAGAAAACTGACATTAGTGTTGAAGGCCATCTATAATTAGCAGTAATAAAATTCATACATATTATTCTGTGGTATTATTTGGCTATTTCTGGATTTCTACCATATGGTATCTTTTATCCTTAGTAGTTAAATCTCTATGGCCTCCAAGGTCAGAGCAAAAATTGCATAACACATATACATTTGTTCTTTCACACACATACAGACACACACACACATTCATACAGAGTGAGGGGAATGGTTGAGTGTTAATGCAGAATGCAGGGGGGATCACAATAGACTAGAGTAATAAATTTTTAGCTTTTGGAAGTAACAGGAAAAACACAGATCATATTTGTACAATTTTTTTTTATTTCAACAACCAAAAAACCTTTGCTTTATTTTTTACATTTTCTTAAACAAATGACCTTTCAATACTAAGCATTATTACTTAAGAGCTCATTTTCATTTTCTATTCTCACAGTAAGGATGAATCTGATTCTAGTCAGCTGCCACCTGCTGGGACATGTCCATGTGCATATTAATCCTCATATCACAACATTCCTTAGGCTATGCATTTACATTTCCAGCATACAGCCATGTAACTATCAGTGCCATGTCCTAAAATAGCCTAAAATCATTTCCCACTTCCTACAAAGGGGCTTCATATGCCTTAAGATCCCTATATATTTATCTCATAGAATTTTCCTGTGAATTCCTCCTCATGCCTTTACTTTGCTTTGCCATTAGAGCCTTGCTTTTGCAATATGGCAACAGGGGAGCACCATCTTACAGTTATGCCTGACACACACCTATGTGCTTGTATCTCATCTTGGCTGAAAACAGCAGCCTGTTCCATTGCTCTATGAGTGTGTCAAGGAATAAAATTGATGTTGATATTATCTATTACGAGGTAAGGGAATATTGCTGCCCACATACATTCAACTCCTATAAGCTATAAGACCATAGGTTCCTTTTCAAATCTTGTTAATTCATATCATTGTTTTCTACCACCTTTCTGCTGCATTGATACTTAATGACATCTAAGATAGTGATTAATTTTAGATGCTGAAGAGAAGTATGTCCTAAGAGACTGAATTGTAATAAATTGACCTGTTCAAAAACTTTTTAAAGTTTTTGAAGCAGTGTGTTTTTCAACAGGCTTTAAATAGAAAAAAAGACTTTCTCTAGGCAGCACATATCTCTGTTATAGCTCCACTGAAAGTTGCCTTTTTTCAGTTAATTTTCCCACAGATTTCTTAGGTTTCTAGGAGGAAATGGATTTATGCCTTGCAGGAGTGGGGTATCCTGAATTCATAAAGTAATAAAGTTTGATCAATAGAGACAAAACCACAATATTTTGTACCTTCTAGAAACTGAATGAAAGACTGCTTAAGTTACAAAAGAATGCATAGGTACTTGCACGTGGAAGATATAAAATTAAGAGATCAGATAATTTCTGAGGACCGGAATGCTTAGAGAATAGTAGTAGAGGGGGAAAGAACTTCTCGGCATCAATAAAACAGCAGTAGTAAGTTGTTTATTACCAGCTACACCTAAAGTAATTTTCTAAGGCTCCTAGTAAAAGTCTCCTTGTCTTTGAAAGAAACAATATTGCATTGGAGAGGAATCTGGCATGGCATAAGAGTCATTACTCTTGTACTCCAGGCATGTATAATCCAACCCTCTAAATCCTTTTTTCTCTAACTCTGAAGTCCTGGCCTTTTTCCTAAAGTGCCTTCTCCTGAACTCTGGATAACACCAAAAGCAAATGACTACAACTCTTTATCACTGTATAACCAACGAAGATAAATGATAGCTAGATGAATGGATGTATAGATAAATAGCCTGGTCCCTGCAGTCTGGTTACACTCTTCGACTAGAGTTTGTTTTTGTTATTCCTCAAAGCTGAGCCCAATCACTGACACCTTCATTTTTTTTTCAATTATTCCATTTGGAGAAAGTGAGTACTCCTGGCCAACAAGACCAGATATTTCCTTGACTGTAATTCATTGAGGTGAGCCGGACAAAACCGCTCAGCAAAATTCCCCTGTGTGAACTCAGTATGAGCCGGGGTCCTCACGGTTCTGTTTCCTCTTTCCCACGAGTTAGAAAATAATATCTTCCCCCCACTTACCTCCTGACCTTTTGGGGAAAAACAAAACAGAACATTTGCAAGAGAGAAGAACCCAAGAGACAAGAGGAGAGCTCACCACACCCGGAGAGTTCTTACCTTTCTCTTCTGGAGAGGTGGGCGGGAGGGCAGAGGGGTGGGGAGAGGTTGGCCCTGAGAGCGAGGGGAGGAGCAGTCCAGAAGAGACCGAAGGAGGTTGTCCAGGAAGTAGAGGAGCTGCTGAGGTCCGGGATCCGGGACTGAGGTGCACTCGGGAGCTCCGAGTGCTAGTGAAGGCAGCCCCAGTGCCGGCAGCCACTTCTTCAGCGGTGGTGGCAGCAACAGCAGCAGCAGCAGCAGCGGTGGTAGCTGAGACTGACACGCCTCCTGGCGGGAGCTCTCCGCCGCTCCCTTTAAAGGCGCCGAGCTCCTTTCCCCAGGCTATGGGTCGCCTGCACTCCACAATCCCGCTACTCCCACTGTGCACTTTCATTCCCTCTTTCTTGTCCCACAAGAGAGCTCTCCACGCATTCGATCAGTTTTAATTCCAGGCATGGAGGCCAAAGATATTTCAAGTCCTAGGGCTGGACCGAAAGGCTTCCGAGTTGAGGGAGTCTGAGGGGTGTGGGTAACCAAGAACTGGAAACGTGGACTGGGTGATACTTGATGTAAACCTCTAGGGAATTTACCCGATCTCTGTAGCTACAACATGGATAAAGAGCTTGGGTACATTTGGTACTATGACTGTGGGCTTTATTCCTTTCAAAAACCATGGCAACTAAAGTTACTCTCGAGGCCAATGACTATGAGCTGCCTCTCCTTTCTTTCTTCTCTATGCCCCCCCCCCGCCCCCGCCCCGCTTCTCTTATACCAAATACACGGCAATTTGCCCTTGATGTTTGCATTTCTACTCGAGAGATCTTGTCCTGGTTTCTCCTCCATCCCTGTACTTAATCACAATGAACTAAAAGAATTTCAAGTCACTATTCCCTGCTTTTCCACCGTCCTATAATACCTCTAGTGATCTGGGAAATGGGGAAAACGGGCTGTTTTTTTTTTTCTTGTGAGAAGAGAAGGGAACTCCAATGTACAGTAGGGTCAGTGAAGACATTTCTTTATGCCTGGCATATGTGAGAATTTCCATATACGGGGTCTAAGTAGGGACTTCTATATACCTTGAGTAGAGAAGGATTTTTTCTACCTGGAGTATATGCAGGGACTTTTGCACGCTAAATATGTCGTCTTTCTGAGCGTCATCTTTACAACTCAATGGCCAAGGGGAAAGGTTGCTATCGCTCTGTCCTCCAAACCTCTCAGCAGCTCTAAGCAATCTTCAACAAGAGACTAGACCTGAGATTTGCTGGACTCCAGTTCTGTCTAGTTAGTGATTAAGCGCTTTAGAGATCCCCTGGGAAAAGAGTTAAGAAAATGTTCAGCAGCCTGAGAACTTTAAGGGACTCTGAGAGAGCCTAATTTGCCTGGGAGTTAGTAGTGGCTATACAGAGTCTGAACAGTCATATATTATAAGATAACATCAGATTAAGTCTCCGAAAGGAAGATCGCTCAGGGTCCTAAAACACAAGCCCAAAATGCACCTTGCCTTACAGTTTAAAAAAAAAAAAACTTCGGAAAATAATTCCGGATTTCTGTTTCTATTGCTAGGAAAAGTGAATATCTTTTTAATCCCATTGCTATTCTATCCTGGATGCTTCAATATTATCTAGGGGTGAAACAGCCCTTTCCTCCCAGAGGAAGTGATTCTCAACAATTCTCTAGGATTTTTAAGAGGAGGAGGTGGAGACAGACAAGGAGAGGGAGAGGAAGCCAGATATGGGAGAAATCGGAGGGTCTCTCGGGAGAAAGGGAGAGAAAAGAAAATATGGAGAGAAAAGAAGGGAAAAGAGGGAGAATATAGGGAAAGTGGTAGAAGAGAAATGGAGAGGCGAAGGGCGAAATAGAGGAATCTGGAGAAATGTAGTTTAGTGGAGCCGGAGTTTGAAGCCAGTATTTGATTTAAAAGAAGTACAGGGGGCATTATAATTGACAAGTCTGAGAAGCCTGGTCACCCAGCCCAACTCCGGTTTTTGTTAGCCACTTCCAAATGGACCTTGGGGTTGTTAAAAAAAAGGCTGTGCTCTCCCAGCGGTGAGTTTTCCTCAGCCCAGAGGGCAACCAGCTCATTTTGAATGTACTGCCTTATCTCCTCAACCACTACGCCTCGGAGTTCCCCATTGCAAAAGCCCCAGTGCCAGGCTCCGCCCTCCTTTCCTGGGTGCTGCTGGCGGGACTCCTTGACCCTCCAGCTCCATTCCTGGAACAGGAGAAAGCTTCTCCGCCTCCCTGATCCATCCTGCTTTGGGGGCAAATTCGGAACTTTTATTATAAAGAAATTATCCGAACATTGACAGGGAATTCCTCAGTCTCATCCAAGAATGGGGCGGGGTTGGGGGGGAGGGATGAGGCAAATGCGCATGGGGTTGGGGAGAAAGCTGAAAAGCTCCAGTTATGAGTAAACAACCGACTCGTTGTATGGAAGACATAAATAGTGAATGCCTTCCTTGTGCAGCAGATAGCGCACTACAGAGACCGTGACTCACTCAGGGCCACGCAGAAAGGGCTCCGGTCTCTGGGTCTTGCAGTTTATTAAGTCCTGAGGCACCTCACTAGATTCGCTTTGCCACAGCCCTCAGGCATGCTTTCTTCTCTTTCTTAGGCCTGAGGTCCTACAGAAGAAAGAACATCTCTAAAGAGACCCACCACGGACTGTGGCCAAGGGTGGTTCTCTCAGCCAGTTGAGTGAACTGATTTGCTCTCCTTGCTAGGTTGGCTAGGGGGAGGATATAACCCTCACAACCAACCCCACCCTCTGGTCCCTGAAAACAGACTAGTCTGGAGATCGAATAACTTCTAGCTGAGTCCTCCGTCCCTGCAGGCCCCGAGGCAAAGAGAAAGAACCTGGACATCAGCTGGAATACTCAGAGGAAGTCCCTTGGCCAGTCCTTGCATCCCTTTCTCTGGGAGCTGAGGTGAGCGGCCATTTCTGAATTCCAATTCTTATTCACCTTCGGAACATGCTATATGTTTTAGGGAGAAAAGGAACTTTCTGTCACAATATCTTCTATTACTAGAATTGTGTTCTCGGGTCAGGGTACTGTACCTTCTTACAGCTCAGCAGTTAGTTTCTTTCCTGAAATCAATAGAGAAATTATTTATAAAGCTAGAAACGTTAGGTTCCAGAAGGTCAGAGTGTGGAAGATAAACGCAAAGCTTGTTTTGACAAATAAGCTGCTGCTTCTCTGCAGGGGGAAAAGATGTCTAATTCACGAAGAGATGGTTGGATTGTTTAGAATACTAGACATTCTGTCTAGAACTCCTCCCACTTACCAGCTTAGCCCACAAAAAAAAAGCACTTTCCCTTCACGGAATCCCCCAAAGCTTGAAGGATCTTTCTCCATTTATGAAAAGAATTTCGAATGAACCTGTTCTCTCCTCTCCCAGGCCCAGGTTTTCTTTCCTTCACCTTAGTTTCAGCTATAGTTTTAAACAGTGTATTACCAAACTCACCCCTACCTTTCTTAAACACCAATTCATACCTCCTACTGTCTACAGGATATTGAAGTATGCTGGAACCAGTTGGAACAGGCTCCTGAGTGAGAGCCAGCTGCTAAATTTTCAATGTGAGCATTTGCACCTCAGAAATGGGCAAACCTTACAAATCAGGGCTTGATTTATTGTTTTATTGATTGTCTAGATTTAGAAAGTGATGGAGAAAAGTGTTAATAAATCAGATTAAACTCAAAAGCATCTCCTGCCTATAATTATTTTTCTGTAGACCTGGTTGTTAAACATTTACCAGCACATTCCTCTGACTACAAATTCAACATGATACAATTTAAATTCCCCACCCTACACCAGAAAAATAAGCATTTTCATAATTATATCATGCAGCATCTCAACTCTACAAGAAACCTACATAAACTTCAGTATGATTATAGCTGAAGCAATATTCTTCGCTTCTTTTATCTGTCTACTGGCAGAAGCTTATACTTGTTTCTGATCAAGAACTTTCAGATTCAGCCCCTTCTTTTCTAACCTCACTGTCAAAGTGTTGTTATCCTATCTCAACTCCTTGTGAGTATATTGAAGTACTAGATCTGAAGTAGTCTCTGTTTCTAGCCTCCTAGTTTTCCAGGTATCATGGCCAAAGTAATCTACCAAGGAATTCTCTTCAAGCACATTATACTTCCAAAAGCATTCCATCATAGCTCTTACTCTACAGATTTTCAGATTCTTCAGAAAACTGTTGATGCATTCACACTGCACTATTGGGCAATGACCTCATTTCACCACTAATACCACTGCCCTATATTTTCAAATTCATCCTCAGGTACCACTTCTACTCAATCACAATATAATCCTGATACTTCTGTCAAAGGAAAATTTGATGTCCTTACTTGTGTTGTATTGAAAGCATTCACTAAATTTTTAGATGGATAAGTGTTACTGGCAAGGGCTTCAGGTTAACTAATTCTCCCTCAGTCTTAGTCAGACCCTAGAACCTGTCATGTGGAAAAATGTAAAGAGTATTGAATTTGTTTTCAGAAGTACCAGCTTTGAATCCTGCTTATGTGACTTACTACAGGGGCAATTCTAAGCAAATCAATTCACCTCTCTGGGCCTCAATTTCTCCGTCTGTAAAAATGAGGAGGTTAGAGTAGGTGACCTCTAAGGTAACTTCCAGCTAGAAATCTATTCCAATTTCATTTATCACCCAGTGGTTCTTTCAGCACTAGCGTTTCCAATAATAGCTTTCATAAATGAGAAAATTACAGATTAACTAGTAAAATAGATACTTTTCAACTTTAAGATGATGCTAATGGGTTTACCCCCTCCCAGAAGAGTATCTATAGCAACCAACCATTAATATACACTTTTCAAATACTTCTGAATATTCAAAAGCCTCCTGCCAATACAGATTAAAGATGATTTCATCATAAATTTTCAGGACCTAGTAGTTTATGAACCAGCCCCTATCAAGACACCAATATACTTAGCATATTAACAAACCCTAACAGTAATAGATTATGATACTGATCTCAAAGTCCATTTAAGGCTCAGCTCCAGTGCCAACTCCATATTGCTTCCATATCCCCAAGCTGTTAGCAATTCCCAGCCAACTACTAAATTAAATTGTATTTACTTTGCATTCAACTACTTATGTACTTTTTGATTTTTTTTTCTTGTAGATTCCTTGAGGACAGGAACTGTTTTTGTTTGTCTTTGTGAATCTATCTCTACTGCCTAACTCAGTTACTAGATGACTAGGTGCTACTAGTAGTAGGTGTTTAAATTGTTTGTTGAAGAGAATTGAATTGATATTGGGCTTCACTATGTTTTTTCCCCAACACAACACTAAACCTTTGTACTGCTATGTTGATAGTTGGCCATAAAGAAGTTACTTGGGTATAGAAATGCCATTGTATCCTCCTAAGAGGCCTTGTTAAAAAGGCCTATGAACCATAGATTCATAAAATATTAGACTTGTAAGGGACAGCCTTCTAATTTTACTAAGGAAACTGAAATAGAGAGATGAAAAAACTTGCCCAAGATCATATAGCTTGGAAACAGAATAGCAGGGGCTCAAACCCATGACTTTTGATTCTAAGACCATCACTTTTCCACTATAAAACATTGCTTCTGCTCCTTAAAATTCTGGCTAAGGCTCCTGAGGAGTGATTCCAGGACCTGAATAGTGAAGATCTGACCCTGAAGATTAGATGTTGGTATAATTTCTCCTCTTACTGAAAGTGATATTACTAAGGCAAGTTTTCATTTCCATAGCAGGATGAACACTTTTACTGGTTTGCTGATTTATTTTCTTTGGGAAATTGGGACCATGTCATTTTCATACCTTTTGGCTTTCAGTCTAGCAAAGGATGCAGTAGCTTTTGAATCTTTGTGGCTGTCTCCTTGTTTAATTGAGCATTATTGGCTAGTGTACAAGAAAGGTAATAGAATTCAGTTATGGTTTTTAATTCTGTAAATTAATCGATGAGGCAGTAAAATTGGAACGAAGCTGAAATGTACAGAGACAAGGCTCAAATCAAAATATGGCACATTCTGCATAATGACCGACAGGACGAAAATCAAGAACTACGTGGTGATTTTGCAATCTGTTGTCTCAACAAACTTTTAATATGAAAATGATTCAATCTCTTCCTCAGCAGTGTTCTTTTGAAAATATATTTAAAATCCCAATACAAAATGATTAATGGAAGCAATTCAACACTTAATTGAATCAATATTTTATGTAGTTGATCATGTAAAAAATTAGAAGCAGATTTAGCCATATCTAGTGACATTAGGGATCCTATGGAAAAATCTCATTTAGAAATTGAAAATGTGATGAATATATCTTCAGTTCCCAGGTTTTTGCTGTGGAACATTTCTGTTTATGACCTCAAATCTAGTACAATTTTTTAAGAAGTTGTGTTAAGCAAGAAAAACAAAGCTTCACATCATTAATATGATGAATAAACAATTACATCAATGGAAGTGACTAAAACTCTAGCATTTCTGCAAAATGGAGAACTGAAAGGGCCAGATAAGACATATTATTATTGGCTCAGGTACACTAATTCTTAGCACCTTACCAACTTCCTCTCAGAGGTAAGCCTAATCCTGAATTTAAAAAAAATGCAATCAGTGAAAATTAACCTCATCTTTTTCCTTCCCTCGCTGAGAAACCAAGAAAAACAAACCCCTATTAACAAAATTTATAGTCAAGCAAAACAAATTCTTGCATTAGCTGAGTTGGGAAAGTTGATGAGTGCTCCTAAGTCTTTTAAAATTGTTAAACTATTTTTGTTATTGTGTAAATTGTTCTTCCGGTTCTGCTAATTTCACTAAACAGCAGTTCATGTAAGTCTTTCTAAGTTCTCTGAAACCATCTATTTTGTCATTTTATAGCAAAATAGTTTTCCATCATGTTCATATACTCTAATTTTTTCAGTCATTTCTCAATTGATGGGCACAAATTCAATTTCCAATTCTTTGCCACTACAAAAAAGGCTGTTTTAAGTATTTTTGTACATAGCATTCCTTTTCTTCTTCCTTTGAGCTCTTTGTAAACCTAGTAATGGTATTGCTGGGTCAAAGAGCATGCCCAGTTTAATAGCTTTTTGGGAATAGCTCCAAATTGCTTTACAGAATTGCTGGATGAGTTAACTGCTCCAAAATTAGTGCATTACTATACCTATTTTGCCATAGCTCTTCCAGAATTTTTCATTTTCTCTTGTCAACTTTGCCTATCTGAGGCATGTGAGGTGAAACCAGAGTTGTTTTAATTTGCATTTTTCTAGTAGTGATTTGGAACATTTTTAAAAAAATATATGACTTATTTAAAGGTTGGATTTCTTTCTCTGAAAATTACCTGTTCACATCATTTGACCATTTATCAACTGGAGAAATGATTCTTATTCTATACATTTGACTAACTTTCTTGTATAAATTAGAAACACGACCTTTCTCAGTGAAATTTATTACAGGCTTTTTTCTCTTTTGTTGCTTCTCATCTAATTTTAAATAATTTGGATTTGTGCAAAACTTTTTAAATTTTATATAATCAAACTTGTCCATTTTACCTTCTGTGTTCTTTTCTATCCCTTACTTAGTTATGAACCCTTCCCCTTTTCATAAATCTGACATGTAATTTCATTCTTTCTCCTCTATTTTGTTTATGATGTCACCCTTAATGTCTATGCAATGTACCCATTGGAAGCTTACGTTGGTATTCAGTGTGAAATGTTGGTCTAAACCTAGTTTCTGCCATATTGCTCTTCAGTTTTCTCAATAGTTTTTCTCCAGCTATTGGGGTGAGTTAGTGATCTTTGGGTTTATCAAATTAGTCTATAGTGGTCGTTTTATTTTATAGGAGGCCTCCCTAATCTTTTCCGTTGATCACCCTCTCTGTTTCATAACCAGTACCAAATTATTTTGAAGTTTATTGCTGTGTAGTATAATTTAAGAATTGGTACTGCTAGGCCATCTTTCTTCCCACTCTTTTTCATTGTTTCCCTTGAGATTCATGACCTTTTATTCTTCTAGATGAATTTTGTAGTTGTTTTCTCTAGCTCTATAAAATAACCCTTTAGTGATTTGATTGGTTTGGCACAGAATAAGAAAATAAATACATTGTCATTTTCATTATACTGGATTTCCCTACCCATGAACAATTAATATTTCTCCACTTACTTAGATATTTTTTTTATTTCTATAAAAATGTTTTGTAGTTTTCTCATATAGTTCCGATGTGTATCTTGATAAGTAGACTCCCAAGTATTTTATACTTTTGGTAGTTATTTTAAATAGAGTTTTTCTATCTCTTTTTGCTGTATTTTGTTGGCAACATATAAAAATGCTGGTGATTAATATAAGTTTATTTTCCATCCTCCAACTTTGCTGAAGTTGTTAATTGTTTCCATTAATTTTTTTAGTTGACTCTCAAAGATTCTCTAAATAAATTATCACATCATTAACAAAAAGATAATTTTGTTTTCTCTTTGCTTATACTAATTAAATTTCTTTCTTTTTGACTTATTGCTATAGCTAGCATTTTTAGCAGTATACTGAATAGTAACAGTGATAATGGACACCTTTTCTTCAACCCTGACTTATTAGAATTTAGTTTATATCTATTACAGAAAATTCTGACCCTTGGTTTTAGATGGATACTACTTTTATTTAGGAAAGATCTATTTTTCTTATTCTTTCTCCTGCCTTTAACAGGAATGTGTGTTGTATCATGTCAAAAACCTTTTCTGCATCAATTAATATAATACAGATGATTTTTGTTCTTTTTATTACTAATGTGGCCAATTATGTTTATAGTTTTTCTGATTAAAAAAATGGAACCAGCTCTGAATTTCTGGCACAAATTTGACACATTGATAGTGTGTAATCTTTGTTATATACTGCTATAGTCTCCTTAAAAATAATGTTTGCCTCATTATTCCTTAGGAAAATTGATCTATAGTTTTCTTTTACTTTTTACTCCCCCTGGTTTAGGTATCAAAATCATATTTGTTTCACAAAAGGAATCTAGTAGGACCTATTCTTTACCAATTTTTAAAAATTGTCTATGTAATATTGAAATTAACTTCCCTTTATATGTTTGATATAACTCACTTTTAATTCCATCTAGTTCTGCAGTTTTCAATTTTAGATGCAGAAAAAGCTATTGACAAAGTACAATGTTAATTTATGTTTAAAAAAACCTATAAATTATATTCACAAAGGGACCTCTTTAAAATAAAAAGAATCTTTCTAAAAGCAAAATCAAGCATCATATACAATGAGGATGTTCTAAAACCTTCACCAATAAATATCAGAATAAAGCAAGGAAGCCTACTTTTCCTACTCTTATTTAATATAGATCTGGAAATGTAGTGAAAGCAGTAAGACAAGATAAAGTAATTAAAAGGATAAAGATGGGTAAAGAAGAAATAAAATTATTCTTATTTTACTGATAATATGATTATTGGAAAATTCTATGGAATCAGCAAAGATTCTAATGTATACAATAACTTCAAAACATTTTCGAGCTACATAATAAATCTTCAAAAGTTAACAATATTTCTATATAATAGTAACAAAATCCAAGACGCAATAACAGAATAGGAAGTCCTATTCAAAATAATTTAAAAATACGTACAGTACTTGAGGACCAATCTACCAAGATACAGAAACACTTGTATAGATTCAATTACAAAATGCTCCTTAATGAAATAAAGAACAACTTAAATAGCTGGATGAATATTGGCAAAGCTGACAAAAATGGACAATAGTCAATGTTGGAGGGGTTGTGAAAAGATAAGCACGTTAGTGAATATTGGTGGAGCTGTGAATCAGTACAACCATTTTGGAAAGCAATTAAGAATTAGGCAGATTAAGTGATATTAAGTGATATTAATATTAAGATATTAAGTGATAGTTTATAACATTTGACCCAGAGATCCATTACTAGGTTCATACTTCAAGGAGGCCACTGATAACAAGAAAGTCTAAAATATTTATAATAATACTTTTTGTGATAGAAGAGAATGGAAAAGAAAGTAGATGCCCATCAGCTGGGGGTGTCTAAACAAATTATGGTACATGAATGTAATAAAATATTACTTTGTTATAAAAAAGATGATGAATATGATTAAAACAGAGAAATATGGAATACAGAGTAAATAGGACCAAGAAAATGATAAACAGAAAAACTAATAAAGAAAAAGAACCTCTCCCTCAAAAAATAAAAAGCAGATATTAAAAAATTATGACTAATAAGCATTTCTCAAATGAAAAGATAAGAGAAGATATTCACTCCACCCCTTTGCAGATGTAGGAGATACAAAACTGCTGTATATTGCACATATTTTCAAACTTTTTCAATGTATTGATCAGCTGTGCTGATTTTTCCTTTCTCTTTTCTTTTTGCCTTGAAAACAATATTTGTTACATGAAGTGGCTCTTTGGGAGGAAGAAGAAGAGGGGCACTGGGGAAAACAATGATGATATTTTAAAAAACTCTAAATATATCAATAAAAAATATTTTTAAAAAATAAGTATTTCAAGATATAAATTTTCCATAAGGACTGCTTTAGCTGTATGTAATTTCATAATTATTTTCTCTCTCCCTTCTGATCTCAAAGAACTTTATATTCTTCATATGCATTTACTATATTCTAATTTATATTGCATTTGTCTCATCTCCCTCATAGAATATTGAGAACAACATGAATTTAGAATTGGGAAATCTGTATTTGAGTAATTGCTCTGCAATTTACTAGTTGCATAACACTGAACAAATCCCTTCACCTCTCTGGGCCACAATACCCTTAAATTTAAAATGAAAGTGTTGGACTAGTTAAAACTAAAGTCCCTTTCCAAGTGTTAGATTCTATAGTGCTAGATGGTAAACTCCTCAAGGATACTCGTGGGTCTCATTTAGCCTTATTTCTCCCCCAACGCATAGTGCAATGCATTGCATATGGTTCCACAATATGCTAATATTATGTGACTTTGTTTCTGTGGAAAATACTCTGAAGAATACTCATTATAAGATGTTCATTGAATGACTACTGTTAATATTTTGGTGATTTTCATAGAATAAAAATCATATTCAGTTAATATGATAACATTCTCCTTTTTTTAAACAAGGAACCATGTAAGAAATTACATGAATATCATTTTATATCCTACCCAGCAAAAGATTTAAAAATCAAGGTCCAATTACCTGAAGTGAGAAATGTGAAATAGATGCTACAATGTGTATGAAACATGGAATGCATCTGCACATCAGGTACAAAGTAGAGTTGTTAATGATGTATATATGAAACTTTTAAATGACTTCACCGTTAAAGGCACCAGCTACTTATAAAGCTTATAAACCACCTTAAAATGATTCTTATATTATTTGAGGTAATCTTGATTTAAATTGACTTTGCAGATAAGCAAGGTAATGGGAAAACAGTTAAAAATGAAAATCCTAGTAATTGATGTTATGCTGGGTCATATCTAAAGTGAACATATTCAGAAAGGAATACTATGTTAAATTAAAATGATAACTTTTATCGTGCTGAAAAAGGCTATATATCGTGTAGCCAAATCCTTGACAAAGACAAATGAAAACCTTGGTCCATGAAAATACCAAGTTACACAATACTTAACACATATTTTAAATTTCTTGCAAACTTGGTTGCTTTTCTTTCTGTTAAAAATGATCATATTTCTAAGATTCTAAGAGTATTTTTTTCCAGAGGTGGGTATTGAAATGTGTAGGGTTGTAGATATAGTATGAAAGATCAAGTTGACGGTGCTGCATCTCAGAATTGAGGGTGGTATGGAGAGGGCAGTTCTTAACTGCTAGAAGTTGGCCAGTAAAATTGAAAAACAATTACTCTACCAATTGATGTTAAATAAATACCAAAAGGTACTTCTTCTTGTAGTATAAAAATTTTTTTTCTTTTCTAATTCATAAACATCAAACCAAAAACACTACATCCTACACCATGTTTCCTATTTATATCTTTTCACCTCAAGGTTATCTCCTTTGATTTTCATCTTAATCCATTTTTACCTTATAAAAATGTTGGTAGAGGCAGGAATATGAAACACAAGCTAATGTATTAAAACATTTTATAAAGCTCAGAGTATAATAAACTATGTTGTTGTTATGTAGTATTGTTAATATTATTAATCTCCATATTTTCATCTTTTATGGGGGTTGGCTAAAATAGTTTAAGGACAGGTTATCATGCTGTTATTCTTTACATTCAGTGTTATGCAAACTATTGCACAGTTGGACAAATGTCTGTTTTTTATAAATAATTAAAAGTATTGGAATGTAAGCTTATCTTCCATAGGCTCACTGAGAGTACCTTCAGAACAGGTCCACTCATAGATAATGGGAATGATATAAACAATATCATGTTACCACATGATTTTTAGTTAGGTTTCTATATTTTGAAAGATTTTCAACTAAATGTAGCTTGGGAATTATATTTGATATGATTACATCTATTTAAAATATTTTTCTTAAAGTTTTATAGATTGATGTTATATTTGGGTGATTATGGACAATAGTTTGTTCTATGATAATACTTCAGGTCCAGAATATTTTATTGGTCACAATTTTTGAAGAATATGTTTGTAGAGACATCATGTCATGGGGAGAAAAATGGTCTTGGACAAAAGAAGACATAAGCTCAAATCCTGCCTCTTGTATATACTGGCTGTGTGCAAGTAACTAAATCTCTTACAGCTCTAGACATTACAAGGCTATAAGTTGCAGGGAATGTACCAACTTGCATTGGTAGACAGAATTTGCTTTTTCTCTAGTTCCCTATGCCAATAATATCACATACCTTGTTCCTATTTCTATATTTGTCGTGTGAGAATTTGTTGACTATTCATCTATGAAAGGTATTTGAATTTCAGTGGTATAATCCTAGGCAACATGATGTTTCTTTTTAGATATTTTATAAGTACAAAACTTTCATAAACTGTACTAATATTACACATTTCCTTCCATTTTCTGGCATAATCTGCAATGAGCATTGAAATCCAGGCTTCTTAACAAAAACTCATCTATAATTTCTGCTAACAATGACTGTGTCTTGAATTATCATCACAAACTTTTCCAATTCAATGAATAAATTTGTATGACTTTGCCATTTATGTGTCATATCTATGCCAATGTATTGTTGGCTAAGTTCATGTGGATGGTGTCCATGAAAGGCCTTTAAATTCTGCTTATGGATCTTAGCTTTTTCGTAGGCTCTACCCAGAGATTTATTTACATTCAACAAATCCAGTGGTGTGCACCTATCATCTGGTGCTCAGTGAAATGATGGCTTTTTGTTCCAAAGTGTTGCTGTTGGATTTTTCCCTGTTTGCCACTGGAACAACTCAACAACAACCACAAAAATTAGAATATCTGTCAATTCTTAATATTCCTTTTTGCCTGAGGAAGTGTTAATCTTTCTATAAATGCCTGGATATTGTGAACACTTAAAAAAATTAAGAATTTTTTTCTAGAAGTTTTTCCAAATCTGTTACAATACATTTTACAGTCCTCCAATTGTACTTTAAGGCTGTAATTTTAAAAGCATTAATTGCTTTAAATGTGTTCTACTCATTCAGCTTTGTTTTCAGGATGCTAATAAGTCTCTTAACATACTCAGTCAGCTTTCTCCTTAATACCTTTGTACTCTATGTTTCTTGCCTGGAGAAAACCCTGGCATTTGTAAGTGTTACCTTCATTCCTTAGGTCAATATAACTTCTGGATTCAAGCATGAAGTTTTTATTCTTTATCTTTCCTTCATGCACATTAAACGTTTTTAACTTACTTGGCTCAACAAAATATTGAAATCACTGGGGAAAGAGTCTGTACAATATAGAGGTTGTTTCATTTGTTTCTTAGTGGAGTCATTTAAGTAGTGTAGCATAGAGAACATTTTTCTATATGGACAGCAATAACTCTAGAAATTTCACTATTATTATATATTTTCAGGACATGACTTAGACATGAGTGTGAAATTGGGCTAAACGTTTTATGATAATCAGGAAAAAAACAATATAGACAGCCTAGGCTTTTCATGAACCTGACATATTTTAGTAATAAAAGTTATGAATCAGTATATAAACTATATAATAGCGTAATTGGACTATATTTGTAGGAGTCATTGGTATTCTCATATTTTGGTAGAATACATGAAATATCTTCTATAAAGAAAAAGAGAATCAGTCTTGTTTCTGAGTGGTAGTTGGTAAAGTGTTTTGTGTACCAGCTAATAATTATGGCTATGATCCAATCCTGTTGCTTTTTGGTTTTGAAGAGAAGCTAGAGTTTGAGTCATCTCACTTAAGATAACTCTTTTGTTTATTATATTAATGTTGTATAAACTTTGCATTTGTTCCAATTAGAGTTTTCATTTTATTGATTTTTTGCAAGCATTATATATGACCAGAAACTCTCTACCCTCTCTTTTTTCACTGGGGAGAGGGGTGGTCTTATTTGATTTCTTTCTTCTGACTGTGTAGGAAAGTTTTTTTTAATTGATGGTGAGTTGTATATTTTGTTTCTTATCGTGCTTTGACTCCTTGAACTGTCAGCCATTATACTTTTGCTTTAAATTACTAAGAAAGGGAACTAGATTTACTTATATGCTTTTGTTTGATTCATCCTTTCTATATTTTTCTTTTTTGTTACCTTTTATTATGGGCATGGAACTCACATTTTCCACTATGCGTACCAGTTAGATGCTGAGGTTTACATTCCAATGCCTTTTCACTATCTTCAATACCTTTCTCAAGTCAAATCCTTCACAATGGCATTTGATAGCTATCCTTAGGAGCATCCCTTGATAGCTCCTCTTTTCTTCTCTTGGTCTTTACCCTGGCAATTACAATGACTGATGTATTATATACTGTTTTGAGCAGTAATAGTTTTACACTGAAATAGTTTTACACTTTTCCTCAAATGTTGTGGGAGAACACATTCATTCAAGATGGTTATTGCAAATAAAAGCTCTTTAAAATTACTCTGTTTGGTATATCTGCTAATTGGATTCATGCCATCCACTCAAAAGTGGCTTTTTTGATATTCCTATATACGTATTCCCATCTCCCTTTCAAAATTACTTGAGAAAATGATAATTTTTAAGATCCATTTTTATTATGTATAATTGCTTTGTGGTAAATGAAGAGTTTCAATAATCTCAGGTTCTTCAACTCCTTTCCTCTTTAGATTTTAATAGCTCTTTAGTTCTATCTCTTTATTCATTGAATCTATGCAGAAAGATGAAGTTGTCATATATACTTGGCCTGTAATAGTTGGCAATATGTTGTTGTACAATTTAGCTCTGATGGTACTGTCACCACACAGGAGTATGAAGTCCTTGCCTATGACTCATAAGTACTATTTCAGCATTTATTATGCCATTTTACTGTTGCATAATGAAAATTTTCATGCTTTTAGTAAATTTTATATGCACCCATGTTTAGTGGGCATGAAGTCATGCTCATTTTAGTTCACAGGGACATTCCCAGTTAAATATTTAAATTGTGTAAAATTTTGGCACCTTTAATTTTTCTTTCTTTCTTCTTAACTTCCGTTGGTACCAGAAGACAAAGGAGAAATAGAGAAATGATTGTTGTGCTGTTATCCTTGTCAGATTGGATGTCATAGTTGTTTCAAGTAGGGCCAGCATGCAACTCTATAAATGGATGGATGGATGGATGAAACATTTATTAAATATTTCCTATGTGCAAAGCATTGTGATAAGTAATAAATATACAAAATGGAAAAATAAGACCTTCTCTGGTCTTGAAGAACTCGCATTCTAATAGGAAAGAAGACACATACGAAAGGTTTTAGCTGTAAGTCACATGGAATGGCCCTATGGTTCTTAAGGCATAGTGGCAAATCAGATAGTAATGCTTCTTCTTTCATCTTATTTTCATTTATTAAAATGACACCAGTTTCTGATGCTGGATCATTTGACAACACACAGCACACGCTACCTCCTCCTTCTCCCTCAGAGTGCATTGCTGCTTCAGCTAGGCTGCCGTGCCTATCCTGAATGGCAGTTCACTGGCAGCTGGTTGACTGATAGTAGAGATGGCTGGCCCCTTTTCCATGGGAGCTACTTCCTCAGATGCTGATCAGGAGAGTGGGCCTGGGCTGGAAGCAGGACCAATGATCAGGAGGTGCTGTCATTCCCAGTATCTTTTTGCTTATCTGGTAGTTGGTCAACAGATGTTTCTGGATGTGATGAAGAAGGTGAGCTCTATCTCCACTATGATTTCTTCCCTCAATGATGGTTGTGGGGTTGTGGACTGGCAACAAGTCTGGTGGTCTGAGGGATACTGATATTCATGAAGCTCTTGGGCTAAGGGATCTGAACTATCTACATCAAGACCATTATGGAGATGATGGTCAAGGTGGTCAAGGTTATATAAACTCCATTTGTTTCTTTTACTCTTAAGAGCAGTTGAGCAGGATGCTATCCAAATTAGTAGTATTGCTCAAGCTAAATTTTCTAACATTTCAGTGTTTTTTTATAACAGTGTCAGGGCACATCACTTTGGCTGGCATTCTACTTTATCAATCCTTCAGTTTATAAACAATGTATAAAATTTAAGCAGAGATGCATTGGTAAATGTTTAATAAACAAACAGCTTTCTGATAAAAGAAATGTTCACATGACATATTTTAAAGTTTAATCTGCAATATTACATTTTCTCCATTACTTTCTTAAGTCTAGACAATCAAGAAAATAACAAAGCCCTAATCTATAGTGTTTGACAATTTCTGAGGTACAAATGTGTACACTGAAATTTAACAATTGGCTCTCGTGAGTCTGTTTAAACCCCTATAAAAGGGGTAATGATAATAATAATAATCATGACAACAATAATCACAATCATGATTCTTTTCACAGCTAGGTGACACAGTGGATAAGAGTGTTGGAGGCTGGTGTTAGGAGATCTGAGTTCAAATTCGGCCTTGGACATTTCCTATGTGACCCTGGGCAAGTCATTTAACATGTCTGCCTTGATTTCCTCAAGGGTAAAATGTGGATCTTAATAGTACCTACCTCATAGGATTGTTGTGAAGATTTCTGAGATATTGTAAATGCTTAATATGTTTGTTTTTTCTCCTCTCTCTCTCTCTCCTCCTCCTCCTCCCCCTCTTCCTCCTCCCACTCTCTCTCCTCCTCATCCTGTGTCTCCTCCCATTCCTTCTCTCATTACTTATTTAATTCGTAGAGATATTTGAGGATTAAAGAATTGTTGATCAGAAAATTTTGAATTCCCTTGTGAAAACATTATATGAATGAAAGTACTATATGAACTGTGAGATGCTTTCTAAAATAAAACTGCACAGGAGCTAGGGTGATAAAAGTTTAGAAATTTGACTCTTTCTCTCTATATCTATATAAAATCTTTGTATTATTATATACACATGTATATATCACACTCTTTTTGATAGGTTGTCATACTTCTCTATTTGGCTTGATGCTGGTAGATCACTCAACTGTACAGTAACAGAAGACAAAGAAACTGATGGGCCCTCTAGGAGAGGGAGGGATAGTTGAGAGAGTGTTGCAAGAAACATAAAATATAAATAAAAACTTTTTAGAAATAAAAATGTATGTACATATATGTTTACATAAACACATAGGCTCATGTACTGATACAGTTGGTCTTTTTTTTTTCTAGTTTTCCTCCCATGACTCCATTCCTTGTCCACATGTAAACATTTCAGTCACCTCACCTCTTTGTCAAAAAGAGAATTACAAGTTCTTCTAATGTAGTTGATTGTGTCTCTCTCTCTGAGCCATTGCCAGGAGCAATTTCAAAATGAGGTTAAAGTTTCTACATCCTGGGGGGAAGAGGAAGGAGAAGGGAAGAAATACTTGTTCAACACAGCAACGTACACTTTTCCCATACAAATCTCATCTCCTCCCAGACCTACCAAATAGCTATAATCGACACATCTTCTACCACTGAGATGCCTGCGGCAGCCAAAATAAAAGCAAGTCAAGTCCGTTTTTGCGTTTAGTAAGGAAAGAATTCAGTCATTCACATGAAGAAAAGAGTATTTCAATATGCTCATAATATCTTAGAATTGATACAAATCCAGATTTTCCACAGGTGTTAGTCAATAACACACTGTTATGAATGCAGTGCAAAGTAATAATAACTTGTGTTCATAATTTATGGTACCTTGTCAGAATAGTATTTGGAGAAAGTCTCAGGTGAGACCCTATAAATCAAAAACAATAAACCCTCTTGTCTTTCAATCATCAATCAACAAATATGCATTAAACACTATATACCAGGTACTATACTATACACGGATAGATAGATACAAAGAAAAAGCAAAAACAGGGACAATACTTGTTGTTAAGGAACTTACATTCTAAAAGGGTAGACACACACATACACACACACACACACACACACACACACACACACACACACACATATATCTATATCTGAATATACAAGATAAATACATGGCATATGGGAGACAACTTTAGAGGGAAAAGCATTAGCTGCAAGGGGTGGAGAAGAGAAACCAAAAAAGGCCTCCTGGAGGAAGTGGTATTTAAACTGAGTTTTAAAGGAAGCCAGGAATTCCAAGAATTGGAGGTTGCAAAACAGGCACAGAGATGTAGTGTTATGTTTCCAGAAATAGGAAGGAGGCTAGTATAATTGGAACATAGAGTGGCTAGAGAATAATACGATTTAAGATTAGAAGCATAGGAATGGACTTACAATGAATTTCATCCTGGAAGTAACAGGGAGTCACTTGAATTTATTGATTAAAGGAGTGACATGGTCTCACCTAGACTTTAAGAAAATCACTTTGGAGGCAGCTAGGTGGCACAGTGAGTAGAGCACTGGCTCTGAAGTCAGAAGGACCTGAATTCAAATCCAGCCTCAGACACTTGACACATTTACTAGCTGTGTGACCTTGGGCAAGTCACTTAACCCCAATTGCCCTGCCTTCCCCACTGCAAAAAAAAAAAAAAAAAAAAAGGAAAAAAAAAGAAAAAAAGAAAAGAAAAGAAAATCACTTTGGTAGCTGATTGGAGGATGGACTAAAGTGGAGAGATACTTGAAGCAGGAAGACCAATTAGAAAGCCTTTTTGATAATGCAGTCAAGACATCATGAGGGTCCAAACTAGGGTGGTTGCTCGGTTAGTAGAGATAAGGGAACTCATGCGAATCATGTTGTAGAGAAGGAAATTACCAGATTTGGCAACTAATTACATATGTAGAATGAGTGAAAGGAAGGAAGGAAGGAAAAGAAATGAAACAAGTTTTTATTATGCATCTACTATGTGCCTGGCATTGTACATATTTCATTTGGTCCTCCCAATAATGGGAGGTAGGTGCTATTATCATCACCATTTAACAGTTGAGGAAACTTAGGTAGACAAAAGTCTTGCCTGGGGTCACACAACTAGTAAGTGTCTGAAGCCAGATTTGAATTAAATTCTTCTTGACTCCAGGCCAAGAACTTTTTCCACTATACTACCTAGCTGCCTCTAGAGGAGTGGAGGATGACACCAAGCTTTCAAACCTGGGTAACTGGAAGGATAGTGGTACCCTTGACAGTAATAGAGAAAATGAGAAGAAATAACAAGTTCTGTTTTGGACATATTGCGTTTGGACATACTGAGTTTGGATATCTATGGAACATCTACTTCGAGATGTTCAAGAGATAGTTGGATATGCAGGATTGGAGCCGAAAAGAAAGAATAAGGTTAAATATATGACCTGGGAATTATCTTCCTAGAAATGATAGCAGAGGAGTACTGATAACATCATGATGTGAGAGAGTACAGAGAGAAAAGAGAAGACATAGGACAGAACCTTGGCAGACATCTAAGGTTAGTTTTATTCCTCCTTTGTAAGATAGCCCCTCTCCATCCTTTCATTTTCATCTACTGTAGTAAACTAGCACCACAATTTCTAATTGTTGCAGTCAATACAGTCCCTTTTATGTTTTCACAGTGTTGAAAAATGGCAGAGAAGATCTCAGAACACTCCTTCTGGCTTGCCACATGGATTCGAACATGACATGCAACTTTGTCATCTGTGCAGAGAAATCAGGAAAGGTTAATGTTCTAATGCTTTTAAAGGAGTACTATCTGCACCATGCCATTTTATTTCTCTGGGGAAGAAAAAAATAAAGTGATAGAAGGAGCTAAACCAGACGAACCTGGACAATATTATAATAAATATGGGCCTGGAGATTTTCCCTAATCCTTTTCCATGGAGTTATGATATATGAAATTTTCAACATTCTTCTTACCCATTTGCACTACCAGGGTTCACATCCACTTCAGAAAACAGGCTAACTATATTTACCCTTTATTTTGTAAGGAAAAAAATCATATCGACACATGTATTTTCTACCAAGAAAATCTCTATTACTCTATGTTGTAAGCCAGGGTTATGTTTGCTAAGGAGATGCCAGGACTGTGACACATAAAAATATAGGGGGAGAAGACTTCATCTCCATCGTTCCACTAAATGTCATTAGCTGGCCAGGCTAGTCACCAACATCAGAGCAATCTACTAGTCTGTTTGAGTCATTCGGATGCTGTGTCTTGCTGGGTTGGTGCTGAAGAGCAGCTCAGCTAGCCAGTTACTGATGACTCATAAATGCTGAATGGCAGTACGTGTATCCTCACGTTACTTACCCCTTCACTGAATTAATGTAAGAAGGTGTCTGGTAACAGCGTAAACATAAGAGCAATAATTAACACTACTGAATCATCAGACTGTTGGTCATTGTCTCCCTCACCACTTCTTAAATGACTATGAAAGGAGGTAGCCTTAGGAGGAAAGACTTCCATCTGGGACCATAAGCATCTCCTAGCGGTACCCTCGCAGATTCCCTAAGACAACTATGGTCTTGCTATTACAAGAATTTTTTATTATTTTAAGAATATTCTCTCCCCCCCTCACCTCCTTATATTTTTCTGCTCTGTGTTATTGTATCCATTCTCCTTATACTTATTACATTTATATATGTACTTATTGACTCCCTTGGTAGAAGCTCCTTGAAAATAGTGACTATTTTGTTCCGTATATTCCCAGTGTGTAGCACATAGTAGGCACTTATTTTTGATTGAATAATAGTTTCTGTGCATAATTCATCATACCCACTCACATACTATGACTTACAGATATTTCTTTTTTTTTTTTTAAACAGTAACCATGCTACCAGAAGAAGCAGCTAGGTGGCACAGTGGATAGAATGCCAGGCCTGGAGTCAGGAAGACTCATCTTCCTGCATTCAAATTTGGCCTCAGACACTTATTAGCTGTGTGACCCAGGGGAAGTCACTTAACCCTGTTTGTCTCAGTTTCCTCAACTGTAAAATGAACTGGAGAAGGAAACAGCAAACAACTCCAGTGTCTTTGCCAAGAAAATCCCAAATGGGCTCACAAAGAGTCAGACACGACTGAAAGAAGAATGAACAACAACAAAATGCTACCAGCATATTTTCTTTGTAAGATAAACAAAATGTTAAATTAATCAAAAATTTGGCCATTTAATATTGACTAAAATTTGAGGAAGAGAATTCAAAATCACCATTTTGGTCCTGCCTTACTATAATAAATATAAGGCCTCTTTTATTATGAAGCTGAGGTAATTAAGCCCCCAAAATTAGATTAAAAAGGAACCCCCAAATATGAGAGTCTCTTTAGCATTTAAAACTCTAGGGCAGCATGGGATAGTTGGAAGACTCCTAGATAACCTAAGTTGGAAGTCTGTCTCCCTCTACAACTTTATTATGTGACTATGGGCAAATCATTTAAATTCCATCAACCTCAGTTTCCTCATCTGTAAAATGGATCTGATATTTATATGCCCCAAATGCACAGGAAATGCTTTGGAAATATTAAAGTGATAAGTATATGTAATCTATTATTATTTCCCTGGAGCAACTAGGAGGCTCCAAATAGAACCCTCAATGCAGAATCAGAAAACCTGTGTTCAAATCCTTCCTCAGATACTTCCTACCTGTCTGACTCATGGCCAGTCTTTTGGCTTCTCTTTCTTCATCCGTAAATGGGTGAGGGGGAAACTGCCGAATCAACTTTGCAGGGTTATTGTGAGGATCAATAAGATAATATGTGTAAAGTACTCTGAAAACCTTAAAGTGCCATATAAATGCAAATTATTAGCTATTTATCCAATATCCAGTTTATTCTTCATTCTAACAAGTAATTATGTTAGTAAATCTATAATCCAATCCATTTTGTCACTCCACTGGACCCCGAGATATGCATTATACTTAAGTAAACAAGGGTTACAATTACATAGAACAATTATTGTTGAGAGTGCTTAAACACTAGGGTCCAGATTTTCATATCACTCTCCTTAGTCCTCTCAGTTTTTTGCTGAAAATGTCAGGAAAATGTGACTAGAGAATGTCCTAGGTTCTAGAAACTCTCACAGGCAAGGGAAGTAGCCCTATTCCCAATAAATGATTCTGTTAGGGAAGCTGGGGAGAGCTATGGAGAAAAGGGAGAGGGAGTCTTATTGTCTATTGCCCTTTCCCCTCTTCCTCCACCCTATCCCCAATCCACCAATCAAACAATCAATAAGCATTATTAAGTGCTACTATGTGCCAGGCACTGTGCTAAGCATTGGAAATTTCTACTTCCTGATACTACCAGTTAAGTATTGATCTGCTTCATACAAACGATACCATGATTTTCTCAGGCTCTGAGGTCTGAAGCCTCAGTTATTTTTGGTTTTTCCCCGTCACTCACCCAGAGATATCCAATCAGGTGTCAAGTGCAATTGATTAGTTATGCCTCAAAAATCTCTCTCATCTTCCTCTTTCTCCATTCTGACTACCACCAGTCTATTTCAGGCCCAAGAGAGGGGAAGGGGAGGGGGAGGGAGAAGGAGAGGGAGAAGGGGAGGGAGAGGGAAAGGGTGAGGGAGAGGGAGAGGGCAAGAACTTGCCTGCGTAATAGACAACAGATACCAAAGAACTATACTAATAGTTCTATGTAAATGGAACTAACTGAACTTCCTCTCTTCACGTTCTTCCACCTTCCAATATATCCTTCATACCATTCTCAGAATAATCTTAAGGTACATGTCTGATCAAGTCATGTCGCTACTCAGAAAGCTTCAGTAGCTCCCCATGACCTAGCTCCCCCCTCCCAAAAAAAGTCAAAATTGCTTAGGCTGGCAATTTGGCTCCAATGGAAGTTCTTCTTTTTAGCCATATCTCACATTACATCTCTTCATATATGATATATATAAGGCCAATTAAACTATTCATTATTTCTAGTCATTTCCTTCCCTATCTTACTTCCTGACTTCCTGACCCTTGCAGACACTAGCCACTATGCCTAAAATGTACTTCTGGCCACCTGACATTTTCACCTGCTAAAATCCTTTCTATCTTTCAAGGCCCAGTTCAATGGCCACTTTTTCTATGAGTCCATTCCTCCTTTTCCCAGCTCACAGTCATCTTTCCTCAAACTTCTCATATCACTTATTCAGACTTCTCCCATTTGCATATTGTATTCTAATTTGTACTGTAGTTACCTGAGTACATTTTCTCTCTCCTGCTAGGCTGTAAGGGAAGAAATCATGTTCTTCCCTTCTTATGAAGCACAGTGTCAAGCACACGAAGGCACCAATAAATGTTTCTTGAATTGGATTATACACTAAGATGTGACAAGATTTAATCCTTTCAGGGGATGTTTATGTACAAAAAGATGAACTTGCTAACCCACCTGAATAAGCTAATGATGGAATGTTCCAGGGGGATCCATGCAAGCCAGGAAGGTCTGTTCACAGCAGCATGGCTGCTATAGAAAGCATTGGACTTAGAAGCAGGAAGTCTCACTGTGTGTGTGTGTGTGTGTGTGTGTGTGTGTGTGTGTGTGTGTGAGTGTGTGTATATGTGTGTGTGTGTGTGTGTGTGTGACTTGGGAAGTCATATCAATTCTCTAAACCTCAGTTTCCTCATCTATAAAATAGAGATGGTAATATTTCCATTAATACTTTGCAAGATTATCATGTGGATGGTATTTTCCAAATCATTATACTCCCAATCAATGTGAGCTATTTCCAGGTTACCATGCCTACTCTGGGGCAGCCATTCTATCCTACCTAACCCCATGCTGCAACTTTTTGTCCACCAGGAAGTAAGCTATATAAAGCCAATATTTATTAGTAGCATGCAGTTTCACACCACCCACATTACTCTTTGCTACCTTTGCAAACACTGTATGGGGTTTATTGAAACCCTGAAGTCATCAGTGAAACAGGGGCTGAGGGTAGTCAAGTTACTATCTGATAGGAGATAGATAATTCAGTAGCTCTCCATAAATTCATTTCCATGAGATTAATTTTAATAGTATTTTATTTTCCCCCCAGCTATATGTCAAGAAAACCACAAGAGTAATTTAAAAAAATAATGTGTGTGAGGGGGGGCTACCTTTAATAATCCTCAGCCTTGTCTAGATGAATACATATCTCATTGTCTATTTTCTGTATTTCTCCCCATCAATCCAATACCATGTAAAATTATGCAAGATATCATCCAACTTTAGGCCTGTCTGCCTCTAATCATAATACTCTTCTATTCTTCAACAGTACATTATTATAGTGTACTTCTTTATTTTGATACAAATCTCATTTTGTAAGAAAGCATGAATAGTCAATATTTTCTCATGTATCACACTGTTCATCTACAATAACCAATTTATTCAAAGGAGATTTATTACCTCCCCCAACCCACTCCATAACACTGACAAAGTAGATAAGCAGCACACCAAATTTACACAAGCATAACACTTTCTAAAAGGCTCCAGGTTGAAAGCTCACAGTTGTGTAAAAAGGAGCTTCATATGATGATGTGCAAGGAGTGTGACCATAATCAAAGATGTCAAACCTCAGGGAACCAAATACAGTCAGAAATTTCCAAAGGTTCCTGAATTACCATTTATGTGCTCATCTCTTCAGTTAAAAATCGTGAGTGCAAAAATATCAACTGCTTCACATTTTTGACAAGTATGTGTCAGTGTTGTTTCCATTATATGCAAATCACAACTTCTTTTTTAAAAGAATCATGCTTAAAATTGACACTAGGTAGCATCAGCTAGACTTCTGTACCCTTTTTGAAGCATGAAAAAATGTCTTCATTCACCCGCTCTCGTGAAACCGAAGGCAGAACTTTCATCAAGGTTAGATAACTGCAAGAGAAGTAAAACATCATCGTGAATCCATGAATAAAGTTTTTCCAGTGTTTGTTAGTGTGTTTTTGTATTTCCACTTTGGAAAGCAGTCATGTCCATTATAGAATTCTCATCATCACAACAGTGTAATAAATCATATATTAAGTATGCATCAATGCCTTTATGGTCAGACATCGTCAAGAAATTCAATTTTCAACATAAAGATGATTGTAGATATTTGAGGTTTTAATACTTAAATTTCAATTTTGTATTTATAAAATTTGACACATCTTATTCAAATGTGTTTTATACTTGCCTGACAAGTAAGATTATGACTATGATAATGATTTAAACTTTGATGGATGGTGCATGGTCATCCCTATAAATACTAATTATTGTACTGTATTGCTGTATCCCACAGAAGGCATCCCACTTTCCTTCTCTGCGTCTTCATGGACCAGAATTTCAGAAAGCCCTTTGTAAATTCAATGACATGAATCTAATTAGCAGTGAGGTTCTTAAGCTGAGGTCTGTGAAGATTTAAAAATATTTCAATAACTGTATTTCATTTTGATTGATTTCCCTTGTAATCCTATGTGTTTTATTTTATGCATTTAAAAACATTATTCTGGGAAGGGATTTCTGGGCTTCACCAGATTGTCAAAGAGATGCCAGAAAAGATTAAAAACTCCTGATTAGCAGATTAACTATACCAAAGCAGAGTAATGTTTGTAAAGCTGGAATTCACCATAACCATCATAAATGAACATGTCCTTCAAGAGTTCTGTACTCATGGCTTATCCACATATTGTAAAAATATATAAGACACAAATTTAGTACAAATGCTAAGACATTTGATGTCCACATGGAATACTGCTCTCTTTTCACATGTCACCAATACTATGTCAAGATCAATTTATATAAAACATGGAATTTTTCAGAGGAACAGTTTATGCCTATTGTATTTTTACTTGCCTCTAAATCTATTATGATCTCTTTTAAATAGAACTATGTATTCCAAATTAAAGAGTATAGTCAAAGCATCTTATTAACCACTTAAAGCACAAAGTGACATCAAGCTCATAATTCCACTGACAAACAAATTAACCAATTTTTGTGAAAATTTTCTGATATAAAAATGTCATTTTTATTCAACAAGTATAAAAATCTTAATTGCACACCAAGGAAATATAGAGACTGAAATATTCAAGTTAATAAGGCTTCCAAGCCTTATTAAACCAATGAATGAAGGCAAAACCTACTAACTAATACCCTGAGTTCCTGCAGATAGACACATTGTGCACAAATATATCATGGCAAAAACTGTGGCAGGATCCATTAAGAGACTCTTTGACACCCTCAAATAAAAGTTGAATGTTCAAAAGAAATAAATAGCTATACAATATCAGTTTTTAACATGCATTTTTGGAATGGTAAAGAGGACAGTCACAAACTTGAAAACTATTTTAATAAAAACCTATCACCCTTAGGTGGCTATAGAAAGTTAACACTTATTCTCCAAACAGCAAGAAATATGATAGGCCTTTTTAGAGGACATGATAAATAGTTCCAAAAACTAATAATAAAGGCTGATAAGAGGTACACACCATTGAATTTGTTAAATGTAACTAAAGCCATTTAACCTTGGAAGGAGCCTATGGAATAGCTATGATCAAAGAGAGGAACCAAAAGTTCCTCTGTAGGGAATATCTGCATGAACCCAGCCAACTAGAGATTGACAGAGAAGCATCAAACAAATAGGAGGGTTTATGCTGGCAATTCAGGACCCAGTCATTGGTGCCAGAAATTAGTGAAGAGTTATCTTTAAGGAGATTGAACTTAGTGATCAGCATAGATTATGTAAGAAAAAAATAAAACCTTTGCAACATATCACATGAGGATGCAAAGTTCAGCATACATTAAACACCTGAAGAATTACTAGAATTCTATATCAGAAACTCAAGTTTCATGGTTCTCATTTTTGCTGCTGTTCAATCATTTCAGTCATGTCCAACTCTTTGTGACCCCATTTGGAGTTTTCCTGGCAAAGACATTGTAAGAACAACGTTACCTGCAGCTACTGTGGCCAATAACACCAGCACACAGGAGGGCTGCTAGCACAAGTTCTTTGATATGCTTTTCTAGGGAAAGATACTTTAAAGGGTTTACAATCTCACTTTAATTAAACATACATATATCATTCACTTAGTTCAGAGGAAAAAGTCAGCATCCTGAACTTCAAAGAAAACACAAACTAGAATTACAAGGAGAAATTATATAAACATAGCAAGTAACACAAATCAGCAGACAGAGCTACTAACTGTCCATAGCAATACATACATACATAGTTACCAGAGAGAGAAGCACCAACATCTGGGTTTTCAGAGCCAGGGGGCTCCTTAATGGCTACCCACAGTCTCATCTGGCCAAATCACACAAATACTCTTCCAATGAGTGAGCCCCCAAAGCAAAATGCTAACCTCGGAGTATATATACACTTCTTCATGGTCAGCCCATAAAGGGTGTCACAATCATGTGACTCAAACTCAGGTGACTTAGGCTTTCTTGTAACTTAAGCAGGTCATCAAAGACTCTTGATTCAATCAGATTCTTGATTCAAACAAAGGCAAGGCTCAATCAAAGGCACTTGATTGCCTTAGTGCTGAGAAGCCCTCCAAAAGAAAAAATAGCAAAAAGTCCCACTTTGCTTGCTATTACAGACTCTAGAGGGGTTTGCCATTTGCTTCTCCAGCTCATTTTACAGATGAGGAAACTGAGGCAAACAGGATTAACTAAATTGTCCAGGGTCACACAGCTAGTGTCTGAGGCCAGATTTGAATTCATGAAGATGAGTCTTCCTGATTCAAGTCTAGCACTCTACCCACTGTTGCCTAATTGCTGACATATAAAAGATTCCCATAAAGCAAATGCAGACCTCAAAATATTGTGGACTCAGATCTCAAGTAATAGTATATACTGGAATATAAGTACAGACAAGTATTAAGTAGTGAGAATAATTAATTCCATGAAATAGTCACATGCATTTGAATTCACACTTTTTGAAGTTATAATCATGCAAAATATGCAGTGTGAATTTTAATAATGCGACCACTTAACAGAATTCATTATTCTCACTAATCAGGATATTACAAGACAGAACTGTTGTTCACAATAACCTGGATTTAACATTGATCCATAGAAACATAGGGAAACCATTTTTAATAAATGTTACTAAATCAAATGCTGATAATATCCAAGCTACTTGTATCAAAAAGCTTTCAAAATATAGAAACCTAGCAGGGGACATAAAAAATCATGTATAAGGCATATATTATCTCTATTACTGTATATCCACTAGAGCAGTACCATAGATATTTTCAATGAGACTTCAGAGAATGTTTTTACATCCATAATTTTATTCAACTAAATAAAGCAGTTATTTTATGCACCTGAGTAATAATTGGTGGAACATTATGTATAAAGAAATATTAGCAGAAAAGCCACTAGAAGCATCTAGGTAGCACAGTGGATAGAGTGCTAGACCTGGAGTCAGGAAGATTTGCGTGCAAATTTGACCTCAGATACTTCTTAGCTGTATGAGCTCAGGCAAGTTACTTATACCTCTGTCTGCCTTAGTTTCTTCAAATGTAAATAGGCATAACCATAGCACCTCCCAACCACAGTTGCTCTGAGGATCAAATGAGGTAGTATTTGTAAAGTGTTTAGCAGAGTGAATTTTTCTGATAGTGCTTTTTGCTATATCCTTGAATAAGAAAGTTTCACCACCAAATATTACATTTTTTCTTAATCTTTGGTTGTCCAGGCTTTGTATTATCTTGCTTATGACAAGTGTTTTTTTTTTTCTTAGTGACATATAGAAGTTTTTTTCTTAAATCTAGTTTTCTTGCTGTTTTTCTAACTTTAAGAAGACTGTATCACCCTGCAGAAGAATCAATAACTATTCCCTCTAGCTTCCAGGTTCCTTTGAAGATTTTTTCTTGTTTTACAAGAATTAATTAAGCTGTTTTGAAGCAAGAGTTTGTCAGGTCTTAGTGTTATCTTTCATTTTTGACCATGTTTTCTTTCGCTCTTCACTGTGGTTGATCCTGTTGCACGGGGAGTTTGAATGACCCTTCAAATGTTTGATTTTTTTCCACACCAACAGCCACTGCATACAGTCATTGAAGTGTATGCTTTCAGAGCACATTTGCACATTTCCTCAGGGTAATATACATTCTTTCAAACCACAGAATTAAAAACACAACACAGGAGAACAATGAAACATGTATATGGTATGAAATGTAGCACTCAAATGACAGAGAACTAACCACCTGAATCTGGAGCTCGCCAACTCAATCTAGCTTTGTCTGGTCAAGGTCAGACATCCTGACTAACCATTCTAGGGTTAGTAAAAACACGTATATGATTTTTGATGTCGCAAATGATACTTTATCAAAATTATTGTTTGTGGTAACTCATATATGAATTTAGAAATTCATCTGCTTGGCTAGCTACAGCTGATCAAATTAATTGAATAATTAATTATTCACAATGATTATTTACTAATTTGCCATACCCTACCTGTACCCAAGGACATACATAGGGATTTTTAAAAATGAAATATTAACTCATTAACTTGTAATCACTGTGCAAGCAGCAGTTTGTCAAATTGCTAGGCATTGTTTTAAAAATGTGTTTTCTCTTCTTTTAACAAGTGAGAAAGCTACTGCTTTTCAAAAAAAATTATGCTATGGAAAAACATTTTTAAAATGTATGTCTTGATTTGCTTCCATTATTATATAAATTACTTTCCAGAAAGTCACTTATAAAAATTCTCATATCTGCACACTAGAAGAACTTAGAAATATAATTTCCTCATCTATTTTAAAGTGAGGAAACTCAGTAGGTTTTTAATCCATTTGTTAAAAATATAAAAATGCATTACGTTCTGATTAATTTGTAAGAATTGATTGGCCCAATGCAAGATGGGTATTTCCCAGCTAAATTTCAACAATTATAACAACAAACCCTTTGCATAATTGGATTGAAAAATGAGTATCATGACTTAGTAACCATAGTCAATAATGTTCTTTCTCCATTTGAATCTCTATATTAATATATGTGAGGTATTTTTTTTAGATATGACAATCATTAAATCTAAGTATGGAAATAATCTTATCTTAATATCAAATCAGAATTAAACCATGATTTTAAAAAAAGAAGCTTATTTAATTACATTATTCTCCCTAAAAATAATATTATTAAAAGCCAAGACCAGGTTGGTAGATTTCAGGGATGAAGACTGAAAGGAATCTTAGAGAACAATAGCTCAACCACCTCATCCCATAGATGAGGAAACTAATTTCAAAAGGACCAGTGACTTGCTCAAGGTGACACAAGTAGTAAATTAAAGAAGCAGAATTCAAATGCAGGTTCTCTTAATCCCAATGCAGTATTCCTAACATTAAAGTACATTACATCAGATGGAAGGGTGGATAAGCATATTTGACGATACATATTTCCTAAGTAAGAGAGGAAGGAGAAGAAAAGGCAAGGTAGAGTAAATAGATGAAAATATGGTAGAAATACATATGCCAAAGTTTTTAAACTATTATTTTTTAAAAAGACTATCTCCTATCTCATTCAGGCAGGAAGTAGATTGGTCAATCACAGTTTCAAATCCACTGCTGAATAGCACAGAGCTTTGACCTGCTCCTTTTTTTCTCACCAGGACTGATTTGCCCCTCATTGGGCAGTCTGGTGGTCCTCTACTCCCAAGGATTCACCCTACTGGCATCTATTTAGTACAGGTACCAAAGGACTTTAGCCCTATTACAACTCAGATCCTGAGTTGTCAATCTCAGCCTCCTCCAGTAGCAGAGACTAGAGGGATGTACTACCAAGCTTGGCTACTTCCTCCATTTTGTTAAGTTGAGAAGAATGTGTTCCAAGGAACAAGTAGTGACTCAATAATGGTTACACAAAAGACAGTAATGAAACAATTTGTATGGCCTGAAATATAGCATTCAACTGACAAAGAACCAAGTAAAGCTGGGGAAACCAACTCTATCTAGTTTTATCTGGTTGAGGTCATACATTGTGAGTCAATCTAGTGTCAGTAAAAGTACACATTTATAATCATTACTAATACAAAATGAAACTATCAAAATTATTGTTTGTCCCAAGTGATTTATACACAAATATAAAAATGCTTGCCTGACTACATTGATCAAATTAACTGAATAACTAATTACACAATAATTATTGGGATTTCAATATCATGAATAATCCAGCTGAGTATATTCAAATCTGCTAACAAGTAGAAAAAAAATAATGATTAAATACATTATAGGAAAGGACTTTAGTGATGATCTCCTTCATCCTGTTCATTTTGCAAATGAGAAAAATGAGTCCAATGAATTAAGTAACTGATTTATTTAAAGTCACACACAGCAGCAGGGCTAGGCTTCAAACCTAGGTCATTCTGATTGCAGAACAATTGTTTTATTCAATTATACTATGCTGTCTCCCTGGTATACTAGTAGAAAACTGCACCAATTTTACTAATTTCTGGAGGGTCCAACCTGTCTTGAAAATGTTAATTTGCCTTTGCTAATAATCCTATGATGTCACAAAATCACAGAATTTTAGAGCTAAAAGGAATTTCGGCAGTTGTCCAGTTCTATCTGGAAAAAAAATGCCATTTCAATACAGCTGGCAAATGGCCATTCAGCCCCTGCTTAAAGCCCTCCGATAACGGGAATCTACTATCTCCCTAGGCATACCACTCCACTTTCAGACAGCCCAAATTGTTATGATTTTTTTTTCATCAAGAGTAAAATTACCTCTTTGCAACTTTCATGCATTACTCCTACTTTTCCTTTCCCCCCTTCACCCACACCCCTCCCCTGGGAGGAAACAAATCTGACTCCTCTCTAACATGGCAGCCCTTCAAATACTTGAAGATGGCTGTGATTCTCCATATGTCTTTTATTCTCCAGGTTAAACATTTCCAGCTCCTCCAACTCATCCCCATAGAATATAAACTCAAGGGCCTTTATCATCCCGTTCATCCTGCTCTGGACATTCTTCCTCCTATCAATAGCCTTACTAAATTTGGCACCCTGAGATAAACTCTATTTGTGGACTGATAAGTCCAGAGAGCAAACCAGGAAAGCAATAATAATTAGTAGCTCATATTTATGAAGCATGTCAAGGTTTGCACAGTGATTTATATTCATTATCTCATTTGATGCTTACTGAAACCCTGTGAAGTCCTCATTATTACCTCTATTGTGCAGATGTGGAAACTGAGACTAAAAGAGTTTAAATGACTTCCCCAGGGTCATAGAGAAGGAAGTTCTCAAACCCAGATCTACCTGACCCCACATCTAGCTAGATGTCAAACTCAAATGTGGGGAGGGTGTCACATATTGACTTTAGGAAATCACAAATTAAAATAACCTATTTTGTATTTTATTTGTTTTATTTTGTTAAAATAAATTTCCCAATTGCATTTCAATCTGGTTTCAGGCTGCAATGGGTAGTTTTGCAGGCCCCTTTGCAGCCTGCTGGCCGGGAGTTTGACATCTCTGCACCACAACATACTGTCAAGCCAAATGCCTCAGACATAGACGCATTTCTCCGTGAGCAAAAGAACCCTACCATCTGTTTTTGTGGGGGCAAGACTGAAACATGAATTGGCATTATGTAAGTATTCTTTTCCTGTGTCATATTGATTAAGAAGTACTTCAAGAACAGAGTATGCTACAGTCATCAAGGACCATTGACGTGGCCTTACAAAGGGTCCACGTTTGCCTGACTCATACTCGTTACCATAAGAAATTATTACACTAAAGATGAGTTTGTGTACTTAAAACACCTTGTGGGGGTGGGAGAAGCAAGAAATCCAGCTAATCAGTCAATTATCTCGTCTGAATGGTATGAATGACTTTTAAACCAGTTTAACTAGTATGCACCTTTTAGGAGTTTGGGTTCAAAGCCTTCAGAAGAGGTTTGGATACCTTAGACTAAGTTCAAAAACTGCACTCACACCCTCCCTATCCTATTTGAAAATTATGCCTTCCTTTGTAAGATGTAACATAGACTTAAATAAGTACCCACATGATACAGAAAGGAAAATGGCCTAGCACAAAACATTTGTACATTTTCAAAAATATAATTTTAATACTTGACAATAGAATGGCTAGAAGGACAGCCTTGGAGAAAGTGAGATGAGGGTTCAAGTCCTTGCTTCTGACACAAACTAGTTGTGTTACTATAGAGTTGCAGGCCTATATTAGTGGATAATTTTCCACCTTCACAGTTCATCACAACAGTTAAATAATACATTTGGAGGGGGGGGGAAAGAATGAAGGAGGTCCCTCTTTGCCCCACTGGGTATTATGACCTAGGGAACTACCACTACATCTACCTATAGTTCTAGTTCCTCTGACAATTTAAAAAAAACAACACCAGTATGGCTGTCTCTGAGTTAGAGCAGGTACTTCAATGTTGTGCAATCTAATGGACTAGTCTGAATATGCATAGAAGGGAATCATTGTAGAAGGGGCAGTGAAACATGATGCCCTAGGTACAGAGACCAAGAGGAACCATATACAAAGAAGTACCACAAATCAAAGACAGCTTGCCCTTTAATTTGATATTGAAAATAAATTTTATTATGAATTTAGTAATTGGTTTCTTTGTGGGGTTTTTCATGTGCTTTAAAAAAAAAGTAATATGAGACTTTGAACAGATGACAGCCTTGCTTGCTTGACAGGTGATTTTAACCTGCACTAACCTAAGTGCAGACAAACTTCACTTGTCAGAGGTATGAAATATCCCATCTAGTTCATACACAGTTCATTTACCTGAAGTGATCAAACTGGAGCCCACACATTCTTCTGGGGGAAAAACACTTCAACTCTTCTCCTTCACTCAATTCTTGGACCCTCTTCCAATCCCCACCCTTAACGCCCCTGCTCTGCCAATGCATATTAACTCTTTGGGAGTGATGATGTCAAGTGCTGAGATCCGTAGCTGGCATATTTATCATAAAAAAATGTGGGCTTTAGTTTAAAATCTCCCAGCACTGCAGCAGGGCTTATTGTAAGACAACTCCCTAGGATTGAAAATGGAATTCGTCAACTACTATATACCAACCAACAGTTATATGGATATTAGAAATACTTTAGAGTTGGGTGTGGTAGAGCATACCCACAACCCCTGCCACTTGGAGGAGGCCAAAACTAATGAATTCAGTTATGAGCTGCAGTAAATCTAAAGCCAATAACATGTCTGCAGTAAGTCCTGCACTAACACAGTAAGCACCCAGGAATGGAGGGTGTCTAAAGAGGGACCATCCAGTCCAGGTCAGAAAAATGTAGATCAAAGTTTCTGTACTGATAAGTAGAGGGATCTAGAAGTGAGCTGCTATATTTTCAGCCTGAGTGAGATAGGGAAACTCAGGAAAGAGACAGGAAGGAAAAAAGGGAGGAAGGACTGTAGGAAAGGAGGAAGGAAAGGAGAAAGGAAGAAAGGAGGGAGAGAGGGCAAGAGGGAAGAAGGGAAGAAGAGAGAGGGAAGGAGAGGGAGGGAGGGAGGAGGAGGGGGGAAGAGAGAGAGAGAAAGGCTGTAGAGGTACCTCCAAATCACCAGTTCATAGTCCCAGAATGTAAGCTCCTTGAGAGCAGTGATTTTTTCACCTTTGTTTTTTTATGCCAATGTTTTTATATGCACAATGCCTGGCATGTGGTAGGACTGCTTAATAAATGTGTGTTGATTTATTATTGATCACCAGCATTTATTTAATGTTTACATATATAATGTTATATGGTCCTCACAACAGCCCTGTGAGGTAGGTACGACAGGTATTATCACACCCATTTTAACACCCTCCCCCCAAAAAAAAACCCAGACCCAAGGTTTAAAGATGTTAAGTGACCTTTCTTGTGGTCCCACAACTGGCAACCGTCAGAGACAGATTTAAATCCAAATTCTCAGTGCAATGCTCTTCCCACCATTCCACCACACTGCCAAGCAACTGCTGATAATGAAATGACATGAAATAAATCTGAGGCAGGCCAAACCAAAGGAAAAAATCTGGAATTTTTTTTCCTTGAGTAAAGAAGCAGGATCACAAAGATAATTCCCACAGTAAATTTGACTGGATTGTAAAAAGTAAACCTATGTCCAATGGGGACATAAGTGGGGGTAGATTTTGGCTCAGTATAAAACTTTCATTTTTTAACTTTGTATCTCTAATGCCTAAAACAGTCACTAGCACATAGTAGGGGCTTAATACATTGATTAGTTGATGGATTGAGTGGAATGGAGTATCTCTGAAGGTAGTGAATTTCCCATCATTAAAGGTTAGTTGACCAGTTGCTAAGAATATTGTAAAAGAGACCAATTTATCAGCCAGTGAGTAGGACTAGAAAGCCCAGAGCTTATCTCTTTCATCATTTCTTTGACTTACTGGTGTTACAATTTATTTCACCATTCCACAGTTGATGGGTATCCTTTTAGTTTCCAGTTCTTTTCCACTGCAAAAGAGCTGCTATAAATATTTTGGTAAATATGGGTCCTTTTTGCTTTGATCTCCTTGCAGTATAGGTCTAGGAGAGGATTCAGCGGTTAAAAGGTATGCAGTGTATTAAATTGATAAAGGGTAGTGATCAGAAACAGAAGAACAATTTATACAATAACAGCAACATTGTAAAGAAAAACTTAAGAATTCTGATCAAAACAAGGATCGATGATTCCAGAGGATTAGGGGTGATCCATGCTGCTTACCTCCTAAAAGGAAAGTGACAGAATCAAGATACAGAGTGAGACATACATTTTTGGACATGGACAATATGGGGATTTGTTTTGCTTAACTATGTATATTTCTTGCTAGTGTTTTTTTTTCTTTTCTTTTTTTGTCCAAACTGGAGACGTGTGGGAGAGAAAATATATGCTTGGTAATAAAAAAAAATAAAATGGCAACAAGAAAGTGACTTGCAGCAAACTTCCAAATAAAGAGGGAAAGTCCCAAACAGCACCAGATTCTGATACTTGCAGCCACTGGGACAAGCCAAGGACAGTTTTTACTTGTGCAACTGAAAATTTATTTTCTCAGAAATGAAAGCCAAATTTTGACAGAAGAAACGTATCAAGATTTAAATTGTTTTGCAATTTAAAATATATCTAGAGAACAGACCCTTGTTAGCAAGATGTGCTTTACCCCTCCTTAATGTACATTTTGGAATCTAAAGAGTTCTTCAGAGAATAGATTTAAATGTTGAATGATCCAAGTTGCAAATGTCCCAATAAGATATTTTGTGGCTGACATACATCAAGGTCTTTGAACTCTGTGGCATTCATCAGTAATCAGTCATTGGCCATTGTTTTGTTAAGAACTTCAGTAAATGAAAATGTCTCAGATTGTTAGGTCTGAAAAACAAAGACAGTTATCATCTTTGATTTTTTCTTCTTCCTTGCCCCTCATACAAAGTCAATAATCAAGTCCTATTTATTGTATCACTGAAATTCCTTTTTCCTCATTTCCAATACCACTGCTACCACTTTAGCATAATCAACACCATTTCACTTAGGATCAGAGGGTCATCAATTTAGAGCTATAAGCTTGTTTTAGAAGTCATCGTATCCATTTCTGCCAACCCTCCACATTTTAGAGATGAGGAAACTGAGGTCCAGAGAGGTTAAATGACTTATCCAGGTTTACACAGCTAGTAATTGTCCGAGACCTAGACTACTACAACTATTCACCCTCCCTATAAATTTAGTCATCTTTTTATTGCCAGATTAATCCTCCTTATGAGCAAATATCATCATGCCCATTTTTGTCTCAAAAACCTTTAATACTTCCTCCCAATAAATAAAGTTCTATCTCTTAGTAGTAAAAGACCTCTACACTTTGGTACCACTCTACCTTGTCAGCCTAATTTTCGCCTCCCGCTTTCATGTGCACTTTGATCTAGTCAAACTGTGCAACTGTTTCTCTGCACAGGTTTTATGTGTCTCTCCCTGACACACACTTTTCTGTCTTAATAACTTGCTCATTCTGTTGTCTATACCTGAAACTCTCTATCTTTGATGGTAATATCCCAACCATTCTTTTAAGTCAGTACTCAAATATCATCTCTTCCATAAAGTCATCCCTGATTTCTCCCACTGCAGATCTTATATAATACTGGTTTATGCCTCTCTTGCATATTTATCATATATTCTTTTGTGATATTATACTGGCAGTTGTTTTGTGTGTTCCAACTTCCTGATAGAGTATAATCTCTATGAGGGCATGGACTATGTTTTCCATAATTTTATTTTCTTGGAAATGAAAGCCAACATCTTGACAGAAGAGATATATCAAGATTTAAATCATTTTGCAATTTAAAATATGTCTAGGGAACAGACCCTTGTTAGCAAGATGTTTTCCCCCTCTTTAATGTATATTTTAGAATTTAAAGAGTTCTTTAGAGAATAGATTTAAATGTTGAATGATCCAAGTTAACAAATGCCCCAATATGATATTTAGTGTTTTGTGGCTGACATACATCAAGGTCTTTGAACTTTGCAGCATTCATCAGTGAACGGTAATTGGTCATTAGTCTGGTGAGAACTCCAGCATCTAACACAACACGCTACATATAGGAGGTACTTAATAAATGTTTGTTATAACTGAACTTAAGGCAAGATTGAATGTGCCACCAGCCTTAATATAGTTGCTGCTCCCCTTTCTAAAGAATGAGAGATCCTAAGGTAAATTGGATAGGTGAGGCTATATCCTCTCATTCTGTACTTCAGACCAATATAGCAAAACAGATCGTCTCAGGCTTTGATGTAACTCTGAGTCTTTGTTTCTTAATCTATTTTTTTATTTTGATGATTTACAGTTTTGGCCTCAGACTTTGATTCCATCTGGGCAATAATACACTGACTAACTACTCCAGTTCAAGTGCTCATCTGTCTGACTTTTCCGTCTCTTAGGATGGTATACAGACACATTATTTGCCTCTGGTCCTTTCAGATGCTGTTTTAGCTAACCTCACACTAATTTCTTCACTACATTTGCGCCAAGCCCATGAATAGATAGTACACAGGGTGTAGTGCATTAAGAATCCTCTATCCATACTTCCCCCACCCCACCCCCGCTTAGTTCATAGACTTCTGACATCTCAAAGACAATGTGGTCATCCTAGGTTTTGGGCCAGGAGGATGCAACCTTCTAGGATTAAGTGGGGAAGTTAAATAAGTAATAATAATGACATGTGACATTTTATATAGCTCTTTGCATTTTAACAACTGTTTCTGATTTGAACAATTATTTCATTTGATTTTTACAATAACCCTATGAGATAGGCAATACAAGTATCCTCATTCCCATTTTATAAATGGGAAAACTAAGGTGGGGAGAGGTTAAGGAACTTGCCCAGGATCACACAACTAGTAGTTGGCAAGTCAAGGACTTGAGCATAGGAGAACTGCAAGTCAAATGCTAAGTGAAATCCTAGGGATGAGGGAGTAGAGAATGGGGGTGACATACAAAGTGAAGCATCATCACTGACTGGATGCAATCAAAGAAGACAACATGGAGGAGATGGCATTCAGAAGAAATTAATTATTTTTTCTTTAGGTTGCCTGACAGAGATTATATGGGGCACTGACTTTAACATATAGACAAAAATCATCAGTATTTAGATACATAAATTACGTTAATTGGTGCTTTTAAAGTGTTTGAAAACAAACTGTTGTCTTATATCATTTGGTCATTCTTCTTGAGTTCTCTTTATAGAACAAGCTTCACTGACCTTAGAAGAAAGGGCTTACTAAGCAAAGGTAAACTTGTGCTCAGTCCTCATGTAAATTATCACAAATTACACAGCCTGAATTAATAAGGTTTTGCTGTCATTCTCTTCCTGGGGCTCTTCAAATTGAATAATGCCTTAGATTGATTTCTACCACTGTCAAGTCAATACTGGTCAAATTATTATCTATCTTGCTGCAGTCTCAAATTTAGTATTTCCTGAAACAAATATGCTAATAGTTATGAAAGTAAATCTTTATTCTCTGGTTGTTTGTAATTTTGTCTATTTGAGATATAGAGCAATGCCTTTAGCATCTTGGTTACTTAGTATGGATGGGCATATATAACTACACCATAGGAAGGGATTTTCACATCAATGAGATCACAGATCCATTGGAGTATTGAGATACAAGAGGAATGAAAGCATGCTTAATAAATCCAAAGATCTTAGAGGTCAATGCTTCTTTTTTTATTGGAAAACATCATAGATGTTACATAGCCATGTTATACATAATTATGTAATAAATAGATATCATATAATAAATATGTTGTTGTTCAGTCATTTAGTTGTGTCCAACCCTTCACGACCCTGTGGACCATAACACTGTGTAAGGGCAAGCAAAGTGGGACTTTTTACTGTTTTTTCTTTGGAGTGCTTCTCAGCACCAAGGCAATCAAGTGCCTTTGATTGAATTTTGCCTTTGTTTGTAGGAAGGTCCACACCCTTTTGCTAGTTAGGTCGGGGAAAGGTATGAAACCCTCAAGAGGTGTGAAACCCTTGAGAGGTATGAAGCACTCTGGCCCTGAAAAAGAGTATATATACTCTGAGGTGAGCATTTTGTTTTGGGTCTCACTCTTTGGAAGAGTGTTGGTGTGAAGACTCTGGGTAGCTATTAAGGAGCCCCCCAGTTTTGAAAACCCAGATGTTGGTGATTCTCTCTCTGGTACCTATGTATGTATTGCTGTGGTCAGACAGTTAGAAGCCTGTCTGTTGATTTGTGTTATTTTCTCTGTTTGTAATTTCTGTTTGTATTTGCTTTGAAGTTCAGAGTGCTGACTTTTTCCCCTGAACTAAGAAAATGATATATGTATGTTTAATTAAAGTAAGATTGTTAACCCCTTAAAGTTGCTTTCCTTAGAAAAGTAGATCAAAGAACCTGTGCTAGAAGCCCTCCCGTGTGCTGGTGTTGTTGGTCTTACACAGCCACAGTAGTGGCAAGTAGTGTTGTTGTTACATATGGCAACACTGTCCATGGGGTTTTCTTGGTAAAGATACTAGAGTGGGTTGTCATTTTCTTCACCAATGGATTATGACAAACCGAGGTTAAGTGATTTGCCCAGGATCATAGAGCTTGTATGTGTCTGAGGCCATATCTGAACTCAGGTCTTTCTGACTCCAAGCCCAATGCTCTATCCACTGAGCCACTGAGCTGCCTCATAATATAATGTGCACACATGTATACATCTATATGTGTATACACATACACACACACACACACACATACACACACACAGAGTAGTGAACAGTCTGCCTAGGAAGATCTGAGTTCAAGTTCCATCTTTGACACATACTATGTAACCTAGGTACAGTCACTTAGCTTCTTAATACAAGCCACTCTTTAAGACTATTTGTTTCAGAGTAAGTGCCAGCCTGCATTCGTAGAAATTTCCTCACCAGAAAGTTCTCTACACCAGTGAAATATCATAATCTAGTTCCAGCTAGGTAGCCCAAGGGATATGTGCTGATCGTATAGTCAGGGAGCCAAAGTTCTAATCCAACATCAGATATTTACTACCTGTGTGACTCTGGGCTCGTCACTTAATCTCTGTCTGCTTCAATTTCCTCATCTGTAAAATGAGGATCATGATAGCACCTACTACACAAGATTATTTTGAGAATCAAATAATAAAACATTTGTAAAGTGCTTAGCATAGTGCCTAGCATGTAATAGGTGCTTAACAAATGTTAGTTCCATTCCTTTCTTCTTATCTTTATGACTATTATCCATCTGTCCATTGATCCATATATATATATATATATATATACACATATATATGTATGAGATACACACTATATATGATATAAAATATCTATACTATTATAGCGTATATATTTTATATACTAATTAGATAGATTCACATTGTTTGACAGTTACATAGCTAGAATTTCTTACACCTATGAAGTCACAGAAGTGATATACAATATATAGACTCTAGAATAACTTGGTTCAGTGAACCTCTCATTAGGGGATGGGACCTGGGCTTCCCCCGGTATAGGAAACTTTTTGAAGAGGGAATGCCCTCTACCAATGCAAGTCAGCACCTTCTGTGCCTTAAATAATTACTCCAGAGAACTGAGAGGTTCAGTGACTTTCCCAAGGTCACTTAGCCAGGCTGGGTCTCAGGTAGGGTTTGAACTTGGCTCTTTGCATCCCATCTCCATCCATTAGGCCGCAATGGCTCTCTGAGCACTGGTCATCTAAAATATGAAAACATATGGCTCCCAAAAGTCATGGAGAATGTCTTGCTCAATTCCAAATAAGAGGAGATTTCACAATAAATAGTAAACTATGGCAGTCCAAATGGTTTTGCTTATGGATGAGCATGTGCTGATTATATTGTGCTCTAAAACACTACACAGCCTCCTTGGTGAGATTTTTTTTGCCATTCCAAAAAATGTCTAGTAAAACCCGTAGGGGGAAAACCCATGTGGTTGAAATATACATAGAGTTTAGATTATGATGTAAAGTTGGACTAGTACCTTATGGAGACAGTGTATCTGTACGCACCTCTAGAATAGACATGCAGCTAGGCAATAGACTGGTCCCTGAGTGAAATACTGAGGAAGGGAGAAAGCAAGATTGAATTTTGAGTGAATCCAAGATGTCTCCTGCCATTAAAGTGCAAAAATCTTTTTAATGTAAAATCTTCTTGATGTTTCACATTTTATTTGTTATCCCCATTGCCTAGCATTGCTCATGGCACATAGTAGGCACATAACAAATTGTTGTTGAATTTGAATTGGGGAGAGAGGGAGAGGGAAGAGATGAAGAGATATTTTCTTTGCTAAATTCTCAAGACCACAGATTGTTAAGGCCACAGGACTAGAAGCAATGTTCCAATTTATTCAGGGTAACCAGGGGACTGACATGAGGCAGACATTTTTGATCGTGCTTCGTGTATTAAGATTTTGAAAGATATTGAATCTCTTTTTAAAAACTCCATGCAATCAATTTGTTCTAAGAACATTTATTTAAATATCAGTAGAAATAAAGTACTTTGAGAGATAAAATAAGGGAAATCATAAAGAAGAGGTCATATTTGTGGCATCTGTTACTATAAGTTTTTTTTATCTAACATTCACAGACAGAAGGTAATATTTCACACTATGCAAGCATTTCATCTCCTAGGGGACAAATATGCTACATGCCCATAGTGTGTGTGTGTGTGTGTGTGTGTGTGTAAGAAAGAAAGAGAGGAGAGAGAGAGAGAGAGAGATGCACATTTGTCATTTCTTCCCCCCAAAAATACATCACCTTTTTGTATTTTCAAAAGATATTTTTTAATATGTTACAACTTGATTTCTATTCCAAGTGAAACAAGTAGGCTAAAAATTTGGTAACATTGTATACTTTTCTACTAAATCTTGAATTTAGCATTTACGTGGATTTCTGTTTTTAAAAAAGTTCATTATATTTTCAGGAGTTGGTATTCAATTAGCTACAAGTAGCTGTAGACTACTATGAAAATTACCATGTGTCATTAATCTTCCATGTTACTACCAAAAGTGAAGTGTATAAATATGTCACAAATACTCTTGTTGCTCACTCTCCTAACAGCCACGCTTGCTATATATCTTGCTCAAGATGCCAGCTTGACACTTAGATCAGGAGGGAAACAAGGGTCTTTACAAACCTTGTCTTAACAGGTCGAACAGCAAACTGAGCTCAGGTCCCCAGATACAATGAACAGTTTGAGCTCCAGATGCTCCTGATTATATTCTGAGCTCACAAGACAGACAGACTTCATCTCATATACTCCAAAGCAGATTCTCAAATGGCACAATAAACCATTCCTTAGTCAGATGATGACATTTCAGCCCTCCCTCCCCCCTCTCCATAGAGGGGAAATGTTTCTGAAGATAATTATTTTTCAAAACAGTGAACTTCTGAGTTCTACTGAGAGATAAACTCTACCTTCAGGTGGGGAAATGGGCTTCAAGTTGTCTTTTGTCAATATCAGGATATTTCACTTGGTAGTTGAATATTCTGTAGGACTCCTGGGATTCCAGTGCTCAGGTGCAGGATAATATGGCTTGACTTGGCAACGGAGGAAGAGTCTGTGATACGTTACACTTCATTACAAGAAAAATTTTCACATTTATATAGTGATATTCACCCCTAGTGTGCTAAAATGCTTTAGAGGGTAGAAATAGCTGTTAGAAAGAAAAGGCCTTGGCAGTTCAAAGAGGTGATGGTATATTTAGAAAAAAATCACGTGACACATCAAAACATTTTGAATGAGTGAATGAATGAAAAATATTTATTAAACACTTACCATGTGAGAAGTACTATGTTAGGCACAGGGAAAACAAATTCGAGGAAATAAGTATTTCTGACCTCACTAGTTTGCATTCTGATAGTGGGAAGAAAATACACAAAGGGCAGCTAGAAAGCTCAAATAACAAGGTAAAAGTATACCTTGCTCTCTCTCTTTATGTCTGTCTTAGGAGGTCCACACCAGCTCCTTAGAGAAACAACCTTGCTTACTTCCCTTTTCAGAAGCTGTTCTTATACTCCTCAAAGATTCCTTGAATAAATGAATGGAATGGAAGGAGCAATGTTTGTGTATCCTTGTCCAGAGAAGAAGCTATATTGCACCATGTGGATTCAGGTCAGGGTACCCTCTCTCAGCTCAAAGCTGTAAAATCAAGAAGTTATACTAGGAGCTTCCTGAATTCCTACACAATTCCAAAGGTCATGAGGCATAGAATTCAGAATCCTTCCACAAGCCTCAACCATTTGACAGTTATCAAATATCTACCATGTGCTAGGCATGAAAGGAAGTATGAGAGGCATATAAGAATCATCAGAGTAGAAGCACAGGAGATAGAGTGTAGGTCCTAGGGTCAAGAAGAACTGTGTTAAAGTCCCAGCTCTGATTCATGTGTAACTATGTGAAAGTCACTTAACTTTTCAGTGGCCAAAAGTTAAATAAGAGCTGCTGGAGGGAACTTTCATGGAGGGAGTTTCTATACTACGAATCCCCTCGAATATGTACATGGATCTCTGACCTCCAACAATGGAAATCGTGACCCATTCTTGCCTACCTATCCCATACAACTCATATCCCCGCAGGTTCACCATAGGAGGTCCACCTGACAAGCCAGAAGCTTTCATCAATGTTTCTTAACATTGCAAGAATACAATACAGTGATTGCAAGGATACTCAGGCTGTTCACCTGTCATCATTTATCCTCATCACATGACCAGCCTGTCTTTATTTTTTGTCATACATTTCCTTGATGACATCTTTTACCCTTTTTCTTCTTCATATTTATCATTTGCTATAGATTGTAGCTTCTCAGCTACTATATGTTACAGCCTGATCATTCACCATAAACCTTCCTATTGTCCTTTGTGTGATATTTATTTTCAATTCTTCGGAGACTATTATGGTCCTTGTCTCCCAGCCAAACAACACCTGTGTTAAGAGTTCCCTATGCCAGTGAAACCATAGGTCCAGGACAAAATAAAAATGTGCATAGAACTGTACTAGACCCTAGAGATACAAAGATTTTCTTCTGATGTCTTCAAGCTGAGAATGGATGACCACCTGACCACTTTTCCAATATAATATCATGGAGATTTCTTTCATATGTGTGTTGGACTAGATGGCCACTGAATAGCCTTCTAACTCAAATTCTATGGTTCTATAAAACACATAAGTGAAATGGTCTCCACTCTCAAGGAGCTTACACTTTAGGACTTTTCTCAGAAATGGTACAAATAGGGTCAGCTAATTAAGCTGGTTATTTGGGAACTAGTTGGGCAGTACAACACAGTGAATGCATATTGAAGTTGGATTCAAAAGCTCTGAATTGCGCCTTAATTCTGCCATTAATAATTAATATGAGTTTGGGCAAATCATTTCACTTCTCTGCGCTTTTTTCATTTGTAAGATAGAGAAGTTGGACAAGATGAGGTCTAGTGTCCCTTCATTTCTACAATCTGATGATTCTACTGTTCTAAGAGGCTTGAATCACCAGTGATTTGGCAGGCACAAGACCTGCCAAAACCTTGGCCTTTACAACTGACTTTCTCAGAGACAAGAATACTGGCTCCTGCCTGGAATCTTCAGTCCGATAACAAAGGTATGTATTACTCATCAACTCCATAGCCTGGCCAGAGCTCCCCAATAATATTTAAGTGTCTAAGATAAAATCACAGAGAACAGGGATTTCTTCTCTATCTCAACACAGTCTGCTTTCATTTCTCTTATTACATGTGCATAAAAAGAGACAAGGGGTTAGGGCAGATGGTTTTTTATTCCACCAACCTGTGAGTGACACTGGCATATACCTCCTTGAAGTCTAATCTATGCAGAAGCACAGTTATAGCTCTCCTGGGCCTTGCATGAATTCCAGATGCCTTAATCTCAGCCCTAAGAAGTCTTTGCTAACAAGAAAAGGAAAACACTTGAGGTATATAGCTAATAGCATAATAGAATCAGAAATAGAAAGTGCTTTTCCACAGTATTAAGGTACTGTATAATCCAGATGTTTCATTGGATTCACTATTAATTCACTATTAATTAATTGTAATTTGTCGTTACATTATCTAAAATAGTCCAAAATTTGTCTTTGTGTGCCTCACCCCAACCCCATCCCCAATTAGGAAGTATCAATCTCAAAACCTAACCTCACCAGGTCTTAACTAGTTGTATGTTAGATAGAATGTTGGCAATGTGCTATCCAAGACTACAGTAATAAAGAAAGCACCTGATAAAGAAGGCAGCATGAGATAGGGTGACAAGTAGAAATCAGATGACCTGGGTTCAAGTCTCTACTCTACCAATTAGCTATTAGACACCGGCCAAATCAATTCATCCCTCTAGAATTCAACTAGGTGTTTTCTAAGTTCCCATTCATTTCTAGGATCTGCGCCAACTTTCAATTATCCATGACAACAGAGTATAAGAATAACATTAACTAGTTGAAAACAAAAGTAACTATTAAAGAAAATACTTTACCCATAAATTTCTCCCTTTCTTCAGGCTGCTGAAAACTAACCAAATTGACTCAGTTGATAGTCACCATCTATCCACTGGGTAAGGTAATTATAGGTAATGAAACACATTGGGGATGAGAGATGGAAGGAATAGGTGATAATTAAATTCAGCAAACTTTTATTAAGGAACTCCTGTGTGTGGAGCCAATGGTAGGTGCTGGGGGAGTTAGAAATTTTAGATAAGATAGTTTCCTCAAAGAGTTTGTTCCTTTAGTAGAGGGATAAGACAGCTATGTCTTAGACAATCAGCCCTTGAATAATGAAGTAATAGGGTTTGACATTTGTTTTTCTAAATCATTAAAAAGCCTGAGACATGCGATCGGGATGAAAAGTTTTAAAATGAGACATCCCTCTGTTAGATTGGACTGAAGAGGATTTAATCTTTTAAAAGCATCTTAGTGGTTGCCCGTTATGGTATTTGTTGGTTCAGGGCAATTATTACCACGGGGGCAGAAAGCATTTTTGTTTGTTCATTTCAACTATTACTCAACCTCAACCAACCATTTTACTAATGTGTGTCCTTGGTTACTAAGAGGATGATGTAAGATATGATGGATGGATTAGGGCAATTTCCATGTAATTTACAGATTTTTTTCCTAAAAATAGATGTTTGACCTTTTTCTAATCCTTTTTTTACATGACACTGTACAGATGCCACCTACATGAGGCCTTTCTCAATTCTCCCAGGTGTTAGCACTCTCTCCCTCCAAAAATAATTCTATCTTCTTTTATATACCTTGTTGCGTACATGTCATCCCCAAGTAAAACATAAGCTTCTTGCTAGGAAGTCTTCCATTTTAGTCTTTGTCACCCCAGGGTCTATCACAATAACTTCCACATAGTAGGAGCTTAATAAAATGTACATCCTTATAATTTCCATTTTTTTTTCAAAATTATAGTTCACAATTTGCTAAATAAAATCACCCTCAAAGAGCACCAGAATGTTCTAGTTTTTAAAAAAAAAATATTGACTAAAAACTGTCAATCTGTTTGATATACCCTAAATTTGCATTGGCCAAATCTAGCCTCTGAGTCAGAAGACCCAGACTTGAATTTGGCCTCTGCTACTTCCCATCTTTGTGTGCTTGAGACCTGAGTTTATTCATCTGTAAAATGAGAATACGGGACTAGAGAATTTCCAAAGACCATTCCAACTCTAAATGTATGATCCTGTGATCCCTAAGATTTAGATTTATGTGGCCATGGAAGATGCATGCCATGTAGGCAGCTAGGTGGCACAGTTGATGGAGTGCTGAGCCTAGACTCAGGAAGGTCTGAGTTCAAATTTGACCTCAGACTCTTACTAGCTGAGTGGCCTTGGGCAAGTCACTTAACTTCTGTCTGCCTCAGTTTCATTGTCTGTCAAACAGGAATAATAATAGTACCTATTTCCAGGATTGTTGTGAAGACAAAATAAGAGAATTTGTAAAAATCCTTAGCAAAGTGCCTGGCAATAGTAGGTGCATAATAAATGCTTATTTCCTTCCTACCTTTTAGGCAGGCATTTATTCAGAAAACCCTGGAAAACCCAAGTTGATTCCAGGACATTCCTGCCAAGGTCTTGATCCACCCATTTGGCTTACTAGTTGAAATTGGTTACTTCAATTTCCTTCCTAAAGGGAATATCAGGACACCAAAGGAGGGTTCAGAACTGATCCATCATCTCTGGGCCCCTTGTGGATCCCTAGAGCTAGATGAGAAGATCTTTAGGAAATTGAGAAGAGTTTTAGGGCAAGGACTAGGGAGCTCCAAAGGGCTCATTTGACCATATGTATGGTTTCTCTCCTTCCTGTCTCCCAAACGTTACATGGGTTTGTATCATGTACGTAGCAGGAGGCATGCCCTGAGATTTCAGTGCCTCTCGGGCACAGAAATATTCCAGAACCTATGTGATTAGACCTTAGGAACTGATTTTGATCTTTCAATTTGATAACGTCAGATTTGTCAAGTTAATTTTCATCAATACTTTTCCTTATTCATTGCCATAAATCAATCAGTTACTGACCACACACCTACTTTAGTCCAAATAAGGGGACCCCAAAGTAGAACACTGATCATCTGATCCTAGTTTTTGCTTTTTCAGAAAAGATTTATCCCTGTAGTGTGATGCACCGTTATTGCTTCATTCTCTTTTTAATAAAATGAGGGGACAGCATTTTATTGGATTCTTTATGCTTACAAATCATTAGCAAGGCCCATCATTTCTAACTTTAAGGGCTACTACTGGGTTTGGTATCTGTATTATTTTTCTTGATCTTACATTTGTTTTCCATGTGCTTAAAGTGCTAATGACATTCATTGCTTTGGAGATTTATTGGATTAACACCCCTATAACAGTTTATGGTGTTACATTTTACAAGATTCACTTAATATAATTTTAATTATCACTGAAAAATGGTTTGTAGTTATAAAAGTGCTTTAAAAAATTACAAGCTAAACCCATCCTAAATTAAAAGCGGGGGTTTGTGCCTATTAATAATAATTTTGTGAAATGAGAACATCACATGGTACAGCAGCTCAAAGATGAAATATTCATATTCCAAATAACAAAAATACATCGAGAAAAATAAAACTGCCAAAGGAAATGGATACTACACTTTAGAACTGGGTGGCAAATTATTAAAATGAAAGTTAAGCTGTTATTTTGGGAAGAATACATATAAACCAGGAATGGAGCCTGACATCCCACCACCCATGTGGTCAGTCTCTCAAATAATGGGAGGGTGATTCATGATTGGTTAGTGATCATTCTTGCTTGTTGTTGCAACTAAGGAAGCACCAGTTGCAAAAAAAAAAAAAAACACTAAATGACTGGAAGAAATACTTCAAAAGATCAGAAGAAAGTATGACTGGCATTGCTAAGGACTACACAAATATAATATTCCTATGATACAGTAGCATAGTTTTAAGAATATTTTATAAATAAGGAAATGGATCTTTGTTTATGAATAAATAAGAGCAGATGTGGTCTAGTGGGAAGAGTATTAGATTTGGAATGAGAGAGCCTGGGCTTGAATCCCAACTTGCTGCTTATTCCTTTTATGATCTTAAATAAGTTGCATAACCTGCAGAGACCTTATTTTCATCATCTGGAAAATGGTATCTCTGGGTGAACAGGGACTAGTTGATATTTAATAGAAGCTCTATGTCCTATGAGCCTCAGTTCCTACCAAACCACTTTACTCATTCTTCCCCCTATGTGTAACACACAGCCCAACCTCCCTCTCTCCAGCTCTATGCCTTTGCTCACACTGTCTCCATTTGTTCTGACCTCCCTTCAAGATCCTTCAGCAATACTTATAAATGGGCCCCAGGGTGCAATGGGATGGACTAGACTAGTAAAGTTTAGAAGCAGGAATCTAGGTGCACAGCTGAGTGAAGACCAGGCATCAGAACAACAATGGCCAGGGGTTTATCTGAGGGGCAGTCAAGCATGGACATGAGTCCAAAAGGTAATCTTCAAACCAGAAGTAACATCTATAAGGAAAGCAGATAAGTAGGATGTAAGGACCACCAGCCAAAGGCAAAAAAAGAATCCAAGTACTAAGGTATTTCTTCAAGTAGACTCTAGGAAAGAAATAAGTAGACCCAATTATAGGAAGAACAGCATTCAAAGGGAAAGAAACTTAGTTCCTGGTGGTGATTGGGTTTGGAAGGGGAAGGGAAAGTTGGATTCCTTGTTGGGGTAAGAACCCTATATCTTGGGAACTAGGGTGCAAAGATCAGAGTAGGACTAGAAATCTGATTGACTTGACATTGAAGTATTGAACCAGCATGCCTAATATTTTCCTATCTAGGGATGATATCATTCCCAGAATCACACTAAGCGTACAGGTGGGAATTAAATGACGGCACCTTCAGAGGTAGGATGGATGTAAGAGTCAAACAAATCATTATACTTAGGTTTTCATAATAAATTCCCTCTTTTAGATTACTGTGCCACATTATTTCCCTCTCTTTTTTACTTTGTATAGCAGCTGTGACCCCTCAAGGTGGCCTCTTTCATAGCCACAACCAGATTCGGAGTACTGTTAGTGCTATTCTCTTCATATCCATGGCTTGAAAGCCCCACCTATGCTTCTCTTACCAGACCAAACCAAACGACTATGAATCCAAAGTAAAGGCATTTAACAAAAAAAAATCACAAAGCAATAACTAGAATTGAATCAGATATTAAATGTTCTTGGCATCCATTCCCAAATGACTGCCATCCTGACTAGCATCTCTTAGAGAGCATTAATCTTGGTTCCTGATTAAGCACTTTGTTCCACCAGTCCAACTGGAGAGGAGCACATCAGTCACTCATTGAAAGGTACTAGGGAAACCTGCCACAGGCATAGGAAATGATGGACTTCCCAGTACTGTACTTCAGGCTAGGAAACAGTGGGTTTCTTGGTATGGAACCTAAACATGGGAACTCAGGCCAGCAGCCCTTGTCATCAACATCAAAGTGTGATGGAATATTGGAGCTCAGGATATAGCTGCCATTTTCTTCTTATCTCTTCCTAGCTAACCACTGTTCACTTCTATAACCCTCAATTATTTCCTTAATGAGATTTCCCGCACAGCTTTTCAAAACCTCTTGTGATTGTACGCTCCTTACACTATGGCCTAGGGAGATATAGTTCTAGAGAGAGCACCTGGTACATGAACCCATTGAAGCCAAGGAATGTTTTATATATATCTTTGTATTCCCACTTCTTGCAAAGAGTTCTGCATGTAGAAAATGCTCAATAAACACTGTTTTTGTTAATAAAAAATATAAGACAAGTGGAGGGAGGAGGGAGATGAGGGAGAAGTAGTCAATATCCACTTGGATAATCCGACTATTTCTGTAACTCTCAAAATTGTCACTGTTGTGTCATTTCAGTTGTGTCTGACTCTCCATTATCTCATTTGGGGTTTTCTTGACAAAGATACTAGAGTGGTTTGCCATTTCCTTCTCCAGCTCATTTTACAGATGAGGAAATTGAGGCAAACAGGGTTAATACTTGCCAAGGATAACACAATTAGTAAGTATCTGAGGCCAGATTTGAACTCAGGAGGAGGAATTTTCCTGACTTCAGGCCCAGTACTCTATACACTATGCCACCTAATATAAGATCAGTCAAATAACCTAAAGAAGTATTTTTAATTTGGGCAGCTATGTGGTACAGTGGATAGAGTGCCAGGTCTGGAGTCATGAGGACTCATCTTTGTAAGTTCAAATCTGGCCTCAGACACTTACTAGCTGTGTGACCCTGAGCGAGTCACTTAATACTGTTTGTTTCAGTTTCCCCATCAGTAAAATGAACTAGAGAAGGAAATGTCAAACCACTCCAGTATCTTTGCCAAGAAAACCTCAAATGGAGTCACAAAGAGTTGGATATGACTAAACAAAAAATTTTTAATTTAGCTTGAGAATTTAGTAGTTCTTCAGTATTTGCAAATAGATAAATTAAAAAAACAAGCAAACTATTGTTCAGATAAACTACAGGAACTCTGAAGTTCTCACTCCTTTATTCTTTTAATAAAACAAAAAATCTTTATTCCTCACTTTATTCCTTTAGGAATTACAGCGACATCAGCATTAATAAAAGGAGGGGAGGGAGGGAGAGAGAAAGGGAGAGAGAGAAAGGAAGGAAGGTGGAAGTGAGGGCGGGAGAGGAGCAGGAGGGAGGGGGAAGAGAGTGTTATGACTAACCTAAACTTATTCAAATGAAGGGAAGATTTTTAAATTTACCCTTCAAACACTTACAGAAAAAAAGTGATTAAACACATTGAAAAGAGAAAAAATTTTAAGAGGCTATAAGAGTGCATGATTAAGACTAAATGAATGAAAGGAAGAAAAGGGAAATGAGGCTAAAAATTGGGAAAGATTTTTGGTAGCAGAGCTATTATCCTAAAGTATTTAAAAGTGGGTAGAGTGCTTTAAAATGCTGTGTGAATAGAGCAAACCTTCCTTGGCCTCAAAAGTGCAGTCTAGATGATTTAATTGATCTTCCCATCTCAAACTAGTAAGATTCTTTATGAACTCCCTCCATGAGTAAGTTCTTTATGATCTCATACTGCCACTCTTTTGTGGTTCTAAAAATTCTCTCTCTTATTCTGTTTGTGCAAATGTCCGTAATTCAGGACAGGTCAACTTCTTTCTGTTTCAAGCTCATTTCTTCTTTACAAGCAACAGAACCTCAGTTCTTCAACTTTATTCAATTACTAAGAAAGCAAGTGTGGTAAAGTGGAAAATACACTGGGTTTAGAGCCAGGGGTCCTGTGTTCAATTATACCTCTGCTATTTACCATTCCACAGTAGTATAGCCTTTCCCACAGCTATAAGATCTGAAGGCAGCGTTGCGTGGTGGAAAGTACTGAATTTGCAGTCAGAGACCATGCATTCGTACATTTCATCTGCTACCCCTGTGACTTCTCTGAGCCTCAATTACTGTTTTGTGGTCAGACTAGATAACCTCTGAGGCCCCTTCCAACCTTAAATTCATAATCCTAATGACCTATTGCTGAAGTCATATCTGGCTGTGTCATTTCTTCATGTATATATGAGCTATTCTGAATGCTAATTAAAATGACAAAATCGCCAATGGCTTGACCCAATGATCTTCACCATATAGTCTCGTTGGACAGGATATGTACACATACTTCACCATACTGATAATGTAGCTGAGAAGCTGCCATCTGGGGTATTGAGGTAGAGCAATCATGAAGCCAAGTAGATAGCTTATTAAAAGCTCCTTACCAGCTATTTCTCATCTATCTTTTGAGCCTAATTACATTATACTCTCTCAGTCACTTGTCATTCAACCCAAACTCATCTACCTATAAGTACTCATATATGATATTCTATCTCCTTCTTTGTCTTACATTGGCCATCCTCCATGCCTGAAATGCTCTCTCTCCAAATCTCTGCCTCTTAGAATCTCTAGCTCTCTTCAAGCTCAGCTCAAGTGTCTCTTATAAGACAACTTTACAGATTCTCTAAGTTGTTAGCCCTACCCTAAAATTGCTTAGCATTTTTATATGTTTCGCATTTACTTATATATATGAATAGAAAAAATTTATTAAACATTTACTATGTACATAGCACCATGATATGGGCTAGAGATATACACAGAAAAGCAAGAGAGTTCCTACTCACAAGGAGCTCATATTATGTTGGGGAGGCAACATGTATAGGAAAAAAACCAAATGGAAAGGCTCAATGGTCCTTAGACCACATTGAAAAAGCAGATGATAATGAATCTTCTTTAATGTCATTTTCATTTATGAAAACTATATCCAATTTTGACACTGAACCATTTGACTGTGGTCAAGTTTGGTCTCAGGTCTTTAGTAGCTGTGACTAACTCGGGGGAAGACATGGTTATAGCATTTGTAGAGGAAATTGTCAGGTCCCATCTCTGAGCTCCTTCCTTGGTTGATGACTTCAAGGGTTGATAGTGGAGGAGGGAAGAGGTACCACTGTTTCCAAAGGTTTAGGGTTGTCTGCCAGTTGGTGGTTGGTAGTGGTAATGGTAGCAGAGGTGGTAGTCCGTTTCTCCCTGTACAAAATATTTCTATGATAGCTGAGAGGATTGAACTAAAAGCAGGGCAAGCATTATTCCCCAGGGCTCTTTGCTGGAGATGACATCATACAAGGTCCTGACAGTTTCTGTGGATCTACTCTATCATTTCTTGAAGGATAAGCACCTGCTTTCTCCTCAGATAATTTCTTCTTTAGGGCAAGGCCTTTTTGTTTTTACTTTGCACCCCCAATACCTGACACACAACTAGGCACATCATAGGTATTTGATACATAGTTATTGAATGTTATTTTTTAGGTATAAAGCACTGTGTTAAGCAATTTTTAAAAATCAGTCATAGCCATGTGCCCTTAGGTGTATGGAAACCATACTAACCTAGCAGGAAGTAGCAATAAAAGGAGATGATCTTGGAATAAAAAGAATTTAAAATTTTAGAGCCAGAAAAGAAAACCTAAGACTAAAGATTATCTAGTCTAATCTACTAACTTAACAGATGAGAAAAGTGAGGCCCAAAAGAACTGAGACAACTGGCACAAAGCTGCATAAGGACATAATCAGTTCCAGAATCCATGTCTCTTTTAAACACAAGGCTTTGGGCATTTTTAAACACAAAATTACAAACCAAGTTCTACAAATCAAGAGGTTTAGATATTATTTCAAAGGGTTTCTTCATATGTGACCAAATGAAAGGTCTTCTGATTGTCTTTTTAAGCTCCTAACATACACAGGAATAATCTCCCTGTTATTGGTGCCTTCAAAATGCAAAACACATAGTAGTAGTAGTAGTAGTGGTAGTAGTAGTAGCAGCAGCAGCAGTAGTAGTAGTAGTGGTAGTAGTTTTGGTAGTAGTAGTAGTAGTGGTGGTAGTGGTGGTGGTGGTGGTGGTAGTAGTATTGAGAAGCAATTTGGTACAGTGGATAGAGAACTGGCCTTGGAGTCAGGAACACCTGTGTTTAGGTTTTGCTTTTGATGCATACTGATGGTATGAGCCTAGAGGACAACCTCTCATCCCTAGTCTAAACAGCTCTCATAATTTCAGAGAAGATACCTGCAGTAAAGGGTGTTTCCTCATCTGGGAGTGAAATAACAAATTCAGTCTATCCCTAATAAGAATTTAATTTTATGGAGGATTTTGCTATTTGTGAAATGTGTTGACTACATTATTACCTTTCATATTGTGAGATAAATAACACTAACATCTTTACGAGTGAGAAAGCAGGCTCAGAGAAGTAAGCTGCTTTGGCCTTTGTCACACAGCTAATCAACAGAATCATCACTTCCAGCACGTCTTTCCAATTCTTAATCTAGTATTCTCATGACTAAAATTATTTATGTAAATGTTTTCTCCTCTAATAAAATTAAGCTACTTGGAGGCTGAGACTGTCTGGTTTGTTTGTTTTTAAATTCCCAGTGATAATCATGATGCCTAGCACATGTAGGTCCTCAGTAGGTACTTGTTGCTAGGTTATCTCTTAGATGTCATTCCACTAATAATAGCTCCTATTTTATTACATGTTATATACTTCGTTTGATTCTCACAACAGCTCCAAATATATAAAAATATTATTATACCCACTTAATAATTGAGGCAACTGAAATTAAGGTAGTGGGACCTGAGCAAGGTCATATAGTTTATCAGTAACAGAATTGGGACTCAAGAACAAATGTTTCTGATTCCAAACAAAGTGTTCTTTCAACTAAGCCAGGCTCCCTTTGTCTATACATATATACATAGATATGTATATACATGCATCTATTATGTATATATAATACTATATACATACTTGCATATAAATATAACAATCACCACCATGTCCTATATCCTGTGCTTAGATGGATTCCACAGCACTATCCAGGACCATTAATTCTCTCTCTATGTTTTCTCTCTTGATTATCTGATAAGAACTTGAGAATTCAGTTATTATCTCTAAGCAAATAATTCCAAAATCTGTGTGTTCAGTGTTTAATCCTGAGCTACACTCCCACTTTTCCAGCTGCCTGATGGACATCTGCACCTGAAAGGCCTAGAGGTATCTCAAATTCAATATGTTGAAAACAGAGTTCATTATCTTTCCTCCTAAACCCACTCCTCTCCCTAGCTTCCCTATTTATCTCAAGGGGACCACAATTCTTCTAGTCGCCCAGGTCCACATTCTAGGATGCGTCCTCTACTTCACTTTCTCTCACCAGCCTCACATCCCACCAGTTGCCAAAACTTGTCAATTCCTCCCATTAACATTTCTATCACACCACTACCATCCTCTTCATGACCCCACATACACCATTTCTCTTCCAGACTGCTGTAATAGCTTCCTATTTGCCCTCCCTTCATCTAGTCTCTTCCTTTTTCAATTTGTTTTCAAATCTGCCGGTAAGTTGATTGTCCTAAAGTACAGCTCTGACCATTTCACTCTTCTATTCAAAGTTTCAGAGGTTCCTGATTGCCTTTAGGCAATACAAACACCTGCAATATAAACACCTCCATTTCGAGCTTAAAGGCCTTCACAATCTCTTCTGATCTGTCTCATATTACCACCACCACACGTACCCCTGTGGGCACTCTGCACTCTAGCTAAAGTGGACTACTCACTATTCCCCAGTACATAATATTTTATCTCCTATACCCATGCATGTACAAAGGTTAAACCCATGCCTGGAATACTCTCCCTCCTAATCTTTTCCCCTTGGCTCCCTGCCTTATTCAAGGTTCATCACAAGTGTCACTGCCTTCAACAAGCTTTTCCTGATTGCCCCTATTATTATTAGTATCTCCATCAGATCACTGTGTCTTTGTATATATCCTACATATACTTACCTGTGAACATGTTATATTCCCCCAGTACAAAGTAGGCTCCACAAAGGCAGGTACTGTCTCATTTTAATTTTCATATTCCTTATGCATAGTATAGTTCCTGACACTTTGTAGGCGCTTAATAATTGTTTGTTGATTAACTGATTACTCTTCAGTCAAGTCTTTAGCACTAGCAACCTAAAGTTCTGACTTGCGTTTTCTGAAGGAAAGCATATCCATGCATAGTATGTTCTCTGCCTTACATCTCTTTCGCTGTTCTGCATGATTAGTCTACGGGGCTACCTTTTATATGAACAATAATCTGAGCTACCTTCCTGCCTGACAGTTCTACCACTCCTGTATTCTGTATCTGATTATGAGCCAGATGTTGAGAATCCAGTCAATAGTGAAGAATCCAAAGAACCTCCCAATTATAAATCTCAGGATCAGTTAGGATCCTTAGATCTTAGAATGGGAAAGGACCTTACAGATCCCATATAAAGCATAAATAGTTTTGTTCTGCTTTTTGCCTAGTCTTTATTACTATTAAGTATAGTTTGAGCCCTAGAACTGGTTTTGAACAGTACTAAGCAGGAAAAAAAGAATAAATTCTACCAGTTGCTTAAAAACCTACCCAATCCCAATTAGTTTTTTACCCCAAATTCAAGGTGACTTCAGTTTCCCTCCTTCTTCATCCCCTACCCCAACCTATTTGCCATGATCCCCAAGGCTCCATAAATGGTACCATTTAGTTTTATAGGGGACTGTAAGTTATTTCCCTCTCAATTCTCACCCTGTGGTCCAACAGACAAAAACGAATTTTCTGGCTCTCTGTTTTCCAACTCTAATCAATACAAATCCATCTCTAGCTTGGCACCAGTCAAGTGAAGGAAAAATAGAGATGGCCCTAAAATCCTATAAATGAACTGACCCCATCCCTTTAAATTTTTGTCTGTTGTCTGACTCATGGAATATTTAATTCAAAAGCAACTAGTCAGAACCTCCTTTACAAAGTACCTGATTTGCTGAAGAAGAACGTCAGATCATTTTCAACATATACCCCTCATATAACATATGATGAGAATTTTAAGTTAAAAAAAATATTTTTGTTCCTTGATTAGGATGCTCTTGTGCCTCTGAAGTGCAAGAAAAATTTTTCAGATTTGGGCATCACTTAATCAACAAATATTCCTACGATGAAGAGAATGCCTTTGGCCAAAAGCTTGCATGTCATATTGGAGCCCTATGAGAATTAAAATAGCTGATGAAACTCTTCAAATGCAGAGTTTATAATGGATGCCACTATCATTTTCAAAGCAATTTAATGCATATTTAGTGCAATTATCATGTGCTCTCTTTTCATAAGAGGGACCAGCTGTGTTCTTCAAGAATAAGAAAGCGACCATTTGGTGCAAGAGCAACAGTGTATGGGAATCTCTATGAGAAAGCTATTCCAATCCTGCTTCAGTACAGATGCAACTATCCCATCTAAAACCTGCCTGGTTAATGTTTGGCATTAATAATCAGAAGATATAACAAAAGTGTCTCTTGTTGCATTTTTCCAGAAATCTTTTATAATCTTAGCTTATCAAATGCGTTTTTCTAGACAACAAACAACACAGTGGTGTCATATCAAACACACAATCAATCAACAAACAATGACAGAGTCAGCAAGGTGGATTGATGGATAGAGCACTGGGCCTGTAGTCAGGAAGACCTGAGTTCAAATTTGACCTTAGATACTTACTAGCATATGACCATAAGTGAGCCATTTAACTTTTATCTCCCTTAGATTCCTCTGCTGTAAAATTGGGGTCATAATAGCATCTATCTCATAGGATTGTTGTAAGGATCATATGAAATAAAACTTGTGAATTGCTTACCACAGTGCCTGATATATGGTAGGAACTTAATAAATTTTGGTTCCATTCCTTTATTACCCCTTACTAAAGGTCTTCTGTGTTCTGGCACTATTCTAGACACTAGGGATACAAAGACAAACCCTGCCCTCAAAGAGCATACATTATATTGGGACAACAACATATAAAATATAAGTACAAGTATAGGTAAAATAAATACTATGTAATTGGGGGGCAAAAAGCTTGAGGGATCAGCAAAGCCTTCATGAAGGAAGTGGCTTCCGAGCTGAGCTTGAAAGGTAATTAGCAAAGGGATGGACGTAGGAGGAACGTTTGTGAGGAACAATAGGAATACGAGATAGATAGAGTGTGTGAGGGAAAGCAACATGAAATGGGACCAGAAAGGTAACTGGAACCAGACTGTGTGATGCTAAATATAAGATGTGCTTTAGTTTGTAAAATACTTCATGTTTGTTTCCTTCTCATACCTTCACAGAGGTATGTCCTCCACAGAGGTAATCAGTCTCCTAAAGATGTTATAAAGATGATATATTAGACATATTGGTTGGAAGCTGTTTTATTGGTCATCATTTTTTAGTGTTAATTATACCCATGATTTTTTCCTAAGCATTTAACACAGTCTTCTTTTAAATATCTTGAAAACTGATTCCTCCAACTTCCAGCCCTGTGCACACACACACACACACACACACACACACACACACACACACACGCACACACACACACATTATTTCACCTCTAGCATGGGCATCGTCCATTTATACAAAGTCTAGTCCAACTGTTATTCTCATCTTAGTTTTGGTTTTTTGCCTTTTCTTTTTATTTCTACATCACATCAGAGACAGTAATGTTAGAGTTCAAATATTCTATTGTGGTTGATGAGAATTTGTTATAAAAATATTGACAGATTTTTCATGTATTTTGCTTATTTGCTTTCCTATTTCCACTTTCAGCATTAAATGCTCTTGGGGTGACCTGGATTAAATTGATGTCTTACCAAACATTTGTTAAATTTGGTTTTTTCCCCTCTCCATTGCTTGTTATTGGTGATACTGTTCATAATTTGCCTCATCCCTTGACAACTGTTTTGCAACATATTCTCAAAGAGTTAATAGGGCACTATAGATTAAATGACATTCCCAGGGTCACAAGGCCAGTATATGTCATATTTGAGACTTAAGCTCAAGTTCATCCTGACTCTGAAGTCAGCTTTCTTTCCACAATACCACACTGCTTCTCAGCAGATTGCCTCTCAGAAGATTAATTTAGATCAGTTAAACTTCTTTAGGTAATAGGGATAGTTTTCACTGATTCTATTCTTTTATCCATTTCTCAAGTTTTTTGTGACAATCACTTTTTGAAATGGGTCATGGTGGCTTTTTCATATCCCATGAGTTTTAAGCAGATGACCCCAGGATCTCTCCATCCCTAGTCTCTCCCAAGTTTCAGTCTGACACCACCAATCACCTATTAGACATTCCAAACTGGATGTTCCCAAAACATTTTAAACTTGGTGATTCTAAAACTGAATGAACTTTTCTCCTAAACCCTCTTCTCTTCTTCCCTCTCCTTTTCTGTCAAAAGTATTACCATCCTTCTAGTCTATTAGATTTCTAACCTTAGACTTGACTTAATTTGCTCACTCTTCCTCACCTCATATATTACGTCAGCTGCCAACTCCTGTGGCTCCCACCTAAATTCAGGTCCTCATCAAATATCATCTAAATTATTCCAGTAGCCTCTGATTGGTGTCCTTGTGTCAAGCTTATTGTCCCTATAATCTATCCTGCACATTGCTATCAAAGTAAATTTCTTTAAGCACAAATCTGACCATGACTCCCTTATTCAACCAACCCTAGTGGCTTCTAATTGTTTCTAGGATAAACTATGGACTCATCTGATTAGCTTTTAAAATCCCATACAACCTGGCTCCAACTAGTAGTTCTCTTAGATATTATTTTTCCTGCATGAGTCTTTGATCCAGCCAAACTTCCCTCTCTGTTCCCCACTCATGACACTTCCTCTCCCTTTGCATTGACTGTCCTCCCCATGCCTATACTGCACTCCCTCCTTCTTACCAGATACAGCTCAAGCGCCATCTTCTACAAGAAGCCTTTCCTGACCCATCCCCCCCACTGCTAGTGCCCTCTTATCTGACACTATATCTCATATTTAGCTACTTTGTATATATTCGTCTTAAGCAACTTTATATCTATTCTGTGTAGATTTTTATATAAATTCTTTTATCTCTCATTAGAATATAAGGTCATTGTGGGGAGAAATTATTTAATTCTTTGCACTTGTATCTCCAGTGCAAAGCACAGCATCTTGAACAGAGTAGTTGCTTAACAAAAACTTGGTGATTGATAGATCAGATCAGAGCTACATGCCTTATGTTCTCATTTGTATTCTTCTAAATTGGTATTGATTTTGAGCTATGCTCTAACAAGTCAACTGTGTGACTAGACACAGACAACTGATTCAGAAATAATTTCATCATTGGTAACCAGTCATTTCTTAGTAGTCTATAATAAATTAATTTTTCTGATGTTACTCAATGCTTGACAGGTCCAGTACTTTTTTAAAAGAAATTAATATGTACATGTGCATGCTTGTATATATATATATATGTGTGTGTGTGTGTGTGTGTGTAGAGACAAAGGCATTATCGTCCTCAAAACCAGGAAGACTCATGTTCAACCTCTATCTTTGATACATACTGGCTGGGCAGTCACCTTGAGCAAGTCACTTAATCTCCCAGGGCTCTAGGCACCGCTCTAAGACTAGGTTGCAGGGAAGGTGATGCTTTATATTGGTAGAAGGAGTTTCTTTATCTTGTTTTTCAGTAATTTTTCAGTCATGCCTGACTCTTCGTGACCCTATTTGGGGTTTTCTTGGCAAATATGCTGGAGTGATTTGCCATTTCCTTCTCCAGCTCATTTTATAGATGAAGAAATTGAGGCAAACAGGGTTAAGTGATTTTCCCTGGGTCACACAGCTAGTAAGTTTCTGAAGCCAGATTTGAACTCATAAAGATGAGTCTTTCTGACTCCAGGTCAAGTTCTCTATCCATTATGCCAGCTAGCTGCCCTTCTTCATCTCAGGAGCTCCTTATATCAATGAATTCACAGGTCCAGTCTCTTTACCTGTCCCTATCATATACACACATATGCTTAAATATAATGATGTATAACTGTATGTAACATACATAAGTATATATGTATATATGGTTATTCTGTAGTCAGTAAGCTATTGCTCCCTCCCTTTTTTATCTTGAACCACATTTTCCAACACAATTTTTACTCTTTCTCCTTATTTTTGCATTGAAGCCACCAAGTATGAGCTGATTTAATTTAGAGTCTTATAACTGTACCTTACAAGCATAGAATCACAGAATTTCAAAAACCTATGCGACCTTCATGGCCATCTACTTTAATTCATACTTGAAAACGAATTCCCTTATGTTATACCTGCAAATGTCCACCCAAGTTCTATTTGCAGACCTAGAAAGACAAGAAGCCCACTGTCTTCCCAGACAGCCCATTCCACGTCTGGATAGCTCTAACTTATTTGGAATTTTTTCTTACTCATTCTCTACTACATAAACAAGTAAATCAACTATGATTCTCCTCAAGACAATCATTTTATAAATGCTTATGATGAGCAGTGAAATACCAGATGACCAAATACCCCGTGAAATGATGTTTAGAATCCATCTTTTCTCCTTTAATCACCCACCTCCAAAGAAAGTCTGTGAGTTATTCTTAGATTTAGCTATAACTACACTTTTCTCTTTTAATTTTCTTAAAAGAGAGAATATTGAGACACATATGATGAAGTTCCATAAGTCTCTTATCCAGTAACCAATGACTAGACTGGTTTCTGAACAAGGTTCTTATATTTAGTCTATTAATAGTTAAATTAATGTTTATAGACGGTCTAAAAACTGTAATCATTAGGAACTGCTGCCTCCTTTTCTGACACTTTTACACTACCACTGTAGAAATATCACAGGATCAAGGACAATTTACATTTTTTTCATTATTTCATAAGTTATCATAGCCAACTGTGTCATCAAACTAGTTGCCACACTATTGATCATGACCCTCTCTGTATCCACCAGAGAGAGAGAGAGAGAGAGAGAGAGATGAGGGAAATGAGAGGAGAGATTTTGGGGAGAGGAGGATGGAAAAAGGAAGGAATGGAGGAAGAGAGGGAGGAAGAAAAAGAGAAGGAAGGGAAGGGAAGGGAAGGGAAGGGAAGGGAAGGGAAGGGAAGGGAAGGGAAGGGAAGGGAAGGGAAGGGAAGGGAAGGGAAGGGAAGGGAAGAGAAGGGAAGGGAAGGGAAGGGAAAAAATGATTGAACTGTTTTTGAGACCTTAGGGTCACTTCTGTGTCATGATGACATATTGGAGGTAAGAATTTTTTTTTGGAAAATTTAATTAACACATTCTTTTTTTTTTCAAACCATAGGAAACAAAATAAATAACAGCCATAGGGAAAGCTAGTGTGGCTGTATTTAAAAGAATAGCAGAAGAAATGAAATCTAATAATAAATTCTCTCATTACCATCTGTATAAGTTACATCTTTAGCTATATCTGGATTAAGCCAAATTTTAAGTCTCTTTGCTTCTCAAATATTTTCCTCCTCAAAACATACTCTGTTGCAAGGGATCTTAACTTTCATTTGGGTCAGAGACTCCTTTGGCATTCCAGTGAAGTCTATGGAACCCTTCTCAGAATAATACTTTAAAATATATAAAATAGAATATATATAATTACAAAGAAAATGACAATATTGAGATTTAGATATCAAAATCTGTATTTTTAAAACCAAGCTCATACATCCCAAGTAAAGAACTCCATGGACCCTGTTCTACATCCACTCACTGTCCTTCTGCCATCACATTACCCTTGAACACCTGCCTCCTTTTTATTATAAGCTTCCTTTTTAACATTTTCTATGAAGTAAGTTCATCTTTAAGGGATATCATCAAGTTTCTGCCCTACAACCAATCCAATTTTACAACAAGACTTAAATTTAACTTTGCCAATTTAGCCACCATAATTTGTCTCCAAGATAAGTGTACATTCTTGCTAGCAGTGAAATGGTCTCATTTTCATATCACCTTCTGAGAACATCATCTTATTCAATATATCATATCCTACATATTTTTCTGTTCCTTTTAATAAATTAGTTCATCAAATCTTTCCATTTCATGTGGGTAAAATGTTCTGCCAATATTCATGAAGTATATATATATGTTTACGCAGTTGTCGTTCCTAAAATGCCTGAAATCTGTTATCTTGCCACTTCTCCTCCAAGTAAGTATGATATATACATTGATACCTTAAAAGTCACTCAAGTTGATGTTTAGATTACCACCTGGAAAAAGTCACTATTTTCTCCAAAGTAAATCCAGGATTGCCTGTGGATACTGAAAACAACTAAAAGAAACTGAAACAGAAGGTAACATCCTTAGGCAGGTAAGAAGACTAGAGTTTCTACTGTAAACTGAAGGTAATAAAGGTTCAATCTCTCACACAAAGCCCCTTCACCACATTCACTCTAGAGAAAAGGTACATACAACAAGAAGATAGAAAGATTTTTTTTTTCTTTTTTCGCCTTTAACTGGGAAAACAAGCAACAAAGAGTAGCAACTGAAAAAAAAAAAGGTGTGTGTTGAGGGGGTGGGGCATTAACACCACACCAAAGAGATAACTGCATAAATGAAATTAGCAGCATTCTTTGGTATGCATTTACATTACAAAAGTATTTGTGGTGAATGACTTAAATGGATCTTTCAAGCCACAAATCACTGAGGCTTTCAAGTCACTGGAAATTGAATTATATTTGGGGTTTTGTTACTTTTTAGAATGAAGTTATCTTCTCACAACTTCAGGTGTCTTGGTATGGGTCTAAGAGAAGTGATGCAAGAAGTTAGACTGAGAATTCTGGAACCCAAGGCAAGGAGAGGATACACTCCCATCACTCCTTTGATCAAGTGTTTTTCCTTTGCCTTTATCTCTCAGGTGTGTCCACTGCTCGAAATCTGTAAGTTTTCCACAGTGGCAGTTGGAAATTTTCATGACTTTTCTTGACTTTTAACTGTTTAATAGTGTCTGGTAAAGTGATAGGGGAAAAGGGTGAGTTTTACTCTTTAACAGTGTCCAGTTAAGTGATAAGAGAAATAGGTCTCAAATAGCGGGGTGGGGTAGAGGATTGTCAGGGAATTATTACTTTCTCTCAAATCTCCAATCTCTTTCTTCCCAGGGAGTCTAACAATAGGATAAGAAAGATAGAGTAGGGGAAGGAAGAAGAATTCAATTAAGGTTAGTTCACCTGTCTGACTGGTCCTTCTAGGTCTCTCTCATTCTTTAAATGTCCCAAGGTTCTGTCCCTAATCTTCTCTTCTTTTTCTATAATATCTTTCCTACTCGACAAAGTCCAATGGCCCTTTTTGTTCCTAAGATAAACTATAAACTCCACTTAGCCTCTAGCCCTTCAAAATCTGGGCTTTAAAAGCTCTTTAAAATCTCACTGTAAGGGATGTGAACAGAACCAGGAGAAAATTGTACACAGTAACAGCAATATTGTACAATGATCACCTGTGAATGACTTAGCTATTCCCAGCAATGCAAAGATCCAAGACAATTCTGAATGACCTCTGATAAAAAGAGGAAGAACTGATGGAATCTGAATGCAGATCGAAGCGTACTGTTATTTTACTTTATTTTTCTTGTGGTTTTTGTCTGTCTTTTCTTTTGCAACGTGACTAATATATAAATATGCTTTGCATGACTGCACATTTATAACCTTTATCGAATTGCTTATTTTCTTGATCGTTGGGGAGAGGAAAGAGGGTAGGAAAGAGTTTGGAAGTCAAAATTGTAGAAAACAAAGGTTAAAAATTGTTTTTATAGGTAAGGGAGAATTTTTTTTTTATTTTTTACCAAGGAAAAAAATCTCATTGTATATTACTCCTCTAACTGTATTTAAGCAGTTTTCATGTACACATTACTCTTCAATTCTGGAGCTAAATGAATTAGATTCTTTCTCTGTTCCTTACTCCTGACACTCCATCTCCCATAGCTGTGACTTTTCTCTGCTCATTTCCTATGCTTGGAATAATTTCCCTCCTTGCTCAAATAGTATCTTCTAATATGAAGCCTATGAGGCAGCTAGGTGGTTCGGTGGATAGAGCACTGGCCGTTACATTGGAAAGACCTGAATTCAAATCTGACTTGAGAAACTAGCTGTGTGAACTTGGGCAAGTCACTTGAACTCTACCTTAATCCACTGGAGAAGGCAATGGCAAACCACTCCAATATTTTTGCCAAGAAAACCCCTGGTCCATGGGGTCACAAAGAATTGGATATGACTGAACGGCAGTCATATGACAATGGCAACAACAAAATAGAAAGCTTTCCTGACCTCCTCTATAGTTAATACTCTTTTCCCCTAAATATCTTGTATTTTATGACTTTGTATTTATTTGTATTATTCTCTTTATATTTATTCTGTATACACTTAAATATTTTTGTCTCCACTATTAGAGTAAAAGGCTCTTGAAATTAGAAATTGTTTAATTATTTACATTTGTATTATCGTTGCCTAGGACAGCTTGGAAAATAAGATGCTTAATAAAAGCTTATGGATTGATGAGCTCATCTGCTACCATAGTTTTAATTACATATGACTTTATGTATATGTGTGTATATATGTGTACATGTGTGTGTACGTAGTGCCCAGGAGCACCCTTACGTTGGGCCCATAGCTACCCCAGGTAGGTCAGAATTCTTTCCAAATTCATAGCTCATGACACTTATTTGCTTAATTTTTACCAGTCATAGGATACATAGTTCAGAACAAAAACATTTAATTAAATAGAAATGTAAAGTGACAATAGAACATGCCTTTCATAAATCTTAGATTTACTTTCTTATAGATGCATATACACTCATTGGGAACATATTTTCTTCCCCTGTCCCTGTACCAACCTATCTCTCAGAAAAGGCCTTACAAAAAGTAGAGCAGGAAGAGGGAGGAGGTAGAGGATTTTTTCATTTATTTCCAGTTTCTAACCTCCTTCTTCCCAAAAAATATACTGTGAGAGAGTTAAGACAAGGGTACCAACTGACTGCTCCTTAAAGTTTTCACTGACTCCTTAAATGCCTCTAGATTTTGCCCTTACTCCTCTTCTCTTCTTTCTCTCCTACTAAGTAATATTATGACTCAAAATTATAATCATGTATGACAAACATTAAAGAGAAGTTTGCTTTTTACCTGGTATTTTAGATTTCAATAGGGATACTCACATGTGGTAAATGTGTGGGGCCAGAGCAACTATCTGGAGGGATGAACACAACAGGTACCCATATTTCACATACAAAAAGAGGAACTGATTCTGAAAAGTCTTCTATGGATGTTATTGTGAATCTCTCTCTAGATAAGCTTTATTTTCTATCAGCTGTAGTTAAGAACCTTTTCCCTTGTGGAAGAACATCTACAGACCTTTCAACTTACTAAAAGAAAAACTAGAACTCTTTTGTACTTCCTCTACAATCCTTAGCTAGGGTGTCATCTTCAGAGTCACATGTAACTCTGCCTTCCATATGCTGATGGTGCTGTGGTTAGTAAGTTCCTCCTCTAAAAGAAAGCCTAAAGTTATCCTCAAAAAGCAATAATCATTTTCAGGGATGGTCTCAAAGGCTTTTTTCAGCTCTTCTCAGCCAAGCTTCCTAATCAATGAATGTAGCTTCTAAGCCAGGCTTCTCAACAATTAGTTAAGAAGATAACCTAGAGGGGATGGAGCCAAGATGACAGCATGAAAACAGCATCTTACATGAGCTCTCTCACAAGTTCTGTCAGATACTTCTAAAAAAGTGAATCTGAGCAGATTTGAGAGAGTTAGAAGCCACTAGTAGACTGAGTGGGGCAGATTTCCAAGCCAAGAGAGTCCTCAAGGTCAGCAGGACAGTTCGGTAGTCTGGGAGAGCACTTGGTGCAGTCAAGCACCAAAGCAGCCAGCAATCCAGGCTGGGAGAAAGCTGGACTCCCAAAACCAGCAGAGATCCCCAGGCCTCCCAACACAGGACGGGAGTATGTCAAAGAAATGGGAGGCAGCAGCACAGCACCTGTGGCCATGATAAATCTACTCCTGAGGCTTGCAGCCCAGAGGTTTGAAACTCACTTTCTTGAACTTCCAGGAGACAGAATGGCCAGGTAAATGTCTCTCACCCCTCTCTCCCTGACCCAGAGAATTCCTCAGGAAAAACCCTGGAACAGAGGAGACAGAAGTGGGGCTTCAGTAGCCAAACAGTGGGAATTCTTGAGTCCCAGAAGGGTGGAGCCAGCAATGGTCAACACTAGGAACCCAGATGTACCTTTGCACAGCCAGGGGGAGTGGCACACACCCGCACAACCAACATCTGAGACCACCAGTGCTGAAGAGTAACCCCAGGGGAAGAGGAGGCTTTGGGCAGCTGGACGACCCCTCCCCCACACCTCATTAAACCGAAGGCCAAAACACACAAAGCCAGTAACTAGGCTCACAATTCCCAGAACAAGAAACCTGGGACAGAGTTCCCTGAGCCCCAAAAGCAGAAATCCACTGTAAAGCCAGGAAAAAGCTAGCCAACATGAAGAAGAACACGAAATAATCAAGGACCATTGATTTTTTTGATGGAGACAGGGAAGATCAAAATATTAATTTGGAAGAGGACAGCATCGACACTATACCCACATCTGATGCCTCAAAAGGGAATGTGAACTGGTCTCAAGCACAAAAAGCATTCCTGGAAGAGCTAAAGGAGGATTTTAAAAACCAAATTAGGGAGGTAAAAGAAAAAATGGAAAAAAAAAAACACTGATGAGATCAAATCTTTAAAAAGTAAGATTGGTGAAATGGCTAAGGAATTCAGAATCTAAATAGATGAAATGACAGCCTGAAAGTTAAAATCAACCAACTGGAAAAGGAGACTCAAAAGCAAAATGAAGACAGCAATTCATTAAAAATTAGAATTTAGCAAGTGGAAGCTAATGACTCTATGAAGAATCAAGAAGGAGTCAAACAAAATGTAAAGAATGAAAAAATAGGAGAAAATGTGAAATATCTGATTGGAAAAACAACTGACCTGGAAAATGGATCGAGGAGAGACAATTTAAGAATTATTGGTCTACCAGAAAGCCACAATGAAAAAAAGAGCCTGGACAGTATCTTTGAAGAAATTATCAAATTTAACTGCCCAGAGGTCCTAGAACCACAGGAGAAAATAGTAATTGAAAGAATCCACCAATCACCCCCTGAAAGAGATCCCAAATTGAAACTCCAAAAAATATTATAACCAAATTTGAGAATTACCAAGTCAAGGAGAAAATACTGCAAGCAGCCAAAGAGAAACAATTCAAATATCATGGAACTACACTCAGGATCACACAGGATCTTTCAGCTTCTACATTAAATGACAGGAGAAATTGGAATATGATATTCCAAAGGGCAAAGGAGCTTGGACTACAACCAAGGATCAACCACCCAGAAAAACTCAGCATAATTTTTCAGGCAAGGAGATGGGCATTCAAAGAAATAAGGGAATTCCAGACCTTCCTGATGTAAAGGCCAGAACTCAATGGAAAATTTGATCTTCAAATACAAAACTCAAGAGAGACATAAAAAGGTAAACATGGGGAAACCCCCCCCCCGCCCACAAACTTTGTTAATCAATAAGGGCAAATTGTTTACATCCTTATATAGGATTATATTGTTTTATATATGCTATATATATATATATATATATATATATATATATATGTATGTCAATCTTGAGAATAGTACAATTATTATGTCAATTGAAAAGGATACACATAGACTGTGGGTGTCAGTATAAAATAACTGATATAATGGTAAAAACATAATTAAGAGACATAAAGGGAGAAGAGGTAAAGAGGTAGTAGAAAAGGGTAAATTACATCACATGAAGAGGCACAAAAACATATTATAGTAGAGGGAAAGAAGGGAGGGAGAAGAGTAGTATATGACCTTTACTCTCATCAGATTTGATTCAAGAAAAGAATAACATACTCTGATAAGTATAGAAATCAAACTTTTCTTACAGGCAGTAGGAGGTGAAAGGGGAAAGAAAAGGGGGGTGGTCAGAAGGGAGGGAAGAAGAAGCAAGGCGAAAAGGGTAAGATAAGGGAGGGAAATCAAGAGGGAGGGTAAATTGAGGAAGGCAGTGGTCAAAAGCAAAACTCTTTTGAGGAGTGGAAGGGAAGAGGGAGAAATAAAAGCATAAATGGGGGGTGGGGGAAACAGGATGGAGAAAAAGACACAGCTTGTAATCATAGCTGTGAATGTGAATGGGATGAACTCTCCCATAAAATGGAGGCAGACAGCAGAATGGATTAAAAACCATAATCCTCCAATATGTTGTTTACAAGAAACACGTTTGAAACAGGGATACACACAGGGTAAAAGTAAAAGGATGGTGTAGAGTATATTGTGCTTCAGCTAAAGTAAAAAAAAGCAGGAGTAGCAAAATTCTAATCTCAGACAAAGCAAAAGCAAAGATAGATCTAATTAAAAGAGATAAGGAAGGACACTATATCCTGCTAAAAGGCACCATACACAATGAAGCAATATCATTATTTAACATATGTGCATCAAGTGGTGGTATAGCACGCAAATTCTTAGAGGAGAAGTTAAGGGAGTTACATTAAGAAATAGACAGCAAAACCATACTAGTGAGGGAACTCAACCTCCCCCTCTCTGAACTTGATAAATCTAACCTCAAAATAAACAAGAAACAAGTTAAGGAGGTGAATAGAATTTTAGAAAAGGCAGATGTGACAGACCTCTGGAGAAAACTGAATGAAGATAAAAAGGAAAATACTTTTTTCTCAGCAGTACATGGCACGTATTCAAAAACTGAGTATGTACTAGGACATAAAAACCTCACAATCCAGTGAAGAAAGGCAGATGTAGTCAATGCATCTTTCTCAGATCATGATGCAATAAAAATTATTTGTAATAAAGGACCATGGAAAGATAAACTAAAAATTAATTGGAAACTAAATAATCTAATCCTAAATAATGAGTGGGCCAAAGAACAAATCACAGAAATAATTAAAAACTTCATTCAAGAGAATGACAATAATGAAACAACATACCAAAACTTATGGAATGCAGCAAAAGCAGTTCTTAGGTGAAGTTTTATATCTCTAAATGCTTATATTAATAAAATAGATAAAAAGGAGATCAGTGAAATGGGCATGGAACTGAAAAAGCTATAAAAAGAACAAATTGAAAATCCCCAATTAGATACCAAATTAGAAATACTGAAAATCAAAGGAGAGATTAATAAAATTGAAATCAAGAAAACTATTGAACTAATAATAAGAGCTGGTTTTATGAAAAAACCAATAAAATTGATAATCCTTCATCAATTTGATTTTAAAAAAGAAAGAATAAAATGAAATTACCAGTATCAAAAATGAAAAGAGTGAATTCACCTCCAATGAAGAGGAAATTAAAAAAAATAATTAGGAATTATTTTGCTCAATTGTATGCCCACAAATTTGATAACCTTAGGGAAATGGATGAATATTTACAAAAATACAAATTGCCCAGGTTGACAGAAGAGAAAATAAATTACCTAAATAACTCCCTCTCAGAAATAGAAATTGAGCAAGCCATCAATTAACTCCCTAGGAAAAAATCTCCAGGGCCAGATGGTTTTACATGTAAATTCTATCAAATATTTAAAGAACAATTAATTCCTATACTTTGTAGACCATTTGGGAAAATAGGCAAAGAAGGAGTCCTACCAAATTCTTTTTATGACACAAATATGGTACTAATACCTAAACCAGGAAGAGTCAAAGCAGAGAAAGAAAATTATAGACCAATTTCCCTAATGAAATTGATGCAAAAAGACTGCAGCAAATTATCAGGAGAATAATATACTATAGGCAGGTAGGATTTATTCCAGGAATGCAAGGCTGGTTCAGTATTAGGAAAACTATCAGCGTAATTGATCATATCAATAACAAAACTGGCAGAAACCATATGATTATCTCAATACATGCAGAAAAAGCTTTTGACAAAATACAACACCCATTCCTATTAAAAACACTAGAAAGCATAGGCATAAATGGAGTCTTCCTTAAAATTATAAATAGCATCTACCTAAAACCATCAACAAGCATTATATGTAATGGGAACAATCTAGATGCATTCCCAGCAAGATCTGGGGTGAAACAAAGATGCCCATTATCACCCCTATTATTCAATTTGGTACTAGAAATGTTAGCTTTAGCATTAAGAGAAGAAAAAGAAATTGAAGAAATTAGAATAGGCTAAGAAGAAACTAAATTATCACTTTTTTGCAGATGATATGATGATTTACTTAGAAAATCCTAGAGATTCAAGTAAAAAACTACTTGAAATAATAAACAACTTTAGCAAAGTTGCAGGATATAAAATAAATCCACATAAATCCTTGGCATTCCTATATATTACTAACAAAGCCCAACAGCAAGAGATAGAAAGAGAAATTCCATTTAAAGTTACTGTAGATACTGTAAAATATTTGGGAGTCTGCCTTACATGACAAACCTAGGGCCTATATGAACACAATTACAATACACTTCTCACACAAATAAAGTCAGGTCTAAATAAATGGAATAACATTAGTTGCTCATGGATAGGCCAAGCTAATGCAATAAAAATGACAATTTTACCCAAATTAATTTATTGAGTGCAATACCAATCAAAGTACCAAAAAATTATTTTGCAGAGCTAGATAAAATAATAACACAATTCATCTGGAAGAACAAAAAGTCCAGAATATCAAGGGAATTAATGAAAAGAAATGCTAGGGAAGGTGACCTAGCCATACCAGATGTCAAACTGTACTATAAAGCAGCAGTCATCAAAATTACCTGGTACTGGCTAAGAAACAGAGTGGTAGATCAGTGGAATAGGTTAGGTACACAAGACGCAGAAGTCAATGACTATAGCAATCTACTCTTTGATAAAACCAAAGAATCTAATTTCTAGGCTAAGAATTCACTATTCCACAAAAACTGCTGGGAAAATTGGAAAATGATATGGTAGAAACTGGACATAGACCAATATCTTACACTGTATACCAAAATAAAGTCAAAATGGATTCATGGTTTAGGAATAAAGGCTGATACTACAAGCAATTTGGGAGAGCAGGGAATAGTTTACCTATCAGATCTATGGGAAAGGGAAGAATTCATGACCCAACAAGAGATAGCATTTAAAAATGCAAAATGGATAATTTTGATTATGCTAAACTGAAAAGTTTTTGTATAAACAAAGCCAACTCAACAAAGATTAGGAGGGAAGCAGAAAACTGGGAGAAAATCTTTACAATCATTGTCTCTGATAAAGACCTCATATCTAAAATATACAGGGAACTGAGCCAAATTTATAGGAATAAAAGCCATTCCCCAGTTGAGAAATGGTCAAAGGATATGAACAGGCAACTAACAGAGGAAGAAATTAAAGATATCTATAGGCATATGAAAAAATGCTCTAAATCACTATTGATTAGACAAATGCAAACCAAAACAACTCTTAGGTACCACATCTCTCCTGTCAGATTGGCTAACATGACAAAACAGGAAAATGATAAATGCTGGAAAGGATGTGAGAAAATTGGAACATTAATACATTGTTGGTGAAGTTGTGAACAGATCCAGCCATCTTGGAGAGCAATTTGGAAGTATGCCCAAAGGGCTATAAAAATGTGCATACCGTTTGACCCAGCAATACCACTCCTAAGGCTATATCCCAAAGAGATTACAGAAGTGGTAAAAGGACCTGTATGTACAAAAATATTTATAGCAGCTCTTTTTGTGGTGGCAAAGAATTGGAAATCAAGGGGATGCCCATCAGTTAGGGAATGGCTGAACAAGTTGTGTTATATGAATGTAATGGAATACTATTGTGCTATAAGAAATGGGGAAGATATGGACTTCATAATAACCTTGAAAGACCTACATGATATGATGTTGAGTGAGAGGAGCAGACCCAGGAGAACATTGTACACAACCACAGACATATTGATTCTGTGATGACTAACTTTGAATGACTTGGCTGTCTTCAGCAATACAAGGCCCAAAGGACTCATGATGGAAAATATCCAATCCAGAGAAAGAACTGTGGAGTCTGAATGCAGACTGAGGCAAACTATTTGCTCTCTTTTTTTTCCTCTTCTTTTTTGGTTTTGTTTCTTTTCTCTCATGATTCATTCCACTGGTCATAATTCTTCTTTGCAACTTGACTGTTGTATAAATAAGTTTAATGCGAAGGTTTATGTAGAATCTATAACAGATTGCATGCCGTTTTGGGGGGCTGGGGAGAGGGAAGGGAAGGGAAGAAAATGTGAAACTCAAGAACATGTAGAACTAAGTGTTGTAAACTAAAAATTAAAAATCTAATTAAAAAAAAACCAATTAGTTAAGAAGTCCTTTTTTTTTTCTTAGTCAGTCAACACCAGTCTGTACCTTGGAATCTAGGCTAATATTAGGTCTTTCCTTTGAACTCTTCTTAAAATTCTTAATATTAACTGTTGAACTTTTTTCTCCCTCCCTTGACCTCTATTTCTCCCAAGTCTCTCAGTTCAATTTCCACTTAACTGAGGTTGAACTACTATTTCCTCTTCTATGACCTCTGCTGTTTCTCCTTTCTCTTAGTTTGACTGTCATCTAAATTTTGATCAGTAAGTCAAATAATAATAAGCATTTATTATGTGTGGTCAGAAACCCATTTTAGTTCTTGGGTCTTTTGATTCCCTCTAAGATAAAATCTCTCCAGAGCTTTACTTCCTCAAATGCAAAGGAAGCAACAATATTGGGATGAAGATACAGTTTTGGCCTCACCTGTTCAGCTCCTCCATTCTACACATATCCCTATGCTGGCCAGAGAAATCTGAATGGATCCTGTGTAATGGATCAAGCACATTGAACTACATTAAACTCAGCTGACTGAATCTGACCTTATTTCCTTTCATAAATCTATGAATTGCCTGGGACTGACCAGGCTTTACCACTCCCAGCCTCTGGCTAATTTTGTAAATGTCCCAAACGCTCCCCTTCAGATATTCCCAAGCTTTCTCTATGGACTTTTTGCTTATCGTGCAAAACAACTTACCTTGTGAAATTGAGATGCCCCTAACCCCTCCCGCCTGCAGCCTGACCAATCCCTCTGCCTAGTACCTCCCACCTGCATCCTAACCAATCCCGCTGCCTAACCTTTCCCACCTGCAGCTTGGTCATTCCTCCTGCCTTAGTATCCTATATAAATCGTGTTGTCAGTCCCCTCCTTGGGGTGGCACCTGGAGCTGCAACTCACTTGCCCTCATTAAAGACCTCAGTTTTGCTACATTGACTGTTTTCTCTTGAACTCAGGTTGACAACTGGAAGTGTCATTTAATCTAATCTCATTTACTGATGAAGAAAGAGGCCCAGAGAGATGAAGTGACTTATACAAAGTTAGTGGGTGCCAGAATTTGGACCCAGGTACTCTGACTCCAAATATAGCATTCTTTCCATTATAAAACAAATACTGCTTGCCCAATCACCCTTTGTTCCATTTTGTTCCCTAGAAATATATATTGGCCTGCTCTCTGTCCTTAAATATCTAACCCCAGTCTCTCACCTATGTTCCAATCCCACATTTCCATAAGAAAAAAAAATGGACAGCTCTACCTGAACAATCCTCTAGTCCCCCAAACATCTCTGAACCTGAACTTATCTTCCCCTTAAGCCCTTTTATTTTCTGATTGTCAATATCAAGCAAAATATAAAGCAAGGAGACATGTTTGCCAAAAGTATTTGTCATAGTCATGGAAGATATCCTATTCAGAGGTCAAATGGAAGATAATTCCTTTTACATAGAAAAAGTTCCTCTGGTCTAAAGGATGTAGTCTAGCCATGTTTCATGATTTCTTTATGTATTGAACAATTTCAAATCCTCACGTAGCATCATGCCTCTTCATTGCTTTTTGCCTTTTTGTGACTTAACACATATTCTTCAGTCAATCAACTAGCATTTATTAACCACCTACTATGTGCCAGCCACTGTGTTAAGTGCTGGGTATACAGAGAAAGAAAAAATAAGTAGTCCTTTCTCTCAAAGGGGAAAACAACATGAACACAATTCTGTAAAAACAAGATAAATACAAGATAAATTGATGGGGAGGGGGGTAGTCTCAGAAGGAAGGAACTAAGCTTAAGGAAGATTGGGAAAGGCTTTCTTGGAGAAAGGGAAGTTTTAACTGAAACAAAGGAAACCCGGGAAGCCTACAATTGAAAATGAGGAGAGGGAACATTCCAGTCATAAGGAACAGGCTGTGAAAATGCCCAGAACAATGAGATAGGACATTTCGTGAGAGGAACAGTGTCTAGTGTCGCAGGATTAAAGGGTATATGGAGAGGGGAGGAAAGTGTAGGAAAACTGGAAAGGAAGAAGGGACCAGGTTGAAGAGCTTTAAAAACCAAATGAAGGATTTTATATTTGATCTGGGAGGAAATAGGGAGCCATTAGAGTTTATAGAGGGCAGCTAGGTGGCATAGTGGATAGAATGCCAGGCCTAAAGTTGGGAAAACTCATTTTCATGAGTTCAAATCTGGCTTCACTTATTAGCTGTGTGACCTTGGGCAAATCACTCAACCCTGTGTGCCTCAGTTCCTCATATGTAAAATGAGTTGGAGAAGGAAATGACAAATCACCCCAGTGTCTTTGTCAAGAAAACCCCAAATGGGGTCACTGTGCTACCTAATTGACATCATTTCCTCTAATTGACCAAAATGGAACCTACTAAGTTCAGCAATATTAGAAGCTGAAAGAAAGAGGCTATAAGTCTCTAGGTTTGGGGAATGGAGAGAAGAAAAGAGGATGAAAGTAAGAGGATACACTCAAAAGAAGGAAATATCAGAGACATCAGCTTTCAAGTCAAAAGCATGTAGGGTGGGGACTGCCATTACACCCACAGCCAGCTGTGTTCTCAGACGGGCATCTAATCCCTGCAATATTACTGCACCTGGCCCTGCCTCACAAGTTTGAAGAGTGGCACTATTTCCAACCATCTCAGAGATCCAACAAACCTCCTCCACAACCTGCAATTTACTCAGTTTGCCCAGGCTCTCTGCCTTCCTTTTGTTCCCGTTATGGTTAACAAAGCTTCTGTAAGACTTGAAGAAGTCTCATTAACACTCCCTTTTTTTCCTCTTCTCAAAAGAGTTAACAAAAAAAAAATGCCTGGTTTTCTTCCTGCTATAGAAGCCTCATTCAGCAAGTGGCGGGAAGGGGAGAGGAGGAGAGGGGAGCAAATCTCTTCATCTGAATCTTTTGAGGATTATTGTTGTCTTTACAATCCTCAGCTTCACTATAATAGAAATTCTTGTGAAAGTTTCTTTCAAGCTAGTTTTGGGTGTGAATGATAAATGCAAATTAACAGTCACTCATACTGTTATCATTTTAAGCTCTACTATGTATGTAAGAAAATTCGAATTTTGTTATATTTGCTCCTATTGGCAGCCCCCACCCCATCTCCAAATATCAGCCTCCTTGAAGCTTGATGATTCGTGTTGTTGCAATAGCTCTGGAGCACTTAGCAAATCCCAAACTGAGAGACTATGGGTCTTTTCAAGTAAAAAATTATACTACAAATGTATGCTACTTAACCTCATCTGGGCTCTCACTGCTTCATGGTATTCCTTTTCATCTCTTTTGATTCACTGTTACATTCTGCACAACAGTCTCAAACTCTTCTCTTTTTTCCTAAATCCCTCAACTGCACCCCTGTTGTACTCAATGTCAGGAAGGTGACCTTCATTCATTGATTCATTCATTCAAGAACTATTTAAGTGTCTATGATGTGTCAATCATCGTGCTAGGTAGTAAAGATTATTGCTGTTTGTTAATCAGTCATGTCTAACTCTTCGTGACCCCATTTGGGGTACTGTTGGCAAAGATAATTAGAGTAGTTTGCTATTTCCTTCTCTAGCTCATTTTATAGATGAGGAAACTGTGGCAAACTGGGTTAAGTGATTTGCCCAAGGTCACATAGCTAGGTAAGTGCCTGAGACTGGATTTGAACTCAGGTTCTCTTGCCTCTAGGGCCAGCATTCTGTCCACTACTCAATCTAGTTGCATTTAAAAATGAAAAATTTCCTGCACTCAGAGAACTTACATTCCTGGAAGAGATTCAAACACAAAATCCGATAAGCAAATACAGAATATAGAGAGAACATAAATGCAAAGTCATTTTCAAGGGAAGGCACTGACAGTCAGGTAGGGAGATCAAGGTGTTCTTTGTGTAGGAAGTGGCACTGATGTGGTTTATGCTGCTGGGAACCCCAATAATACAGTTTGAGGTTGCTGGGAACCCTGAAATGTAAGGGTACAAAGGGGTCTGACTGGAAAGAATTCAAGCACTTAAACTTTCTTTCAGTCAAGGTGGCAGGGTTTATTTGTGGTTCCAGTAAAAGCTGGCTAGATTATAAGTAAATCTGCAGTTTGGTAGGGATAAGACTGATACTTATACATAAGAAAAGAAAGTGAGACAGAATGTGCATGCTCCCTCAGTACCTCCACTGCTGCCTCCTCCTCCTTTTTCTCCTCCTATCATCTTCCTCCTCCCCCTGCTGCTGCTGCTGCTTTCCCACCTCCTTGTTCCCTTGGAGTAGACCATCCCAGGGCCTCTTTTTTGAAGGCAGCTGAGGATACTCTCAGCCTCGCCATGGCTGACAAAAAACCAAATGAAGGAGTCAAGACTGAAAACAACAACCACATTAATTTGAAGGTTTGGTGATACAATTTAAGATTAAGAGGCACGTACCACTTAGTAAACTAATTAAAGCCTATTTCGTCAATGAGGCAGATCTGATTCTGATTTGATGAGCATTCCAATCAATGAAACAAACACACCTACACAGCTGGAAAAGGAGGATAAAGATACAATTGATGTATTCAGCAGCAGACAGGAGGTGCTTACTAAAAAGAGAATCTACAACTCTACTTCAGAACTGTGTTCCCAAGGAAAACAGTACATTCAAAATCAGAAAACCAAGATTTGGTACATCCACACCCTGATTACTGCAGTATAGTTTTCCCTCTTCTTTGACTCCCATCCCCCATTTCTTTATTGTACATAGAGTAACTGGTGTATGTGCACAAGCATAATGCGTTTTGTTTTTTTTAACTAAATGGCCTATGGTATGTTTTGATCAACATGAAATGGAGATGGGGAGGGGACAAAACAAATTGGTTCTGTCTAAATATCCCTTTTTTCCATTAGTGGCATGCTCATTCAACTTTTATCTTTATATTCCAATAAGTTATTTTGCTCTCACTGTTTAACAACAACAACAAAAAAACCCCACAAAACAAACCCTTGCATACCTTGTTTGATTGGATAATTTCAATGTTTTTCTTTTATCATTGTAAAACCAAGGACAATTTTATAACTTTTTTTGTACAAAGCCATTACATATAGGGTAATCTCTCTCTCAGTAAGGATAAATTACTGTAAAGAAATTGATCCTAGGTAGTTTTCCCTTCAAGTCAAACATCTTGTTTAAATAAACTTCTGGTTTAAAATGTAAAAAAAAAAAGACAGTGAGAAGATCTGGATGGAATTAAGGAATGGTAAATGGTCTGAAGTGGCCCAAGGACAACAGAGAAGGGGTCTAGATGGGATTAAGGAGGGGTGAGTAGCCTGGTGTGGGCCAGGTGCAGACAATGAAAGAAGTTAAGTGGTCAGAAAGCCACTGGGAAAGGATAGTTAAAAGGATTATTGAGTATCTATGTGGGCTGGGCCGGGCTGGGCCAGATACCTCAGATGAAACACCAGGGACTAGGTTGTGAGGGAAAGTTGAGGGACTGGGCTGGATTAAAAGACGTGGTCTTTTCCTTTTAGGGGTCCAGGTCCCATCACCCCATCAGCACTTGAGCTGACCCTTGAAGGAAGTCAAGGATTCTAAGAGGCAGAGGTGGGTGTGAGATGCATTCCAGTCATAGAGGATGATAGTCTGTGTAAAAGTGAGAAGGAATGCTGCATACCACAAGGTGGGACCATATATAATGGAAGAGATTAATGTACAATAAGCTGGGAAAGGTTATCTGGAACCAGATGTAAAGGAATTGAAATGCCCAAAGAAGAGTTTATATTTTATCTTAGAGCCAACAGGGATATGTTGGAATTTCTTTAGCAAGAGAATGACACACTCCTAACAATGGTTAGTTAATATTAATTCAGAAGATGTGTGGAGAGCAAACTAGAGAAGGGAGAAATTGAGGCCTTTTGTCTGTATTCTAATACTTTAACCCCTCCCTGACTGACTCTTCTCTTTTTAAACCACCTACACCACCCTCTCTCCTTGCCCTCTCAGAAAAGAATCCCCTACTTTATTGAAAATATTGAGGCCATCTGAGATGAGATCTCTTAGCTTCCCCATAAGACATAATATTCCTTCTTTCTAGTCTCAAAGGATGAGGTTGCTCCTTGCCTTGTTAAAGCTAAACTCTCCACCTATGCCCTTAATATATGTATTTGGGGCATTGCTCCATTAATCATCTATAGTCTCTTTTTCATTTTTAATCACTCTCCCTCTTCTGTCCCTTTTATCTTTTTCCTGAACAAAAACAAAAACATGTTAATGTTTTCTCTAACTAAAAAAAAACAAATTTTCCCTTGATCACACTACCCCTTCAAGCTATCCTCCTGTCTCTTTCATTTTGCAACTGGAGCATTAAGAGATGAAGTGACTTGTCAAGGGTCAGAGGTGAACTTGAACTCTGGTCTTTCTGATTCTGAGGTCAGTTATCCACCTACTACAACATACAACCACTGAAGGATGAACAATCATAACAAGAAGGGTTCTGCATGAGGTGTCTATACAGAGAAAGACAGACTTCCAGAGCCAGTGATGAGTTAAACCTTGTCACACATATTTCTTACATGTGTACCTCACTACTATTATGGTCTAAGTTTAAGCTTAGTCATCTTATGGATGCTGTATGTGGGAAGGAATGGACCAGGTCCTTAGGAAAAGGTTTTATATTAACTGTCTTTACTGTGCTGAGTGTAGTAGTTGCTATGCTCTGGGGACCCAACCTGCCAATTCAAACAGAAGTTGGGCAATGCTAATGTTACTATCATCATCATCTTCTTTTCAAAAAGCTGGGACAATTTACTTCTGTCTTGCACAGTTTTCATTTTTGATATCTTGAAATATAACTGAAAAAAGCAGACTTTAAAAAAGCCCATTGGGTTTTAAATGGATCTCCTTAACTAGCCTTTAAATCCAAATCATTGTGGCTTTCACTGAATGGCCAATAATAGGCCCAACCCAAGCCTCTGCAGCTCATATGTAAGGTTTTGATGGCTTAAAATGAGTATAAATAGTCATTATTTTCTGTTCTGGCCATAAACTCCGAAGGTCTTCCCTTCCCAAATCAATATGTTTGAGACAGTCAATTGTTCCATCTTTTGTCTCAATTCTTACCTAGCCCTTAGTCTTTGAATGGGCATGGCCTCAGATAAACTGAGGCCTGGGAAAGACTTTAATTTAAATAGGCCAAAGTCACTCACTGCATTCTGGGTCATTGCCAGTCATCCTTACCTGTGTTTTGCCGCCAGACCCTAATGATTCCAGAGGAAACAGTGAGGCTGACAACTTTTCACCACTTTGCCTCACTCAAATCAAATTCAAGTGCAAGTCAAGGCAATCACCCTTGTGATGTCACGAGTCCTCTTCGTGAACAAAGGAGGAACAACAACAACAATACTGATTCTAATGTCAGTTATCTATCAACTACAACACAGTTTCTTACTAGATTTTTTCCCATTCTGTAAAACATTTACTGCCCAAGTTAATAAATACTATTTTTAAAAAGTATAGGTTAACAAGATAACATTGTACATAGCAATATTGTAAAGATGATCAACTGTGAAAGACTTAGCTACTGTGATCAAGACAATGATCTAAGACAATTTCAAAGGACTTATGATGAAAAATGCTGTCTGCATCCAGAGAGAGAACTGGTGACTTCCAAGTATAGATTGAAACACACTTTTTCATTTTTTTTTTTTTTTGCAATGTGGCTAATACGGAAATATGTTTTGCTTGACTTCACATATATAATTGATATCATATGGCTTACCTTCTCAATGAGTTGGGGAAAGGCAAGAGGGAGGGAAGGAATTTGGAACTCAAAATTTTAAAAAATTAATGTTAAAATATATAAATAAGCATGATTTTTAAAATGATAATAAAACTATAGGTTATAAATCTGATTCCTCTTATTCCTTTCTACTACAAACTCCTACCTCCTTGGAACATGATTACTATCCCTCATCCTAAAATTGGCAGTGCTAAAGTCATTGGAGAGCAAGGCAACCCACAGCACAGAATGTAGATATTTTCTTATTCTCCTGTATTATTGAAATAATACAAGCGTGGTTGTTTGATCTTAATAAAAGGATTTGTTGATATTTTGATATCTATTTGATATCTATGTTGATATCTATTTGTAGATATTTTCTTATTCTCCTGTATTATTGAAATAATACAAGCGTGGTTGTTTGATCTTAATAAAAGGATTTGTTCCATGAAGTTTGGATTCTATCAAAGGGCCACACTTGAGGACCTAGAAGGCCACATGTGGCCTCCAGGCCCCAGGTTCCTTCCCCCTCCCCCCCAGCTCCAGATGATTAAAGTATGCAGAGTAGTTGAGTAAAAAAAGAATACTAGATCTGGGTCTGAATTCATGGATCGTGGGTTCACATCCTGCCTTTAATACTTCCCTTTTGTGTGACCTTGGGCAAGTCATTTAAGGTCCCTATGCCTCAATTTTCCTATCTTTAAAATGAGAATGTTGCATTAGATGGCCTCTGAGGTTCATTTAAGCTCCAGAGCTAGTCCTATGTTCTTCAGAAAAGAGTGATGAGAAATTGGATGCAGATGGTGTAGAAAAGTTTGCCCATAAAAGGAAATAGGACTATAGCTAAAGACATTTATATTAAAAAGTCAAGGTTTTTTTTTTCTTTTAAGTAGATATCAGGACACACATGAAAGCAGAGGAAATGGAGGCAATGAATAAGGGAAATTGAAGACGCTAGAGAAAAAATGGGCAGCTAGGTGGTACATTGGATAAAGTACTGGGACTGGGATTGGGCGTCATCTTTGTGAGTTCAAATCTGATTTCAGACACTGATTAGCTGTGTGACCCTGGCCTGTTTACTCCAGTTTCCTCATCTGTAAAATGAGGTGGAGAAGGAAATGGCAAACCAACATAAGTGTCTTTGCCAAGAAATCCCCAAATAGGGTCACAAAGAATTGGACGTGACTGAAAAACAATTGAACCAACAACAGAGGTAAAAAATACAATGGGAAGTAAAGTGGGAATGGAAAGAGGGGTTAAAGGAGTTAGTCTTTAAAAAAGAGGATATACTTTAACGAGTACATATGGTAAAGGCCGGTTCTACTATGTGTAACAACAATGCTACTGTGCACACAGGAGGGCTGCTAGCATGGGTTCTTTGATCTGCTTTTCTAAGGAAAGCAACTTTAAGGGGTTAACAATCTCACTTTAATCAAACATGCATATATCATTCACTTAGTTCAGGGGAAAAAGTCAGCACCCTGAACTTCAGAGAAAATGAACGGAAATTATAAGCAGAAATTATATAAACAGAGCAAATAACACTTCTGTCTGACCATAGCAGTACATACATAGTTACCTGAGAGAGAAGCACCAACATCTGGGTTTTCAAAGCTGGGGGTGGGGAGGGGGAGGCTCCTTAATGGCTACCCAGAGTCTCCACACCAACACTCTTCCAATAAGTGAGTCCCCAAAGCAAAACCTCACCTCCCACAGTTCTGAGAGTTCTTGATTCTTGATTCTCAATTTTGAGTTCAATGGCTATATTCTGGGTGTATATATATATATACCCTTTTTCAGGGCTCCAGGGCTTCATACCTCTCATGACCTAATTAGCAAAAGGGTGTGGGCCTTTCTACAAAGGCAAGACTCAATCAAAGGCACTTGATTGCTTTAATGCTGAGAAGCACTCCAAAAGAAAAAACAGTAAAAAGTCCCACTTTGCTTGTCCTTACACTATGTCTCACTGTACTTTACTTCCTATAAGGGGCTCTTTGTACATAGCAAGTCTACAATAAATGTTTTCTACATGTATTATTCAAAAGCTATAATATATAAATTGCATTAAATGAAAAATTGGGGGAAAAAGAGATTGTTATGGATTTTGCTTGTTGTTTGTGGTGGTGGTAGTGGTAGTGGTGGTGGTGGTGGTGGTGGTGGTGGTGGTGGTGTGTGTGTGTGTGTGTGTGTGTTTGTGTGTGTGTGTGTGTGCATAGGTGTGATAGAAAGTTGGAAGCTATTAAACCAGAAAAATGGAAAATAGAAAAGTAAAGAGTTAGGAGGATAATCCTGAGTTGAGTATGGGGAAGGCAGTACCTATGTTAGCAATAAGGTCAGCATTCACATGGGTGACCAGAAGTGCAAATGTACAGCTATTCTAGAAGATTATCTCTTTTGTAGAAGCATAGCTTGTCCAGTGATTCTTAAACTATGGGTTGTGACTCCATATGGGTCACAAAAAATTTGGCAACAGTAAAAGATTTCTGAACACGCAACAACCAAAAATTAATTAAAAATGAAATGTGTAATGAATATGAGGTGTTTCTGGAAGCTTTTGCCCATGTTGCATTGTGCAACTTCCCTACAACTTTGGTTCTGAACACATACATGTGCACTTTGTATTGTGCATGCTGTCATGCCCACACAATGCCAAAGAACACCGAGGAAACATGAACTGGGGTTGTGAGTGGAAAAAGTTTCAGAAGCCCTGGCTTGTACAACAACAACACATATGTTTGTTTCTGGTTTGTTTATTAATGAGGGGATTTGACTAGATACCCTCTGAGGTTCCTGTCAGCTAAAAATCTATGATCATCTGATCCTATGATCTTAAATATTACTTGAATGTTGGCTTGGGCTCAGAATTCTTATCATCATAAGAATTTTTATTTTCATAGGATTATTATTCACTTATATAAACATATGCCCTCTTCCTACTCTGATGATTAATTATAGCCTGGAGGTGCTCCAAGGTTCTTGAAAGTTATGCAAGTCAAATTTTGGCTCTGCTAAATCCTACCCAAGCTGGGCAAGCTTTCAGTGTAGGCCTAGTGACTGAGTGTGGGTCTATTGTTTGAACAGTAGCTGAACTAAGTGTGACAAGGCTATCACTTGAAGTTTGGCTGCAAAGTAATGAAATTTGGCCTCCAAACTCAAAACCTCCACCAAGGCTCTGTTCTAATAACAACATCAAGGTGAAAAGGTAACTCTGGGGCTTGAAGGCTATGCCAACAGAACACAAGTTCTGGCAGATTCTGATATTCTGGAGAGCTTTGAAGCATGGTCTTGTCAACAGACTATGCCTGCTTTCTGGAACAGTCTGACTAATTCTCAACAGGAGGCTGGCCATTTGGTGATGAATTCTTTGGCCATGGCAACCCATGAAACCAAGGAAAATATAAACTAGTCCTCAGCTCTGTGCAGCCCCCTTTTCCTTCTGTAGCAACAAACAGAATAGCAGACAGAAGAACAGAGGTTGCTAAGCATCATGCAATTTTCTAGACTATCCATAAAACATTAACAATGCTTGATGCTCAAAAAGCAAGATTCTTGTTCGATGAATCAATATGACTAGACTTATACTTTCAGAATATCAATTTGCCCACTGTGTGGAGAATGGGTTAGATCCAAGGAGATTGATTAGGAAGCTATTACAATAGTCCATCCACCCTAATTGTAACCAGGGGACCAATAAGGAGTCTATTGCAATAGTCTACGTGAGAAATGATGAGGGCCTGAACTGGCATAGTAGTCATGTGAGTGAAAAGAAAGAGACAAACATGAGAAAAACTATTGGGATAGGATTCACATAATTACGGCCATATCACCTAATCCTTAGTTTTCCCATCTGCAAAGTGAAAGTTTTAGACTTTATGATCTTCAAGATTTAACAAAGACACTTATAGTGAATATACAGATAGAAATATATGTGTATGTAATTATCAACAAGATCTAATGTATAATAGATAGAACTATAAGGATAGCTATCTCTGTAAATTAATCAGTAATCACATATTAAGGCCTACAAGAGTGGGGAATCTGCAGCCTTGAGATCACATGTGGCCTTCTAGGTCCTCAAGTGCAGCCCTTTGACTGAATCCAGACTTCTAAGCTTGAACTATATGCTGGTCATGGTGACAGCTGCTAGAAATTCAAAGACAAAAAAAGGGAATATTCTCTTCCCTCAAGGAACTTACATTCTATTCCAGGAGAGGAAAGGAGTATATAAAAAAAATATATGGAGTAAATACAAAATAGTTTTGGGAGGAAGAGCGCCAAGGTGAAAAGATCGGGAAAGGCTTCGTATGGAAAGTAGGGCCTCAACTGAGTTTTGAAGGAAGAGAGATTCTATGAGGTGAAAGGGAGAAAAGGCACATTCAGTACAACTGGTGCAAAGATAAACAGAAGAAAAGGAATGTCAAACGAGAGGATCTACAAGAAGGACAGTTTGGCTGGAATTTACAGTGTTGTAAAGGTAATAATGTATGGTCCTGAAAAGTTAGGTTGGGGCCAGGTTGTAAAGGGCTTTAAAAGTCAAACAGAGGAATTTATACTTTATCCTAGAGGCAATATTAAGGAGCCCCTGGAATTTACTGAGTAAAGGATGGACGAACAGTGCTTAAAGGAAATCCCTTTGGTAACTGTATGGAGGTTGAATTAGAATGGGGAGACTGGAGGCAGAGAGAATAGCTAATTGGGAGGCTGTGTCAGTAACTGCTGGATGAAAGATTTAGAGCTAGAAGAGACCTTAGAAGCCACCTAGTCCATTTGCGAAGGAATAAGAGCCCAAACTAGGGGCGTGGCTAGAGGAGTAGTGTTAAGGGCGTAGAAGAGATACAAAGTAGGTATAAATTATAGGATTTAGCAATTAATTAGATTTGAGAGAAAATAAAGCATTGAGGATAAGGTCAAAGCAGAAACCTGGGAAGCTAGGATGATGTTTTCCTGGAGGGGGGGGGAAGAGAGTAGAGAAGAGGAGTGGGCTTTGGGAGAAAGAGAATGATTCCTCTTTTGAACACACAGAGTTTGAAATGTCTATAAGGAATATAGTTTTAAATATCCTGTTAGGAATCGGTGATGTGTAAATATAGTTCAAGAGAGATACTGGGATTGGACAAATAGGGTGTTCCATAAATCTATGTTCAGATTTGGGCTACTAAACTTCCCTATTTCTGCCAGGCACTGCCATCCTTCCATTTACCAAGGTATGAAGCTATCAAGTCTTCCAGGTCTCTTCATGCCACCTCACACTCACATATTCAATCAGTAGCCAAATTCTGTCAATTCTGCCTCTAAAGGTGCCCCCTTCTCTCTACCACCCTACTTGAAACTCCCATCACTCCTTGCCTAAGCTTTCATAATAGCTTCCAAACTGGCTTCTTTGACTCCAATATAGTCCCTCTCCAATCCATCCTCCACACAGTTGTCTGCCAAAGTTATATTCCCCAAATACAAATCCAACCATGTTGCTACCCTGCTTCAGAAGCTTCAGTGAGTCCCTATCACCTCTAGGCTAAATATCAGATTTCTGTGCCTTAGATCTACAATCATTCACAGTCTTGAGGCAATCTATCTTTCTAGACTGATTTCATATCTCTCCTTCACATACTTTACATTCTAATGAAACTAGCTGGCTTGCTGTTCTCTGCAGCAGGTATATGACATTTCATCCTGAGCCTCTGTCCTTTACACAGGCAGGCTCCTAATAGTTCTCTGCTCTCCCTTGTAACAACCGTCTCTTGGAATCCCTCACTCCTTTCAGGATTTAATTCTGATGCTACATACTACCTGAAGCCTTTTCTAATTCCTTCTGTTTTTGGTGCTCCAACTCAAATTATTTTATGTTTACTTCGCACATATTTTGTTTTTCCTTTATATGTGTACATGTTATTCCATTGTCCTACTCCTCAGCAAAGTGTAAGCTCATTGAAACCAGGGACTGCTTCAGTTTTTCCCGCAGCACCTATTTAAGTATGTATGTAATAAGTCAGTCAGTCAATAAGCACTTATTAACCACCTACTATGAGCCAGACAGGCAGCTAGGTGGTGCAGAGGATAGATTACTGGGCCTGGAGTCAGGAAAACCTGAGTTTAAATCCAGCCTCAGACACTTACCAGCTATGTGATCCTGGGTAAGTTACTTAACCCTGTTTACCTCAGTTTCCTCATCTGTAAAATGAGCTAGAGAAGGAGAGGGCAAAGCCCTCCAGTATCTTTGTCAAGAAAAACACAAGTGGGGTCACAGAATTGGACAGGACTGAGATGATTGAATAATAACATGTATCAGTAGTTGTCCTTTTTCATGAGATATACATGTGTTTTTTTTTGTCTTAATTAAGAGTTAAGTTATTTTGGAGAGAAGCAGATGATAATTGTTGATCCCTCCAAAAAAGCATTTGTGTGTGTTTGTGTGTGTTTAACTCCTTTTACAAATCATTTATCTTGCTAATAAACCTGGCAGGAAGATAGGAGTCACTTAAGAATGACAGTGGCCCCTGCCTATGAAGTTTAGACCGGCAAAACTTTCAAATTTCCGCTGACAAGACAGCTTAAAAATAATCTAGGAGACATTTGCCACCGGATATTAAGATCCTATAGCCTCAGTTCTGATCATGACCTACTTGGAAAGTTTTTCATCTTTAAAATAGTTTAGACATTCAGAAAAATCCAGTACCTACTCAAGACATCAGATTTAGCAAGGGGGTCAGCTAATAGGGACTAAAAAATGAGAAGTGGTTCATACTTTAGGACCATACTTCTCTCAACTAACATCCTGATGCAGTTAAATGGTTTGGAAATGATAAAAATAACAAAGGGGAAAGACTCGTTGCAAAGTAGGTATCAATGGACTTAAGAGAGTTTACTTTTTTACTAGACCTGTGACTTCACCCATGTAAGGAGCTCTGTGAGGAAGCTCGCTCTCTCAAAGCATATTGGTACCTGCTCTATAAGTTAGAGTCTTGAAGAATAGCCCAGGCCATTGTAATGTTAACACAATTTGAAGATCTTCCCTATCCATTAATAGGCCTCACGTGGAGCCTATTGAGGGAAGCTTGATTAGGGGAGGCTTGTTTTTCAGGAAGGCCCACACCTTTTGCTAATTTATGATTAGGCACTGGGTTATGGTGCCCCCTGGCTCTGAAAAGGGGTATATATACTTTGAGGTGAGGTTTTGCTTTGGGGCTCACCCATTGGAAGAATGTTTGTGTGATTTGGCCAGATGAGACTCTGGGTAGCCATTAAGGAACACCCCCCTCTCCCCGCCCCCAGCTTTGAAAATCCAGATGTTGGTGCTTCTCTATCTAGTAACCATGAATGTATTGCTATGGTAAGACAATTAGAAACCCTCTCCATTGGTCTTCATTTCTCTGTTTGTAATTTCTGTTCATATCTTCTCTGAAGTTCAGAGTGCTGACTTTTTCCCTGAACCAAGTAAATATGTATGTTTAATTAAAGTAAGATTGTTGACCCCTTTAAAGTTGTTTTCTTTTAGAAAAGTAGATCAAAGAGCCTGTGCTAGCAGCCCTACTGTGTGCTGGTGTTATTGGTCTTACACCTCCACAGCAGTTGCAAGTAGCATTGTTGTTACGGGGGTCTCCCTCTTCCATCACAGGAATTAACCAACTAAGAGTGGTTTCTTCTAATTTCTTTATTATAAAAGGTCCCCTGTATGTAATATATCACTAAGGTTCAAGTCTATCTTTTGGAAATTAATTCACATTGTCTATGAAAAGTCAGTGTCTTCTACCTGCTGCTCAAAGATACTTAGATGATCTGATAGAAGGTTTGAGCAGCAGTAGGATTATAGATATAACCTGGCAAGATAAGGTACTGTACATTGAGGTTCTTTCTTGGGCTGACCTGGCAGGCACTCACACTCTATTGCACAGAGCTCAACTCTGATGAGCTGGCCACGTTGTTTGAATGCCAAACATATGTTTGCCTAAAAGACTCTTTTACAGATAACTTAAACAAGTGAAGCTCTCATATAGAGATCAGAAGGAACAACACAGGGACACTCTAAAGGTCTCACTGAAGAACTTTAGAATCAGTTGTGAGACATGGGAGACACTGGCATGGGACTGTCCAGAATGGTGTGCCTGCATCAAAGAAGGCTCTGTGCTCCATGAGCAAAGCAGAATTGCAGTAGCTCAAAAGAAACTTGAGATGTACAAATTTTGAGACATCTCCTCTCTAAATGTTCATAAGGATTATTTGCACCTGACCTGTAGAGCCTTCTGAACTCTTATTGGTCTGATCAGCCACAGTCAGACACATCATACCTTGATCCCAACATAGTGATGTCATTTTTATCCTCTTTAAGAATGGACACCAACCAACCAATCCCAAGTAAGCAGCCATTGTGATCCTGCTGTGGCACTGCTCTAACAATAAACCCAGCTTCCTAATTCAAATGCTTGCCAAGCCTCTGAAGCTAATCATTCCAGTGACACAGCATGAGGATAAAGATTTATGTTATAGTTGGAATACATGGGGCGTTCAAACAAACTTTCGAGACAAGGGATCAGAGTCTCCATCAGATGCAATGTCACAGATGCAGCCCTAGACTACCCCCAGCCACTATGAGGATAAATGACTTGCCGGGGTCACCTACCCAGTATGTTTCAGAGCTGAGGTTTGAACCCAGGCCTTTATGACTCTGAGATCAACTTTGTAGTCATTATACCAAGCCATTTTTCAGAGAAGAGAATAATTAGGTTAAGACAATCATCATAAAAATATTCTAAGTAAAAGAAATAGGAGAAAATTCATGATCTTAACAAATCAAAGAATAAGAAAACAAAGACTTAGAGCAATGGCAGTGGAGAAAATAGTAATTGATAAAGTGAACTATCTTAGGAAAAAACCCTAACTTGGGGCTTGGGGGAGGGGGGTTCAGAAGTCCCAGCTTCTAGACTGCACTCTTCCAGTGACCTCAGGGAAGTCATTTGACCTCTCTTAATGTGAAAAATGAATGGGGTTGGACTAGATCGTTTCTAAGGTCCCTATTGCCTCTTAAAATTCTGCAGCTTCATGGAGAACAATGAGAAAATACTATATACTTTTTAGAGGTCCTCTAATTCTATCTTCTTCCAGCCAACTCTTACTAGACTCAACAAAGCTTTGAGTCCTAGCTCCTTCTTCCCCTCCCTCAGGTTCCATAACTCTATGCTGATGCATTTTAGAAAAAAGGAGAGGTGGGAATACCTTTTTAAAATGTAACTACAGGAGAAGCTAGAGAAAGCAGGCAGAAAATAGGCAGGTGGTTTCCATAATGAATAGCAGTAATACAGAGGTTGAAGCTTCAAAGATATCTTAAACAGCAGAGATGACACAGAGGGAAACTGATAACTGGCTAATTCTAAACATATTTTTAAAGGCGGGGACTGCTATCATGTAAATGATCACACACACACACACACACACACACACACACACACACACACACATCTCAAATGCATCAAGACTTAAAAGTCTTTGGCAAAATTCCACTCAAATAGAATGTTCCATGAGTTTGTTTTCCTGTAGTGACATCTCATTCGATTACAATTTTAATTTAAGTGTTATTTAGATGGCTCTATGCTAGCAATTTGACAATTTAGTGGGGCAATAAAGGGAATTCATTTTAACCATTAACTACTCCTAAGGGGTTTCCATCCAAGAGTGGCAGTTTATTGAATTTCAAGCTTAGGTTGTGTTAAAATTCTTCAAACAGAGCAAATTACAGGTTGCCCTGGGTTTCTTCTCCCAAGGAAAAAAAAAACTGGCTCAGATAAAGCTGGTGAGAGCCGAGAGATGCAATCAGCTTATTTTTTTAAATTGCCTTCAAAGTAAGTTTTAAATGAGTAATAAAAAGGGATTAAAACAAGGGCTTTGTTTGGTATAGAGAGTCAAGAAGACCTGAGTTAGAATCCTACCTCAGACATATAGGAGCTTTGTGACTCTGAGGAAATTAATTAACCTCTCTGAGCCTCAGTTTCCTTGTTTGCAAAAGGTCCCTTACAGCTCTAAATCTATGATTCTATGATCCTAATATTCAAAGTCAGGTCACTGGTTTAATAGGGATATAGACTTCCATAGGGAAATCACAGATAAGGAACATGCCTCTACCGAAACAGATCAACACCCTCTCTGCAATTTATGATCTTAGAGAGTTGACTAGCAGACTGAGTTGAAGTAGCTCATAGGCAGTATGTATCAGAGGACACAGGTCTTCCTGGTTCTAAGTCCGGTCAAGGTCAGCAAGGTCAACAGGAAGCACATAGAAGGCAAAACCCCTCCAGATTAACACGTAATTGGAAAATGTTTAACACAATAAATAAAAATACAATACAACAGAAATAATGTTAATTTATGATTTTTAAAAGAGAGCCACTTCTATTTGAGTCTTACACCCCTGAACTATATACCGGTAAGATGACTTGCTAGTTTCTAAACAACAGAGACCAGACTTTTCCATGTTGCCCAGGACTACTCAGATTCAGAAATCAGATTCATTTCTCAATAAGCATTAGACAGAGAACAATACCTAGTGGAAGCCCTAGAGAAAGCAAGGCATTGCCATTTCTCTACCATTTATTTTGATTGAAGGCTATGCTAGAAGAGTACAGGCTCTTATGGATCCCACAAAATAGAAAGCCCTCAGTCCTGGGCACACAGACACACACACACACACACACACTGTGGAATGCATCCCTATCCCCAAGGACAGCTTAGCTTAGCTCAATTCAGAGAGACTCACTGACAGAGGGTTGGCTACCAGAGGGTGACTTCTTTAGGCTTAATTATTAGTTAATGCTACAGAAGACTGTGTGGTACGGTGGAAAGTATAGTGTCTCCAAAGTGAGAAGACCTAGGTTCAAACCCTAGCTCTGATGTTTTCTACCTGCATGACCTTGGGAAAGTTCTTTAACCTCCCCAGGCCTCATATTACTCATTTTCAAAGTTGAGGAGTTGAATTGGATGGCCTCCAAGGACCCAGTCCTTGCTCTGTGACATGAAATTAGGCATGAAATGGATTGTGATATGTATCACTGGAGACAGTTACCACTTGAATCTACTCAAACTTCACAGAAATTAGAAAGTTTAAGTTTTGCTTAATGCTGATAAAATTTAATCATGTCTCTTGAAGAAGAAAAACTACAAAGTGGCATGTTTTGAGCACTGCACTTTGAGTGAGAAGGGCAAGTCATATCAACTTCCCAGGCCCTAGTTTTCTCACTGGTAAAGGGAAGGCATTGAAATAACTGTCTTCTGACATCCTTTTTGGCTCATGTCTGGTGAACTGAGTTTGAATCTTAGTTCTGGCATTTACTAGCTGAGCAGGCCCAGGCACATAATTTAAATTTTCTGTGCCTTAGTTTCCTTATATGAAAAACTAGAACTGTGCATTACCTTCATCTTTTATAAGCAAGAGGGTGGGGGGAAAGAAAGAAAGGGAATAAACATTTCTATAGCACCTACTGTGTGCCAGGCCCTGTGCTAAGCATCTTACAAATATTATCTCATTTGATCCTCAAAACAACCCAGGAAAGTAGGTGCTGTTATATATCCCCATTTTACAATTGAGGAAACTGAGTCAGATCGGGGTTGTAACTTGCCCAGGGCCACACAGCGAGCTAATGTCTGAGGCTGGATGGATTTGAATTCAGGTCTCACTGACTATAGGCCTAACTACTGCACTAACTAGCTATCAATCAACCTAATAAGTGTTTATGTGCCAGTCACTGTGCTAAGTGCTGTGGACACAAAAAGAGGCAAAAGACAGTTCCTTCACTCAAAGAGCTCATAATCAAAGGAGGGAGACAACAATTGAATACACATAAACAAACTATATACCAGTTAAATAGGAAGTAAATGAAAGAGCAAAGGGAGGGAGCAGAGCCAAGATGGCAGCTGGAAAGCAGAGACTTCCTTAAGCTCTCCTCCAGGTTCCTCCAAACACCTATAAAAAATGGCTCTGAACAGATTCTAGAGCTGCAGAACCCATGAAATAGCAGAGGGAAGCAGGGCTCCAGCCCAGGACAGCCTGGATAGTCACTGGAAAGGGTCTATTGCAAGGAGCTGGGAGTGGAGTGGAGCAGAGCCCACCATGGACTGTGCCAGGACCAACCAGACCAGGAGTCAGGCGAAACAGGTGGTAGGGCCCTGAATCAGTGAGCTGTGGCAGTTACCGACTTCTCAATCCACAAACGCCAAAGACAACAGAGAAGGTTAGTGGGAAAAACTTCTGGGATAGAGTGAAAGAAGGTCCTGGTTGGCCACCTTCCCATGGGTGACAGAGGTGGTGCAGCTCTGAGGCGGCTTCCAGAGCTCTAGCTGCAGTTGCTTCCTGCCACAGACACACCTGGTGGGAGGAATTAAGTGGCAGATCAGAGCAGGAGTGCAGAGCCTGCTCGGATCTGAGTCTCCGTCCTGGTTGGCGGTTCTTGGGGGAGAAGTAGTGCTGGTGTGGCAGAGCTTGCTCTGTAGAAGTAGCTCTGAAAACAGCAGCGCAGTCCCTCAAGCTTGAGACAAAGTACTCTCTACTCTACAAGCAGTCATACCCTGACAAAAAGCTGAAGGGTCAAGTAGTTGACTGGTAACATGAAAAGGCAGTGAAAACAGTCTCAGATTCAGACTCAGACTTTGGTATCTTTTTTTTGGTGACAAAGAAGACCAAAACACACAGCCAGAAGAAGTCAACAAAGTCAAAGAGCCTACATCAAAAGCCTCTAAGAAAAATACGAATTGGTCTCAGGCCATAGAAGAGCTCAAAAAGGATTTGGAAAAGCAAGTTAGAGAAGTAGAGGAAAAATTGGGAAGAGAAATGAGAAAGATGCGAGAAAACCATGAAAAACAAGTCAATGACTTGCTAAAGGAGATCCAAAAAATACCGAAGAAAATAACACCTTAAAAAATAGACTAACTCAAATGGCAAAAGAGCTCCAAAAAGCCAATGAGGAGAAGAATGCCTTGAAAGGAAGAATTAGCCAAATGGAAAAGTAGGTCCAAAAGACCACTGAAGAAAATACTACCTTAAAAATTAGATTGGAGCAAGTGGAAGCTAGTGACTTTATGAGAAACCAAGATATTATAAAACAGAACCAAAGGAATGAAAAAATGGAAGAGAATGTGAAATATCTCATTGGAAAAAGCACTGACCTGGAAAATAGATCCAGGAGAGAGAATTTAAAAATTATTGGACTACATGAAAGCCATGATCAAAAAAAAAGAGCCTACATATTATCTTTCAAAATGTCATCAAGGAAAACTGCCCTGATATCCTAGAGCCAGACGGTAAAATAGAAATTGAAAGAATCCATGGATTACCTCCTGACAAAGATCCTAAAAAGAAAACTCCTAAGAATATTGTTGCCAAATTCCAGAGCTCCCAGATCAAGGAGAAAATACTTCAAACAGCCAGAAAGAAACAAGTTGAGTATTGTGGAAACACAATCAGGGTAACACAAGATCTAGCAGCTTCTACATTAAAGGATCAAAGAGTTTGGAATATGATATTCCAGAGGTCGATGGAGCTAGTATTAAAACCAAGAATCACCTACTCAGCAAAACTGAGTATCATGCTCCAAGGCAAAATATAGATTTTCAATAAAATAGAGGATTTTCAAGCTTTCTCAGTGAAAAGACCAGAGCTGAATAGAAAATATGACTTTCAAACACAAGAATCAAGAGAAGCATGAAAAGGTAAACAAGAAAGAGAAATCATAAGGGACTTACTAAACTGAACTGTTTTGTTTGCATTCCTACATGGAAAGATGATGTGTGCAATTCATGAGACCTCAGTATTAGGGTAGTTGAAGGGAATATACATATAGACACAGGGCTCAGGGTGAGTTAAATATGAAGGGATGATATCTAAAAAAAATCAAATTAAGGGATGAGAGAGGAATATATTGAGAGAGGGAGAAAGGGAGAGATAGAATGGGGTAAATTTTTTCACATAAAAGTGGTAAGAAAAAGCAGTTCATTGGAAGGGAGGTGGGGGGGCAGGTGAGGGGCAATGAGTGAATCTTGTTCTCATCAGATTTGACTTGAGGAGGGAATAACATACACACTCAACTGGGTATCTTACCCCACAGGAACGAAAGGGGAAGGGCAGATAGGGGGAGGAGGTAATCAAAAGCAAACACTTTTGAAAAGGGACAGGGTCAAGGGAGAAAATTGAATAAAGGGGACAGGATAGCAGGGAGCAAAATATAGTTAGTCTATCACAACATGAATATTGTGGAAGGGTTTTGCATAATGATACACACGTGGCCTATGTTGAATTGCTTGCCTTCTTAGGGAGGGTGGGTGGGGAGGGAAGAGGGGAGAGAATTTGGAACTCAAAGTTTTAAAAGCAGATGTTCAAAAAAAAAAACCTTGCTTTTGCATGCAACTGGGAAATAAGATATACAGGCAATGGGGCACACAAATCTATCTTGCCCTACAAGAAAGTAAGGGAAAAGGGGATGGGGAGGAGTGGGGTGACAGAAGGGAGGGCTGACTGGGGAACAGGGCAATCAGAATATATGCCATCTTGGAGTGGGGGGGAGGGTAGAAATGGGGAGAAAATTTGTAACTCAAAATCTTGTGGAAATCAATGCTGAAAACTAAAAATATTAATAAATAATAAAATATAAAAAATAAAAATTAAAAAACAAAAGAGGGAAGACACTATAACTAAGAGGAGCTAGGAAAGGCTTCCTTTAGAAGACAGGATTTTAGTTGAGATTTAAGAGAAGCAAGGTACAAGGAGGGAGATCATTCTAACTATGTGGGACAAGGAGAGAAAATACACTGAGTAGAGAGATGGAGTGTCTGGTTCATTGAACAACCAGGAAGCCATTGTCACGAGATCTAAGAGTAAGTTGTAGGGAGTAATGTGTGAGGAGATTAGAAAGGTGGGAGGGGGCTAGGTTCTGAAGAACATTCAACATGAAACAGAGGATTTTGTATTTGATCCTGGAGGCAATAGGGAGTCATCGGAGTTTATTGACTAGGAGGATGACAGAGTCAGACCTGAGCTTTAGGAAAACTACTTTGGCAGCTGATGGAGGATAAATTGGAGTGGGGAGAGACTTGAGGCAGGCATTCCCACCAGCAGGATGCTGCAATGGTCCAGGTATGAGGGCCTGTGCCAGTGTCAGTCAGAGGAAAGAAAGGGGTAGATCACAGAAATGTTACAAGGGTGAAATGATAGGCCTCGGCAATGAATTGGATTGGGGGCAGGGGACCGTGAAAGATAGTGAATAGTCAAGAATGACTCCTAGATTATGAGCCTGAGAAACTGGGAGGGATGGTTTTGCCCCCTATAGTAATAGGGAAGGTAAGAGGGGCAGAGAGATAATGAGTTCCATTTCGGACATGCTGAATTTAAGATGTCTAGTGAACGTCCAATTCAAGATGTCTGAAAGATTGGAAGTCAGCAGAAATTGGGACAAGATGGGAAGATGTAAGAATCATCAGCATAGAGATGATAATTAAATTCATGGGAGTTGATGAGAAAACCAAGTGACATAGTGAAAAGGGAGAAGAGAAGAAGACCCATGAGAGAACCCTGTGGGATACCTATAGTTAGCAGCTGTGAACTGAATGAGGATCCAGTGAAGGGAGAACCATAAAGTACCATAGAAATGGGAGTCATATTTTTTATGGTCACTCTATGCTCCCTGACAAAGTCATATGCATAGAAAAAAATACCTTGACAGGATTAAGCAGAGGGGAAAGAATGGCTTCCCTCAATTCTGCTTATGGTTAATATAGAAAGAACACTAGATTTGGAGTGAAAGACTTGGGTTCAGATCCTGCTTCTTTGCTTACTGTGTGACCTTGGACAAGTCACTTAACTTCCATGGGCCTTAGTTTTTCCAGTTTTTAAATGAGAAGATTGGAGTAGATGGCTTCTGAGTTCCCTTCCAGCTCTAAATCTACGGTCATTTGGCAACAAAACAGCCCTTTACTCAAGGAAAAGGCCAATTACATGTTATAGAAGAGAAAGGAACATGATTTCTCCCTCAGAATGACTGGATATTAATTTTTGAGTGTTTCTCTTGTCTTGGAGTTGTACTAGGTGCTGTCGAAGATATAAAAGACATACTAAGCCTCTATAATTTACAGAGGTTTCTACTATTGTTCCTTTCAAAAATATTGAAACTCATGTCCATAAAAATAAAATTATTGGCTAACATAATTAGCTACAATATAAAGCATAGTGCTTTAATGCCTCATTTGATCTTCACAACAACCCTGTAAGAAAGATGTTATTATTATTTCCACTTTACAGATGGGTAAACTGAGGCACAGAGAGGTTAACCAACTGGCCCAGGGTTACACAGCTAGTAAGTAGTTGAGACAGGATTCAAATTCACATCTTTCCAGTACTACACTCTATTCATTTTGCCATGTAGCTGGAATGGTATATATAGATAAGGGATGTAAAAATAACTAAGGAGCCACTGACCCTTACCTTGGAAGGAGTTGTAATCTAGTACTGAATTACAGAAATACACACAAATAACCAGAACATAAATGTAACAGGGGTAATCAGAAGAGCACTTCTGATTTGCTGATACAGATCCAAGCTAAAGTTATGTCCAGCTGCATGAGAAGTGCCCTAGTCCTGAAAATCAGGGTGTCTCTCATGATTACCTCTGATACCTAAAGTAGGATGCAATATGTGCTGGAGAGAAACCAGTGCTAGACAGCGAGGCAGGAGGGAGGCAGAGGGAAGCTGTCCTGCCAGTGTCTGAGATGGCTGCCAACTGGAGGGGAAAGAAGCTCCCATCAAACAGGAAGATTCTGTTGCCTAAAACCACCCCAGCTTGAAGGAGAGAATGGGGCTCCTACAAAACTATTTTTGATCATCTATAAATGTGGCTGAATATTTAGTTTAAAAATTATCCACATTTAAAAAAATAAAATATCTTTCTTTTATCACATACTTTAGGTTTGGGGGAGAAGTGCAGTGGAGAGTCATAGACAGGAAGGAAGAGATCAGAAAGCTCAAGGAAACCTTAGCAGGCAAACAAAGAGGGAGTAGGTGGAGGAGAAGTAGTCTGAGTTATTTTCTTGGATTTCCCCTAATGCTGACTTGCATCTCCTTAACTCAAATGTAAGACTGTTCCATTTAGCCTCCTTGGGGTTGTACTGCTCTTCTTTCAAAGCATTTAGTAGAGAAGGAAATGGATCTGTGTTTCTTTTGTATAGAGGACTCCAGGGTAAGGAAATTCCCTCTACTAATGCAGGCTGATACCTTGGCAACTTAAAATCTTAGAGATTCAGCTGAGTCTCTGTGAAGTGAAGTTACTTGCCTAAAGTCAGAAGCCAAGATGTGTTTGAGGCTAGGAGCTGAACCCAGGTTCCAAGACCAGTTTCTTCTCTTCTAAGATATAGCTTTAAAAAATACGTACATACATACATACACACACATGCACGCACACACACATATATATATATGTAAGGGATGTGTACACACATGCATATATAAATAATGGTATATACGTGTAATAAAATATATAAATATGTAATATATGAATATATAATAAAGCAGCATATTACATATAACATATGAATATATGTATATTTATATATTTTCATTTATATTTGAATTGTCACTGAAGGTCAAGAAAGCCAGGTCATTTTCTTTCTAAAAAACCCATCTAATTTTCTAACTCATAGTCCTATGTGAAATAAAAGAACCAATAAAATTACAAATGTTCTCCAAACCTCAACTTTTTAAAAAAATTTCCATGATAAATTACATCTTGCTGCTATATATCAAAAAAATATTTGAAATAGGCTCCTTCATTCTAGCCATGAAGACCATTACTGACTGGTTCAATCAAGAAGCATTATTGAGACGAATTAGAACTCAAGTGCCAGGCTTAACTTATAGTTCAATAATTCGCCTTTCCATTGCCATGTAGAAGTGACTTGAACTTTTGGAGGATATGCCAGTGGGGCACAAACTCTGACACATGGTATCAAACTGGAAAAATGTCTAATATTCTGCTTCAGGCCAGCTTATATTACCCTCCTGACCCTGTTCCTGGCTTCTGAATTTTCGAGTCATAATGCTTCATCCTCAGTACTTGGGACCTTCTTGCTCTGGAATATTCAACCACCGCTGTGGCCTTCTCAACATGAAGCATCCCTCTATATGGCTTCTCTTATTAGTGAGTTCCTCCTGGAACTCCATTTTGTGCAGAGGCACAGGGTAGCCTTCATTGTCCTTCTGGCCCTGTCCCCGGCTCTCAGATTTTAAAACCATATCACAGTGCCAGGTATATCCATCCTTCCCCTTTCAGCTCCTTTTTTTTCTTTCTTCATTGGAATTTAATCTCCTTGAAGACAGAGACTTTATTTTTGCTTGTACCTATATTTTAGCACAGCATCATGCACTATACTCACAGTCTAATGGCACACGATTCACATGTAATAATGTTCGTGTTTTTCCTTCTTTAACACGGACACAGAAGCATAGTGTATGTCCCTCTTCAGATGACAAGGCCAGGTGAGCATGCAGAAAGTGCCTGCTAAAAGACTGGCTCTCAGGTGATCAGGGGTTTTTGGACAGAACTCATCACTAAGCCGTTAAGGGATTGAAGTCTTTGTTAAATGAGGAACATCCTACATTGATAAAATCACGAAACTTTCCAAGTATGAAGAAAGTCCATTTACCTTCATCACTCCATAACATTTATATAGCACTTATTACGTGTCAGGTACCATGCTAAGTGCTTTCTGATTGTTATCTCATTTGATCATAGCAACTACAGGGGTGGGGGTGGGGGGTAGGTGCCCTATTATGTCCATTTTGCAGATGAGAAAACTTGAGGCAAGCTGTTGAGAACAGGACTGGTTTTTGTTGTTGTTGTTTTCACTTTCTTTGTATCCCTTGCACTTGGCACAGCACCTGAAATAGCAGGTACTTAATAAATGCTTGTTGTCTGGATTAGATTAGATTTTTAAAATTTAGTATTTTGGGGAAGCTCAAATGAGATACTATCTGCATCATCTCAGGTCACTAAGTTAGACTCTTGTCTTAAGGCAGATTTTAAAAGGCCCCAAGTTCTTAGCGTGGGTAGAGTTATGGCCAGCCTAGCATCAGGATGACCTGAGTTCAAATCCAGCCTCAAATGCTTACTAGTTGTGTGACTCTGGGCAAGTCACTTAACTTTTGTTTACCTCAGTTTCCTTGTCTATAAAATGGGGATAATAATAGCCCTTCCCCCAAGGGTTGTGAGGCTCAGACAAGATAACATTTGTAAAGCACTAAGCACAGTGTAGGTACCACATAAATGCTAGCTATTATTATTAATATCATGATTAGAATAATATCTCACTTATGTGGAAGTAACAATCTTGACTATCTATAACACAATTGAGAAAGAAGAGGGAAGCAAAAAAAAAAGCTTCTGTGTTCCCAAAAACTTATTTACTTCACTCAGGGCAGAGACCCTCTGGACTAGAGGACCCTTATGTTACACACAAATCTAAGAGCTTGGGTTATTGGCTATTCACTAATCTGCTTCTGAAACCACAAGAGAATAAAAGCAGCATAATAAAAAGGTTGGAGAAATAGTGCTTGAGGTGAACACTCTGACCATAACAAGAAGTGACAGCTGACAGTCTGAAAGCAATAAAGAAGACTGAAATAAAAAGTCTACTTAAGAACTCAAAAAAGCACGGCAGTCTAGGGCTATTTTGTATAGGGAAAAACAGCAATTTCTTATCTGGTTAGGTAATATTTGATGCTCCCAATGACAAAACCAAGATATCCAGAGGAGGCTGAAGCACATTCAGTATATACTAATCCAGTTTTAAGAAGGCCAGAGAGTACGTAATATGTTTTAGGAAAATCTTCATCAAACATAATTCATTTTTTTCTTGGAAGTTTGACCCTTGGAAGGATAACCTTCAATTACTCTCCAAAGTTCACCAGTTAATAATACTTTTCAAGATAACATTAGAGTATAGATTCAGAGGTAGAGGGGACCATAAGGGCCATCATATTCAACTTCCTTATTTTACAGATGAGGAACTGAAGCACAAAGAGGTCACCTGATCTGCCTAAGGTCACATAGAAAGAGGTAGAACTGGGATTTGAACCCAGGTTCTTTAACTCCAAATCCAACACTCTTTCTACTGTAACATGCTGATGAATGAACTTTAATTTCATTACTTTAGTAAGTATTAACAATGACTAATAAGGGGGCTAATCCAAGGCTAAGGAAGAAGATGAACCAGGAACTCTAATGCTAGGAAGCTACTTTGACCTGATAGTTATCATTGAAAGTGGATGGAATGAAATCAAAGTCTAGAATATGGCTCTTTAATCAACTCTTCTTTTTCTGTCCTATTATACTTCTTTCTTTTTGTTACTTCATCATTTCATTTTAAAGAGCTTCTTCCAGCTCTTAGGTTGTCTTTCCCATAGAGCAAGTTATTTCAACGCATGAGGGTAGCTAGCTGGCACAGTAGATCAAGTGCTGGGCCTGCAGTCAGTAAAATCCAAGGTCAAACCTAGCCTCAGGTACTTACTAGCCATGTAACACTGGGCAAGTCATTTAACCTCTGCATCAGTTTTCTCATCTGTAAAATGGGGATAATAAAAAAAACCCACTTACTTCCCAGGGTTATTTTAAGGATCAGATAAAATCATATTTGTAAAGTGTTTAGCACAGTGCCTGGCTCATGTAGGTGCCTCATAAATGCCTGCTTCCTTCCTTCATGAGATCTAATGATTATTTCTCTAAAATTTTCAAAGCCTCTTTTTCTGCTACCTGGAGCACGTCCTATCATGCCCGTCCAACCTCTTTCTGCACACGCATTTTAGCGGCAGTTGGTCATTTCCTCCTAGGTTCCCATCATTTCCACCAAAATAACCAGGTCATCCTTGCTGGGGCAACCAAGTGATACAGTGGATGGAGTACTGGGCTGAGAGTCAAGAAGACCTGATTTCAGACCTGGCCTCAGATATTTACTAGCTATATGACCTTGGGCAAGTCACTTAATCTCTAGGTGCCTCAGTTTCCTCAAATGTAAAATATGGATAGTAAGAGTCTCAATTTCCCAAGGCTGTTGTGAGGATCAAATGAGATAATCTTTGTAAGGCATTTAGCACATAGTAAGCACTATGTAAATGTTAAATATCACCATTACTATTATTATCATCATTATTATTATTATTATCAGGATCAGAACCAGAAAACCAGTTTCTTTTCTGGTTTATCTATTACAATAATCCCAGTGAGATATAATGAGGTTTAAACTGAAGTAGTGGTTATGGAGAGTCAGAGAAGGATCTGAACTAAGAAATATTTTAAAAATATACTCATGTAAGGAAATCCAGGAATCTGTCAGCAAAAAAGCATGGTATATAGCATTTAAGTGATAAAACACAGGCAATGTTGTCATTGGAATATACAACAGAGCACTTGGATAAAAATGGGAAATCAATGAAGAGTTCAGGAAATGGAACTGTAAAATGGGGTGGTTGAATTGGATGGCCTCTAAGGTACCCTCCAGCTCTGAATCTAGTCTTTATCTCTGTCTTTTAGAGGATTGAATTATCATTAAGGCAAACCAAGAAACAGTAAGCTGCTCTGCTTTTCACAGAGAGCTTCATCAGATGTCCATATCACTGAAGTCACCCCGTGTATCTGTGCTGGACTTAAGATCCATTCCCTGAATTCATCACCAATTTCTCCTTTTTATCCAAGTGCTTTGTCATATATTTCAATGACAATATTGCCTCTGTTTTATTGATCTTCATCTAAATGCTATTTACCAAGCTTTTTCATTCAGATTCCTGGATTTCCTCACATGAGTATATTTTTAAAATATTTCTTAGTTTGGGTCTTTCTCTGCTTCTCAATAACTACCACATTATTATATCTCGCCTATGCCTCATTACATCTCACCTAGATTATTGCAACATTATCCTAATTGGTCTCCTTGCCTTATGTTTTTCCCCATTCAAATACATACATTGATGCCAAAGGAATTTCCCTTAAATATAAATCTGATTTTGTGGCTCTCTTCCTCAACCAAGTCCAATGGCATCCTATTGCCTCAAGGATAAAATATACACTACTGTGTTTAGCTTTCAAAGCCCTTGGTAACATAGCCCCAACCTTTTCTTCCATCACTCTCCTACCCACTCTACAACCCAGACAAACTAGCTTTCTATCTGTTCCTCACACATAGCGCTTCAAATCCTATCTCACTGACCATTCTTCATTCTCAGAACGCACTCCCTCCTCACCACTTTGTAGATACCGTTCTTTTCCTTCAAGAAACAGCTCAAGTATCATCTTCCACATGAAGTTTTGCCTGATCTCCACATAATAAACCCTCCCACCAGTTTCTTTGTCTTTGTTCTCTTTACATTTATTTCATATGTGTTTGTATATGCTTAAACATGTGCTCATTATCTTCTCCATGAGAATTTAAGATTCTCAAAAGCAGTGACTGTTTAATATTTTTTATTTGTACCTCCAACCCCCTAGTACATGCCTGGCACATAGTAGGTGCTTAATAAACACTGGTTAATTGGTTAAATATACAGAGATGGCTCTGTCCTTCCTGCCCTACCTTGTTCTCAACCTTTTCCTTTTGAATTAGGCATGTACTTCCAGAGCCATGTTACGGGTATTAGTCTTGTCTCATCAGGTCTCAATACCTATGGGTTCAAATTTGCCTCCTTTAACTAGGATCTCTAATTCATCTTCTTTGTTATTTATACTTTGGGCACTTGTATACAGCATCTGAAGCCATGGGTTTTATTGACAGTGCCTTTCTTTGATTGTCTCCTGTGAATTTTTTGTATCTCTACTGCTATTCTTCTTCATACATTTTAGTTACTCTCTATGGTATCTGGCTTGCTAGATATGCATAGGCAGTTTCTTCTGTTTCCCTTTTCCATTTAGAATCCTTTTTGGTTAGATTTTTAAAACTCCAGGCAAATGAGTTCTTACCAGCCCTTCTCAGGTGCATAGGAGCTCATCATTCCAATTTCCCCAGCTTAACTGTGCTCTAGAAATCCAAAACCCATTTGCAACAATAATTCTGTGTTCCTCAATCAGTCTAAAAGTATTCATTACCCTAACTATATGCCAGACATTGTTCTAAGCACTAAGGGTACAAAGAAGGACAAAAATATAGTCTCTTCCCTCAAGGAGCTCTCATTCTAATGGAGGAGACAATATACAAATGACTATATACATCCAAGATATATACAACGTCATGGAAGATACTCTTAGGAAGATGCTAACAGTGAGGGTGGCTAGAAAAGTCCTTTAGCAGGAAATAGGATTTGCATCGAGTCTTCAAAGAGGCAGAGAAAGCCAGGAGGCTGATATGAGAATGGAAAGCATTCTAGGTATGAGGGTCAGACAATAAAATAGCATAGAACTAGGAGACAGAGTGCCGATGTGTGAGGAATAGCAAGAATACTATAGTCTCTGGATTGCAGAGTTTGTGGAAAGAGTGAAGTGCAAAAAGACTGGAGAAAGGGACCAGGTTGGAAAGGGCTTTAAATGTAAATATAGAACTTTATATTTGACCTTGAAGGTAATAGGAAGCTACTGACATTTATTGAGTAAGGGGTTGACATGATCAAACATGCACTTTGGCAGCTGAGTAGATTGGAACTGGGAGAGATGTGAGGTTGGAAGACCAACAAGCAGACAATTATAATAGTTCAGGGACTATCCAATGAGGGCACATATCAGGGTAGTTGCTGTATAGGTGGAGACAAATGGAGGTGTAACAGAGGTGTGAAGGTTCTCGAGAAAGGAACTTGACGATACATTGGATGTGTAACGGGGTAGATGAGTGAGGAGTCCACCAAGATTGCTAGCTTGAATGAGCTAGAGGAGTAATAAAGAAGCTGGGAAAAGGGAGGGAAAGACAATCAGCTCTATTTGCCTTATTGTGGTGCCTTGCAGAGTACCTGGCACATAGTGGGCATTTGATAAATATTGATTGATTGACTGATTGAGGTGACTCTGGGTTCCTTTGCTGTACCATGGCAACACTAATTCTCCCAAGTTGATAGTGCTTTTAATGACATGCTGGGCAACAATGTGTTTGTTTTCCAAGGACCAACCTAGCTAAGTTCAGAAAAGTTTATCACCATAAAGTTAGCCACTGGGTGGTCTATGTTTTGACCACAGGAATTTCAAAATATTGTCTAATGAGGCAACATCAGTGAGAAGAAAGAAAACCAAGGCTAATGAGATTTCACATGTCTGCAGAAATTGCAGAAATAAGTCTGCAAATCAGGTGTTTATTATTTGGGGCATGCCTATCAGTGAAAGCAGAGTTTCTTAACTCAGGAAATTGATTTTTAATTTTTTGATAACTGTATTTCAATATAATCTTTCTTTTGTATTTTCTTTTGTGCATTTAAACATATTATTCTGAAAAGAGGTCCATAGGCTTCATCACAAGGCCAAAAGGGGCCATAACACACACACAGGCAGGCACATACACACAAGGTTAAGACAGAAAGAAACCTGGAAAGCCATTAAAGAGTTAAGGAGCAGTTACCTACAAAGATTTGGGCACTTTAAGCCGGGAAATTAATCTGCTCCTGGAGCAATTAATAGATAGTTGTACACTATATTTTAGGAAAAGTCTTGGCTATTTTTCTAGTTCTCTGTGTCTTTTAAAGAAAGCAAATTTTTTTGGACTAGGGGTGGGAGGAGGAATTTTACCACAAAGAAACAGTATTCAATTTTTTAAAGCCACTCCCATTATTTACCAAGGACATTGGGCCACAAGTAATAGGAAACATACATGTGACATTTAATTTACAAATATAAGACGGTTATTTTAAAGCACATCCCAGTCACAAAGGCAACTTTTTTTTTCTTTTCGATTTGCTATTTAAAAATCTGATCACAAATTAACTTTTGGAACACAATACCTTCCTGGCAGAAGTGCCAAAAACATGTAGGATTGCATATTTGAAAGCAAGGCGATAATTGAATCCCTGTGGACTGAACAATATCACTTAGCAGCTCACACAATGTGAAAGACTAAAAGCTTTTAATTAGACTTTTACTCAATAGGGGTGGAAAATATAATTTTAAAGACTCAGGGCTAAAGTAGAATTGTTAGTTTTCACTCTGAACACAATGAAGTAACAATTTGACTAAATGGGTTGAGCTGCTTATTCATTAGCTCCTAATAGAAATGTGAATGCAAAGTGACTCCAGGTTATTGTCTTTAGAGCCAGCTTTTTAATTAGTGATTGGTAAAATGTTTATCTAGTTTGCCACTGCATTGTGGAACAGTTTACACAACAGGACTGTCGTAAACCTTCATGCGATGGTAATTGGATTTTTTAAGGGAACATGGTTTCATGTATATAAAAATACCGATTATAGTTATAAAGTTAGCTAATTTATATCAACCTTAAAAGTTAGTAAGGCAAACTGTGCTTCGTGGCTCAGTGAAAAGGGGAAATAATCAGATCAGTAAACTGCAATACTCATTTGAATGGTGCATTGGTGAGATTAGCAGGCTATATCCCCGAAGGCCCAGGTTCTAGTCTTGGTTCTTCAACTAACTTTCTATATAATTTTAGGCCAATTATTCCCGCCCCCCACCCCCCCCACTTTGGGGACGTACCACTTCCCTCTCTCTAAAAAGAGAGGGTCAAACTAGATAATATTGAAGATCTGTCCAATTTGAATCTTCTATTGGTCAATCTATAAAGCCTTGAATATGTTGGTCCTTTGTACCTGATATCTGTCTTTCAAATGGAACATTCACAATGAAGACTTGTTGGAACAATGAAAGAGTAAATTAATGATAGGTTGATAACCTGACATGGTCTTTTGGGTTTGTGACTATGCTGTTTTTGTTGTTTAGTTGTTTCAGTTGTGTCCAAGTCTTCGTGACCCCCTTTGGGGTTTTCTTGGCAAAGAGTGGCATGTTTTGTCATTTCCTTCTCCAGATGAGGAAATCGAAGCAAACAAGGTCATATGACTTGCCCAGAGTCACACACTATCTGAGGCTGCATTTAAACTCAGGAAGATGAGTCTTCCTGACTCTTCCTGACTCCAGGCCTAGTGCTCTATCCACTCTGCCATCTGGCTGCCCTATAATTCTTTCCAAAGCCAGTCATAATAGCATGTAGATTCAGAGCTGGAAGAGATCTTAGAGATCATCTATCTCACCTCATCATTTTAAAGATAAGGGAACTGAGGCAGAGAATTTAAGTGACTCGTTCATGGTCAATACGGATGGCAGAATTAGGATTTAAACCGCTATCCTCCAAAGGAACATCCAATGCTCTTTCCAATGTATCAAAATGCCTTCCCGTTTCCAAAGCCTGTCGCCATTTAGCCATGCTATTTCTTAGCTTGACCTCCTTCTCAGTGATGATGAACAAAACAATACCCTGCATCTAGTCACGTGGACCGATATTCAATTTTGGGCATTCTCACCACCATCTCACAAACATGACTTAAAATAAAAAAAAAGTTTGGAATTTCATTTAAACAGGATGAGACTACTTCCTCTACCAATTCAGAGCAGCAACTATGCTACAGCTTATAGACTTAAAGTTGTCTGTGGCAGAGTGCTTAAATGATTTGCAATGAGTCATTTGTCTAGCATGTATCCAAAAAAGGATACGATCTATTAATATGCTAAATCAGTAATATAATAATTTTTGATTATAGGATGAGTAAATACAAATATGAAATCAAATCATAGCTGTATTTCTTCTTGCAAAGTGACAGAAACTTGTCCTTGCTTTCATTTTAAACTCTCATTAATTTACACTATCATTTTGCTAAAATTTCAAACTCTATCTTCTGATCTGTCATTTTGGAAATATGTACATTTCTCAACTATTGGTTCCTTCTAGAGGTTTAATGAGTATAGGTCAGGAGTGGGGAAGCTGCAGCCTCTAGGCCACATGTGGCCCTCTACTAGATCCTCAAGTGAGGCCCTTTGACTGAATCCAAACTTCACAGAACAAATCCCCTTAGTAAAAGGATTGTTCTGTAAAACTTGGACTCAGTCAAAAGGCCACACCCAAGGACCTAGAAGGCTACATGTGACCTCAAGGCCTCAGGTTCTCCATGCCTGGTACAGGTGAATGAAAAGGTTTGGCCATGAGGAACTGTAGGAGTGAAACAGCTTAGTGCTTCTGGATAAAAAATTTTTAAAAAGTACCATTCCATCCCTGGAACCTGAAAACTTCAGGGCTGTTCTAGGACAAGTCTAACTCAAACCAATATAGTAATTCAGGACTCGAATGCAATGAGATGCTCATAAGCCATAAAATATTTAGAATGAAAAACTTACCTGACCATAAAAAGGTTCAATGGGGATACGACACTGATTCAGGTGGACATATTTCTCTTCTACTATGTATATGTCACAGAGAAGTATGTTGACTTGCACCAGGATGGGAATTACTTGAAGTCTTGACTTCTTATAGCCAGGTATCCATATTTGAAAGGACTCATGGGCAGGAGAGAAAAGGTGGCAAAGTGGTGGTTGGTTAATGAAGTTACGATTTCACTCTAATAGGTTTTGCCATATTGAAAAAGTCTGGGGGATGGTCCTGGCAATAAACTCAGCTTCTAAAGATCTGCACAGCTAAGTAGAGAGAGGCTCATCCAGGAAGCTGGCTGTTTAGTAATGAATTTTGTAATAGGTCAGAGCCACCTATTAAACAAAGGAAATTATAAAATATCCTTGGCCATATATAACCTCTTTCAGCTTCTGCCAATGATGGTAGAAGATTGGAGAAAAAAAGGGACAAAGATGGTCAGGAATCACAAAAAGTTTTAGATATCTGTAGATAGAATATACTTCCATTTAATAGCAATTTCCTTTTGTCTTCTAGTTTCATTTATAGTGAGAATCTCAATACTGATATGACTTAGTTCCTCCATCAATATGACCACTCACAGGTCATAGAATAGAATATCAATTTATAGAATATCTAAAAATATAGAACAGAAAACATAGTCTCCGAATAAAGTTGTAGATCTTCCAAAGGGCAATGGAGACTTGCATTGTGGGCATGAGTAAGATCCACCATATTGCCAAAGATGGGTTGCATTGGAGAAGTTACATGAATAATTATTGGGAGATGTGGGTCTAGAAAAGAAAGCGGACTAAACTCATAATAAGAGAGAGATATGGAGAAGACATGAACAATCACATCATACTCCTTTCACTGGAAAGGCAGGGGACTGTGAATGTGTAATGTATATAATACTATATCTGCTTACTTTGTCAGTTGGTTTTGTTTAACTGTTTTTCTTTATTACATAAAAAAGAGGAAGGTTATGAGTAGGAGTTGAAGAGGTTTGTTCAGAAGTAATTGTGACATAAAAACAAATGGCAACAAGAAAAATTTTAAAGGAAAGATTTTTTTTTCATTTTCACCTGATTAAGATAAATAGCAGGAAGGAAAGAGTGGAAAGAAAAAAAATTAAATAATAAGTAATCCATGTAATATCAAAGGATCTAGAGAAGGAACTTCAGACATTAAGTGAATTCTCTGTGGATAATTTATAGCAGGAGTCAGAAAACTTTTTCTACAAAAGGTCAGATAGTAAATATTTTAGGTTTCATGGGCAAAGAGCAAAAATCAAAGATGTTAGTTAAGTACTCATATAACAAAAGAGAAAGCAAATCTCCACAAATTTTTATTGATGAAATTCAAAGTAAAATAATAATAATTGAGTACACTTTTTTGTAATACCGATCTACTAATAAGAAAAATTGAATTCCTTTTAGGGGAGAGGATAACACCACTCATTTTAGGTTCAAAGTTAGCATTCTCTATCATCAAAATTGATTAAAATATTTGTCTGTTTTTTCTGGTCTATAATGAGATTTTATGTATTTCATCTTTGAAAATGTCTTTTTACCCAGATAAGAACAGCCAAATGCTGATGTCAATTTATGAACATATGATTTTCATTTAGCCAAAAGGCTAATAGTCAAACAAGTTTATTTCCTCTGGACCTATTTCTTTGACTGCTGCAAACATGATTTAATTAACTCACCATTGGTAAATGATTTTCCCTGCTAGGTTAACAAATGAGCAAATTCAAAACTTATTTTGATTTCAGCCTCTTTTTCACTTTTTATTTTTCTCAAGAACTGCTAAGACATTCCACTTTAAATTTTCCAATTTTTCTGATGATTACTTTCCTGTGACTTAGGTATATTGTGATGAGTGTTTAATGTGTTAATGTTTTGGCAAACCCATAATGTTATTGCATAATAAATACAGCGCTTTGTAAGGTAATCCAATAACAAAACAATGCATACTACACTGTGCCTTAAAAGTGTAACATTTGAAGTCCTCTTTTCTTGTTTCAGCATAATGAGTATGCACTAGTAATTAAAAAAAAGGCACAGTGATACTCATGACACTTGAAATGGTGCTAAGTCAGAACTATGTTGCTGAAATTTGTAGTGCACAGAGGAGCAATGTAAAATTCTAAGAGTACCACAGACCCTGTCACAATTACTCAACTCAGCAATTGTAGCATGAAAGTAGCCATAAGCAACATGTAAATGAATGAGCATGGCTGTGTTCCAATAAAGCTTTATTTATGGACACTGAAATTTGAATTTCATATAATTTTTGTGTGTCACAAAATATTATTCTTATTTTGATTTTTTCAACCATTTAAAAGTATATTTAAAAAAACATTCTTAACTCATGGATAGATTGTACAAAAATAGGCAGTGGGACAGATCTTAGAGCGTGCCAGAGTTTGCCAATTCCTGATTTACAGGAAAAAAAAGAAAAGAAAGACAAAAGGACAAAGTGGGAACAGATGAGCTGTGATCTTCATCCTTATAGAGAATGTTTACATTGATAAAGTAACCCAACAAAGTCACAGAGAAGTTTATACAATAGTGCTGGACAGCATGACCTGCTACAGATTACTGCACCCCAATAGCTGTGGGTCATCTGGCCAAAGTTCTTTGTGGTTTGAGTTTCATGTTCCTTCTTTGAGGCTAGGACCTTTGGTCTCTGCTTAGGAGCAATGTTTCTTTGTCACTATCCTTAAAAGAACAGGATATGTTCATTTGTATAACCACACTTGTCTGTTTACTTGTGCTGCTGAGTGTCTGAGGTTCTTTATATTAGCAAAGTTAATCATCTGTGATGAGCTCTGGGTCCCAGACTTGTCTGAAGCACAATGACTGGAGACCCATCTTGATTCAAGAATAGAAGAAAGAGAAGAGTCAGCCAATAGTGATAAAGAGAGAAAGCATAGAGAAGAGAAGGGGACAATGTGCAGAGGTTTGGAGAATCCCTACCTTTAAAAGGTAGAGGAAAAGAGAAAGACTAGCTATTGAAAAACAAAGAATAGAATGACACAGGACCTGGCTTCAACTCTCCTCTCTAGGGGAATTTGAACAGAATTTAAAACAGCCAAATTTCTTTATTTAAGTCAATTTATAGATATCTAGGATCATCTGCAAAATTTCTTTAAAAGTTAATTTATGCAATTTACTAGTTTTCTCAGAAAAATCTGAAATGTAGTTGTCATAATAACTTCCCTAGTTCTTGGTTGTACAGATGGTCATTAGAATTTTCAAAAGGAAAAAAATAAATGCACTATTCAGATACATAAAACAACAAAGAGAAAATAGCTCAAACTGAACATTAATATGAATATCATAACAAGAATTTTTCTGAATTTTGATACGGTGTGATGATGGGCTTTCTGAACTGTATGGTCCAGTTAGAGGGAGAGTACTGACTATGACTGTAACTATATTGTGGATGGGGAAATGTGGAATTCTTGGCTCAAGCTCTCAATACCTTCTTCGTTTAACTCCATCATTCCTTGATGATGATATTTATTATGAAAGCACAAATTCACTAAATATTTAAATTGTCAATCTTTTCTTTGCCATTTCTATTTGTTATTGTTGGTAAGTTACATGTATAGAGTACTCTAAGTTTCATAAGGAATTTATAATACTTCCATGAGGTAAGTAGTATATTACCTATTTTACAGACTAAAAATTAAAACTCTGATAGGCTAAGCGACTTGCCTGTGGTTAAGAGACACTAGTAAGTATCTGAGCCAGGATTTGAACTTAGGTCTCCTGAAACTATCATACCTTTTTGTATGTAGGAGCAATACCTTCACTCCATATATCTTTCAGTCAGCATATGTTTATTGATTGTTCCTTTCCTGTGCCAACCATCTGCCATAGTAATATTTTCCTGTGGAAAGAATGTCCAAATTATAATCCGTAATCAGACTTCAGGGTCACTGAAGAAATGGAGACATTCTGGTTATCTTTAAGGCCATCCTTAGGTAGAGTATGGAGTCAGAGACAAATCATACCATGCTCTCCTGAATCACTATGTAACCACATCCAACTCCCTACCCAACTTCACCCATTTGTACAGGTGGAATCAGGTTGAAATCTATATCAAAGGCACCCTTGAAGAGAAAAAGAAGTCACAAATCTACAACCTAAGAGGTGGGGAGAGACAAAGATCTTGGTTTGCTTTACTGAAGTGGTCATAATGGTAGGGGATAAGGCAAGAGTGGGGAACCTGCAGCCTTGAGGTCACATATGGCCCTCTAAGTCTTCAAGTACAGCCCTTCAACTGAATCCAAACTTCACAGAACTGAAAGTTTCAGGTTCCCCACCCCTGGGATAGGTGATAGGGGTGGAGGTGGGGAGAATAGGTTATAGATCAATTGTAAATATCAGCACCACAGGTCTATTTTACTACCATCTGACAGCAAAACTTCCTTCTCTCTCCCCTCTTCCTCCGTTAGGCCATTTGTCAGTCACTAGTAATTGGTATATGGGGTGTTCAAGGAAGACTAGCACCTCTGGTGTGAGGTCCTGTCAAGCCCTTTTCAGGGCTGATCATCTACCTTCAGTGTCCACCTGACACTCACTCTTACCTGTGGCTCCAAGAAGCTATAGGATATACAGTGGCTACACTCCAGCAAAACTGTCTGGGTAGATGGGCTAAACCAGGTTGAGGGTAACCAACAGGCCTCAAATCTGTCAGTGAGTTAGGGGATGTTTACCCCAAGCATGAGAAGACTTCTTCCAGTAGAATGGGTGGACAAAACCAGTTCCAATGGCCATGAAAGTGGCTGAAGTAGGAGCTGTGGATCTTGGTCAGGCATCAAAGATGTCAAGGTCATCCACTGTAGCCCAGGCCATCATCAGTCATTTTGACTTTAGTTTTGCTACTAGACTTTGATGACTGTGTAATGGCAAGCAAAGTGGGACTTTTTCCTGTTTTTTTCTTTCAGAGTGCTTCTTAGCACTAAGGCAATCAAGTGTCTTTGATTGAGTCTTGCCTTTGTGTGAATCAAGAGTCTTTGACTGAGTGAAAATTCTTTGAAGACCTGCTTAAGTCACAAGAAAGCCTAAGTCACATGAGTTTGAGTCACATGGTTGTGACACCCTCTGTGGGCTGACCCTGAAGAAGTGTATATATCCTCTGAGGTTAGCATTTTGTTTTAGGGACTCACTCATTGGAAGAATGTTCCTGTGACTTGGCCAGAGGAGACTCTGGGTAGCCATTAAGGAGCTCCCTTGGCTTTGAAAACCCAGATGTTGGTGCTTCTCTCTCTGGTAACTATGTATGTATTGCTATGGTCAGACAGAAGCCTGTCTGTTGATTTGTGTTATTTTCTCTGTTTGTAATTTCTGTTTGTATTTATTCTGAAGTTCAGGATGCTGACTTTTTCCCCTGAACTAAGTGAAAGATATGTGTATGTTTAATTAAAGTGAGATTGTAAACCCCTTAAAGTTGCTTTCCTTAGAAAAGCAGATCAAAGAAACTGTGCTAGCAGCCCTCCTGTGTTCTGGTGTTATTGGCCTTATACCTCCACAGCAGCTGTAAGCAGCATTATTGTTACACTCTGAAAGAGAGAATGAGGCTGATGACTTTATGCAACTCTGCCTCATTTAAATCCAATTCACACATGAGTCAAGGTGACACCCTGTGATATCATTGGTCCTCTTCAAAAACTAAGGACAAACAACAACAACAGAAATGGAGGCCTTCATAAAATAAGGCAAAGTTTTGGTTTATTGTGCCTAGCTATCCATTATAATCATAAATTAGTTTTGGTTTCATCAGTCAAATGTAAGTTTCCTGAAGCCAAAGACTATTTTTGGGGGGGACTTTGTTTCCCCGGTACCTTGTTTAATAGTGTCAAATAAGTATCTGTGAAAGTGAAATGAAACAAATAGAAATGAAATCACAGTGACTAGGGTTGGAAGTAGTCAAAATTTGGCTCGTCAGAATGGACACAGATATTAAAAACCATTCCTATGCTTTCAGTAACTTGCTCTATGACAGTTACCTTTATATACAGCTGTTACTTTTATATACACCCTCTATAGGTCTCCTTAAAAACATTACACTCTCCCTTTATGACACTGCTATTGCCACCATCTTCAAAGGGAGAATGGGGCTGCAAAGGATGTGTATAATGCTTGCATATGGTTTAAATCCTGCTTCAGACACTTAATGGTGTGACCTTAGCAAGTCAGTTAACTCCCCTCAACCTCAGTCTCCTGGTAAAATGGAGATAATCACAAAAGGTTCAAATGATCAGCGTTTTTGGGAAGCTCAGATGAGATAATATCTGTATAATCTTAGGTCCCTATGTTAGACTCTTGCCTTAAGGCAGATTTTAAAAGGCCCCAAGTTCTTAGTAACCCTGCCCTTGGAAATGTAGTCATGAAATCTATGAAGAGTCAAAAACTCTTAAGCAATGAATTGGGAGCTCAGGCCTACACTATGGAAGATCATTTTCTCCTGTATGGCTCCCAGAGCCATCCCACACACTCATACCACAAACAATGGGACACCAGGAAATGCAAGGGCAGGGTCAACTACAGATGTTCAGGAGAAATAACATTAGATCAGTCAGATATAGTTTTAATATCATTTCCTTTCCTCTCATTCTTTTCCTAATTCTCTGCAATATGGCTTCTAACCTCATCATTTGACTGAAATTGCTCTCTCATAAGTTACCAATGTTTGCTCAGTTATTAAGTCTAATGACTTTTTCTCAAGCCTCATCCTTTTTTGACCTCTCTTTGGCCTCTGACATTGTCAATCACCACGTTGACACTCCCTGCTCTCCAGGGTTTCATCATACTACTCTCTTTGCTTGATCTTTATCTAGGTCATGCCTACTAACCATCAGTGTCCCACAGGCTCTGTCTTGGACTTTTTCTCTTTCAAGAAGTGGCAAACTGATGTGTATATCCAAAGGAGATGAGTTAGAATGGTGAATGGGGAACATGCCATACAAGTTAGGTCAAATCAAGAAGCATTTATTATGTTCTTACTGTATGCTGAGCACTGTGTCAAGCACTAGGCAGCTAAATGGCACCAGGGGATAGAGCCCTGGACCTGGAGTCAAGAAGATCTGAGTTCAAATTTGGCCTTAGCTATTAGTTATTTTACCTTGATCAAGTCACTTAACCCTTATCTCCCCCAGCTTCTTTCTCATCTGTAAAATGGAGATTGTAATAAAAGCATCAGCCTCACTGGTTATGAGAATAAAGTGAGGGAAGACAACACAAAGGAAGAGCTGAAAAACAGGGGATAGTAGGAGACACCCACATGAGGCCACGGTGGTGGAGTCTGGAGAAGAAAAGATGGTTGTCCTTGGGCTCCTCCTCAAAATGAAGGTTCTAGGAATTACTTACCAATAGGAGAAGGGGGCTACAGAAGCAGAGGAAGAAGAAAGCTGAGTCATAGAGGTGGAGGCCAAAGAATGAAAATGATTTGTTGAAGGAACTGGAGTTATTCAGCCTACAGAATAAAGGACTTAGTAGGGGGCCATGCTTGAGAGTCATCTTCAAGTATTTGAAGGACTGTGTGGTGGGAGAAAGATTAAATTTATTCTTTTTTACCCCAGAGAGTAGAACTGGGGATAATGGATAAAAGATATAGAGAGGCATATTTAGGCTCAATATTGGGGGAAAAATCTTACTAAAAATTAAAGTAAGCTATAAGTGCAAAGGGCTGCCTAGATAGGAGTAGATAGATAGATAGCAGTCTTCCAATACCCAGAGATTAGAGAAGGCTATTCTTCTGTACATGCTGGTTATACTAGATGGTTTCTGGAGTCCTTTCAAACTCAGAGAGTCTATGATTGGGTGGAAGGAAAAAAAAACATATCTTTTTCATCAGAACTGCTGTTGATTCACACCTCTGTGCTTTCCTTTCTCTGCTTACACTTAAAACAAACAAGCTAATTGCCTGTTTACCTAACAGAGCATCTTCTGACAAATACACATAATCCCAGCACAGTAATCCATAATACCACTATCAGATATTAACTACATAACTTACACACTCCCATAAAATTGGACAATATGAATCCCAGAGCTAACTCCTTAACAACCCCAGAATTTAATGGGACTTTTTGTTGATGACTTAAGGATTTCTTTTTAAGATCTCAAACTAGTGAAAATAAGGACTGCTTTTCTAAACATGCTTTTAAGATGTAGCAATTGTATGGGAATGCATATTAAAACATTTACAAAACATATCTTCTGAGTGTTTCAGCACCCAAGTGTTGAGTCAGAGACTCAATATAGAATATTCCTTCCTACATCCTAACATTTCTTAACTTACTTTGTTCAAGCAAAATTTTGCATAATAATAAGATCATTTCAAACATTTTTAAGAGAAAAAACCAAATAACCTCATTCCTCTGGCTTTTAGCCAGATATTTAGCAAATTTTATATATATATATATATATATATATATATATATATATATATAATGGTTAAAGAGTACTAGCATCTGGAAAAGACAAATAAATTAGGATTTCATTTATGCTTCTATTGGGACATAAAAAGACAAGAAAATTTGAGGCAACATTCTAAGAATGAAAGTTGCAGAACAGTTGTCAATCTGCATTACTAGACAGTTCCAGAGGAAAAAGGAAAAAAAGTATTTCTTAGTTTTAATTGGCCTTGACCCCCATATGGTGTCATGACCCATTGTATTGGCAGTAAAGATGGACTTTGAGCACTTATTCAAGCAAGTGCCCTTGAAGAGTTTGGCCTTTGTTTCCTTGATTAAATTAGGAGTCCTTGATGACCTCCTTGCCTCAAGGGAAAGCCTAGTTTACATGGGTTCGAGTGACATGTTTGTGACATCAGAGGCTTTTAGACCACGTAGGTTTAAGTCCCATTTTTGTGATGCTTTTAGGTCACGTGGGTGAGTCGCATGTGTGACACACCTTTGACCCTGAACAAGATATATAAACCCAGAGGTTGTCTTTCTCCTTTGGAGCGTGACTCTGGGCCAGCCATTGTTATGAGCTCCCCGGCTTTGGAGAAAACTCAGATGTTGATGCTTCTCTGGTAACTGTATATTGTGATTTTTGTCAGATGGAAATTTATATGTTGATTCATGTTTATTTGCTCTGTTTGTATTTTCTCTGAAGCTCAGGGTGCTGGCTTTTCCCCCTGAGCTGAGTGAATGATATTTGTATGTTGGATTCAATTGAGATTGTTAACCCCTTAACATTGCTTTCCTTAGTAAAGCAGATCAAAAGAATCTGTGCTTGCAGCATTCTTGTGGTTGGGCTTGTGTTGGTTTTTTACCCCCACAGCAGGTGCTAGCAGATTGTTGCAACACTCACAGTTTAAGATGTGCTGAGGGATCTGTCTTGAAGTAGGTACAGAAAAATGTTGACTGAGCTTGACTGCCATCTACCAAATGCAAACTTGTTTTCTTTATTAATGGTGATTAATGGCCTGTAATCAAGGAACAATCTGTTACACAAACAATTAGCCCATTTGCTTGATGTGTAAACAGAGGTTAATTCAAAATTTTCTAATTCTTCTTCCCTTCTGATATTCTCTTAATAACATGTACATTTATTAAATTGATTGTGGAACTCGTAAAATAAAGTTTCCTTATGCCCACTCATGTTTTTAAGGGCAGAGCAGACCAACATTTCTGAAATAAGGAACTACCTCATTTACTGAACAGGAAACAATTGGTCTTCCATTCATTTACCATACTATCTTTTTACTACCATGACCTAGAGGGATAAAATGGAGAAAGTTGTTTTGTTTTGGCATAGGATAGGGGCCTGGCCGAGGGTGGGGTGGAGGATGGCAAAGATGACTGATGTTGAAAAGGCAGCTGAATGGTTCAGATTACAGTGTCACATCATTGCTAATACCCACCTAAAGCTTACTCTCATGTTTGTTTCTAGCTGTTGAATTAAGATCATGAGCAGTCTTGGCAGAAATCATCCCAAACTACGTTCTGCTTAGTCTCCAGTATAGCTGGAGATCATTACACTTTTTCTGATCAAATCTACAAGAATAATAGCAGAAACAACTGCACTGTGAATTTTGCCTCAGATACCCTAGTCAACCAAATATAAAACTGGCATATGGCACAGGAGCATGCTACAGATGGCTCAACAGCAGCAATGCACATCTGGCACATGGTTGTTTGATTCTGTATTTGCCAACTAACCAGATGACTCTTTTTGGAGGGAAGCCCAATAAGAGAAATGAACTAATCTTCCCTCACAGGCTCCATACTTTAGCCACTCCTCTCACCCTCATCCATCTGCCCTGTTTCATTCTTGGAATCCCCTACCATTCTTTGCAGCAAAATCAGAGAGTATTTTGGTTCTGTTAGATGGTAAATAGTACCCAGTGCCTCTGATTTAACAGCCACTGTGACTGTTCTGAATATTTGATAGTAGCTCATTTGATATACTGTAAAGAAGGAAGACTGTTTGTTGCAGCTAATTCTATCATGGTTAGAATATGCTGGTGGGAATTACAGGAGTAACTATTTTTTTCCCCAAAGATTTTCAATTGCACATTACCCTCCTCACCCCAAGCTCAGCTCTGGGCAAAATCACCCCCTAGAGTAAGATGGAGGAAAATCATTGTCTGGCTCTGTTTTCAAACCAATTTATCTCCTATTTAAATGTTTCAAAATTATTCTGGAAAGAGGAGGGCATACTTCCTTTGATACAGACTGCTCACCCACCAGGCTACAAAACTTTTAGGAACCTGAAATTCTTTAATAGAGAAATCAATTGTATATAAGTTTTAAGCTACCTGATGGGAGAGAGAACTGGAGAAATTTAGAAATTGGTTTTCATTGATTAAAAAATACCATCACTCAATTTTTACACATGCCAGTGGTTTCATGCTACAACTTGATTTCTCCTCCTTCATGTTAGTTCATAAAGAAAAGTGGAATCAAGGGAGTTGAAAGAAATAGTGAACTTTCTCTAGAAAAGTTAATAAAAGGACCCTAAAGGTCCATCCTATTACAGAAATTAAATAACAAATGGAGGTTTTTTGCAAGACTTTTGATGTCAAACAACCTTGAAGCCCCAAGCATTGGACATTTGTGACAGAAAGACTTTAAATGATTAAAAACAATTCAAAATGGCTAAGAAGTTGTTCCCTGCTACAGACTGGAGAAATGGAGAGTTAGATAAGCATTGAATGATAACAGTTCATTGTGGAAAAACCAACCTCATGTGATAGGTAATTGCTGCCAGATAATACTATGAACAATGCAGAAATTTTAAATGTTAAAACCTAAGCTTTATTATGCTTAAGCACAGATTTCAGATTCAGGAAAATAACCCTGGACCCTGATTTGGGCTTCAAAAAGTGACTTTGTAGGGGAAATTACATCAGAGAGACAAAGAAATTCAAAAAAGTGACTTTGTAGGGGAAATTACATCAGAGAGACAAAGAATTTTTTTTTACATATAGCAATCATTATAGCTATAAAAATCAAACAAACTTCCACAGAATCATAATCTCATACATTCCCTAAGGAAACATACCTAGTTAAACAGACTCTATAGGTAAACTAAGTCAGGTTACAGATTGAACTACATTTAGAGGGCTCATAATAGGCTGATTTGGAGGGTAGATTTACATGCCTCAAAAAATAAAAAAAAAAAGATGAAGTCAGGATCTTTCCAGAAATAGTTAGTATGGTTTAAAATTGGGTAGATGCTATATTCCCTTCTTCCTCTCTGTTGTTTTTTTTATCCCAGTAATGTCAAAAGTCTTCCCTTAATACTATTATTCCATGACTCAGGTTTTAGGCAAGTGAGATTAATATTAAGAGGAGACAGGTTTCAGAAGTCAGTCAAGAGGTCAGTCAAGTTCAGGAGAAATGGACCTGAGCTCCAAATAATGAGATGTAATAAAAGTAAAATTTAAAATCCCCATAACATGTTGAAGGTTAGTGTCAGAACTCAGAGTGGAGCTGGAGTAGGAGAGGCCAAATTTGGGAAAGGCTGGAAACAGGAGTTGATGGAAACTCATAGAACTGGGTAAAGATTGTCAAGTCTGGACAAAAAGGCAAAGACTGGTTAGTTTAAAACTAGACCAACAGTGGTATAGTAATGTGAGTCCAAAGGAAAAGTCTCAAACTAAGTGATTAATCCATAAAGAGAAAGATCAGGTGGTGTGCAAGTATTATTGGACAAAAAATTATGAAAAGAAAATCTTTGGTGGCTATTTTTGGAAAATAGTAATTCTTTCTCACTGTAGATCATCAATTGGGTTGGATTTCGATGATGCTAAAAAGATTATTCTGTTTAGGTATCATTTGAAATAGATCATCCCTAAGGTCTCATATAGCTCTGAGATTCTGTGAAAAAAGCCTGATTGTGGATAAAATCCAATGTGTCCAACTGAGCACAGCAAGAAGGTTATCCCAGTAGAAGTACAAGCTGAAAGCAATCAGTGGATATCTAGGTAGGCCATCAACATTGTGAAAGTCCAACAAGAGGTACTGAGCAATGTATCTAGTCACTGGTAGACCTGAGGTACCAAGCAGGAAATCTACTCATAGAAAGGTCTTAGGGTATAAGGATAGAATTCAGCTGCTGAGGAACGAGGATAATAGTAGAAGTAATAGTTAACATTTATCTACCATCTTAAGGTTAAAAAAGCACTTTTCATATGTTAATATTTATATGTATATAAATATGTATAATATATATGTATTATAATATAAATATGTTCATCCTTATTCTTCATAATGACTATGATGTTGGTACTTCTCAGATATACATGTAAAAAGGTTCAGAGAGATTAAATGATTTGTCCACAGTCATCCAAAAGTTAGTATCAGAGTGTATTGGTAATTAAGGTGGGATGTTTTTTTCTGTTTTCTTTTTTGGAGCACTTAGGTAATCAACTGCCTTTGATGAGTCTGGTCTTTGTTTCTTTGATTAAACCAGAAGTCTTTGGTGACCTGCTTACATCAAGGGAAAGCCTAGTTCACATAGGTTTGAGTTGCATGGCTGTGATGCCCTTTGACCCTAAACAGGGTATATAAACTCAGAAGTTAGAGTTTTGCTTGGAGCTCTCACTCAGTGGAAGACTGTTGTGTGATTTGACCAGATGAGACTGTGGATAGCCATTGTTAAGGAGCCCCCCAGCTTGAAAATCCAGATGTTGGTGCTTCCCTGGTAACTATGTACTAAGATGTTGGACAGAAAGCTAGATGCCTGTCTACTGGTTTGTGTTATTTGATCTGTTGATATTTTCTATTTGTAATTTCTGTTTGTATTTGCTCTAAAGTTCAGGGTGCTGGCTTTTCCCCTTCAACTAAGTGAATGATATATGTATGTTTGATTAAACTGAGATTGTTAACCCCTTAAAGTTGCTTTGAATTGTGATTTGAATCAGACAAAGTCTGTCTGTTGATGTTTATAATTTCTGTTTGTATTTGCCTTGAAGTTTGGGGGGCTGATCTTTTCCCCCTGAACTAAGTGAATGATATATGTATGGTTAATTAAACTGAGACTGTTAACCCCTTAAAGTTGCTTTCCTTAGAAAAGCAGATCAAAGAATCTGTGCTGGCAGCTCTTCTGTGTGCTGGTGTTGTTGGTCTTACACAGTCACAGTAGTGGCCAGCCACATTGCTGTTACACAGAGGCAGGCTTTAAACTCGAATTTCTCCTATATCATTCTACACCATGTTGGCAGCAAGGAAGATGCAATAAAATGCATGAAATTGTGAACTTCTCTTATGTATGTTTTTTAAAGAAGTACTCACATATTACATATATATGTATGTATGTATGGAGAGAGAGATAGACAAACATATAGATATATACACCAAAACAGACACAGAGATAGTTATATATATATCGACAGCAAAACATAAACATTATCATAGACATTGACATAGATACAGGGTGCCCTGAAAGTTTTGGTGCAGTTTTAAAATTTATTGATTTAAAACTAAAACTTTTGGAACACTCTGTATATTAAATTTGAGGCAGTAACAAAACTCTCCTGTTTGTGACCCCTTCTTCAACTTTTTTCTCCTATGTATTTTAAAAATGTTTTATTTTTGCCCTTTTTGGGTATATAATGAAGGTAATCACCACCACCACCATTACTACTACTACCACCACCCCCAATTTGCTCTAGCTACAGCATACCCCACTGGATCATGCATGAAACTGAACTGTGCTCCCCTGAGTTATTTCCAGTAGACCATAGGGTCTTTGGCTTACTACTAAGGTTTAACATGTGGGATGATGCAGAAATCCCTTGTTCCCAGTGATGGCATAAGGTAGAAGGTCGTTCTTGAAAAACATTAGCCACTGGCCCTTAAGAACTACTGATTCAGTAGACTTTAAAAGGAGAAGTTAACTATATAGATTATTTTAAGTTTTTGTTAATGTCTGCTTATGACATATTTTGGCATTTATTTTCTGTGGACAAAATAAATGTCTCATGCCTACATTTACATTGTATATACCTGTATTTGCATTGTACATTACCATATTTCCCCATGTATAAGACACACCTTTTTTCGAAAAATTTGGGGTCTAAAAACTGGGTGCATCTTACACAGTGATTGTTGATTATTTTTACTTGTATTTTCCACTTTTTTGTGCTTGTTTTTGCACTCATTGTAGATTCTTTTACTTGCATTTCCCGCTTTTTTGCACTTGTTGTCTTTGCGCTCATTGTTTCGCATTTGTTACCGGTATATTAGGTTACGTTTTGCCACGTTCTGCCCAGAAATGGCTCAGAAAAGATTTTTGTACAATGCTGAATTCAAGTTAAAAGTGATCCAGTTTGCAAAAGTGAATGAAAATCTTGCTGCTGACCATAAGTTTTGTCCTCCTCCAACTGAGAAAACAATCTGAGACTGGCTACGGTGAAGAAGAAACCCTACTGAAAACGCCACGGCAGAAGAAGGCCATGAGAGGCAAGTCAGCAAAATGGCCTGATTGAAAGAGGGAATTGAAGATATGGATTGAAGAGCAAAGGGCAATTGGGATTCCTGTGTCCACAAAGATGGTTCAGCATGAGACAAGAAGAATTGCTGATGAAAAAGAAGTTACTGATTTCAAAGGAGGACACAATTGGTGCTTCAGGTTCATGAAACAGAATGGACTAAGCATGCGTACATGCACCAGACTTGCCCAAAAGATGCCTGAAAGCTATGAGCAGATGAATAAAACTTGAGTTCAGTAACTTTATGTAATACATTTTTTTTTTCAAATTTTGGGCCCCAAAATTAACATGTGTCTTTTACATGGGGAAATATGGTAACTATCTTTCTAATTTCTTTTAGGGGAGACCCTAGACATGAGTCAAACTTAAGTTTCAAATGACTTAGAGTTCTGTGATAAGATCATAAAGAACTATAGGGATAGTCTAGGGACTATATCTATGATTTCATTCATATATGGAACCCCCAATGAGAAAAGTCCTTCTACTAATTCAAGGTGGCATCTTCTCTGAAACTTACAGTCTTAGAGAGTTGCCTAGAGCATAGGAAGGATAAGTGACTTGCCCAAAAAAGAGGTGGGGAGTGAGGGGGTTGAACTTAGTCCTTCCTGGTTCTGAGGCTTGCTCTTATTCAATTATATCACAAGTGCCCTCCAGAACCCCCAACAATGAGAAAAGGATGCTAACCCTTCATTTTAGAGGTCATACTTCCCACAAGACTGCACAAGGTATTAACGTGAAACAAGAGATGAGGTCCCTCAGTGGGAAAAAGGGAGCCACCCAGATTCCTGAGACAAGACGATCTGTCGCTTTATGTATCTGTCACCACCCATTAACCTAGGTCCATCTCCCCAAGTAAGAGCCCTGCCTTGTAACAAATATGTATAATTCAGCAAAACAAAAAAAAATCATTGTTTATGTCAGAATGCATAGCTCATGCTACATTTCTAATCTATTAGAACTCTCATCAAAGCAGCCAACCAAAGTGGCTCCAGAGAAAAATAATTAACAATTATTTAGTGATTTATACTAAGCCATAGTATAATGGAAAGAAAGCTAGCCTCAGCGACAGAAAAAAAAAACACAGCTGGATCTAAGTCCTGCCTCTGACAGATACTGGTCCTGTGACCTTGGGCAAATCACTTAACCCCTTAGTGCACTAAATCAATGGTGTCAAACTCAACTGTACATAAACTTTCTGTGGACTACATATTGACTTTGTTTTAAAATGTAATGTTATCAAGACAGAAGCAGCTGAGCTTTCCCAATATTCCCCTCTGAACAACTTTAAAATAATGTCTCATATTAAATTTAGGAGGTCAGAAGGAAATATCTATGACACTGGGATGGGGGCTCACCCAGAGCAGCAATATCAGCTGAGGACCTTGGAGGTGCCAACAGGAACAGCAGCAGTTTTTGAAGCTCTCAAATCAGAGATGGTAAGGCAATTGGGAAATTAGTTGGAAAGAGACCACAGGAAACCCCTGTGCTAGTACTGGTTGCAGGACAGGGAGCTGAGGGAGCTGGCAACTCTTCAGTCTTTGTAGAGGACATACTTAGAGAACCCTAAAGAATCAACAAAAAAGCTATTCGAAAAAATTGACAACTTTAGCAAAGCTGCACGATAGAAAATAAATTCACATAAATCATCAGCATTTCTATATATTGCCAACAAAATCCAGCAAGAAAAGATAGAAAGAGAAAGTCCAGTCCATTTAAAATAACTGCAGAGATTATAAAATACTTGGGAGTCTACCTGCCAAGAGAAACCCAGGGACAGTGTGAACACAATTACAAGATACTTTTCATACAAATAAAGACAGATCTAAACACTTGGAGAAATATTAATGCTCTTGGGTAGGTCAAGCCACTATAATAAAAATGGAAATTCTACCAAAATTAATTTAATTTATACCAATCAAACCCTATGATGCCAGGGTCTAACCCTAAGCAATAGGCTGAGCAAGCATTATTACAAATGAGGAAATAGATTCTAAGGAAGCTTAAGTGACTTGTCTAAGGCCACACAGATAGGAAATGGCAGAATTCAATAAGTCAACAAACATTTATTAAGTACCTACTATGTGCCAAGCACTGTGTACTAATACTGGAGATACAAAGAAAGGTAGGAGGAAAGAAGAAAGAGAAGAGAGGAGAGAAAATGAAAGGAAAAGACAAAATAACTGATACTGGAATTCAAATTTTCACACTCCTTGTTTTTTCCATCATAGCTGATGTATATTCTCACATGCATGAAAAAAGGTATATTTCAGAATATTCTGGAGTCTAAGGCCCAAACCATATGTTCTTTTTATGTGCATTTTTCTATATGTTGTACAAAGGAACAGATCCAGTGAGCAAATCAAGACTTGGCAGTTTGGCTTGCTTTCCACCTAAAAGCTTCCCCTGCGGCACGGCAGCTGTGCAACCTACTAGTGATGGGAATTCTCTTAATCTCAGATGATTAACATCAAAATCAGAGCTCTTTCTCAGACCTAGTTATAAAGACTCAAATATTAGAATTCATTTGCCTGGCCCTCTAGAGTGATTTTAAAAGTCTGCCAACAGGTCTGTTCATATATTATTATCTCCATTTTACAGGTGAGAAAAATGAGGTTCTCTTCAGCAAAGAACTAGGAAATGAATGAGCCATGACCGTAACACAAGTTTCCTGGTTGCAAACTTAGCACTTTAGCCACAGTATCAGAATGTCTTGGAGTGATGTTTGGAGACACTAACCCAAATTGAATCCCATTCAAAAGTACACAGACACACTATTAAGGCATATGCCCAAACACACATGAATCTCTCCTTTCTAACTTGCTCTCTATCTCAACACAATTTCAAGTGTACTATTCCATTCAATCTTCTGTGTGGTTTTCTCATTCCTATCATAAAAGCATTATCTATAGGTTCTTCTACCACATTCTACCTGTTGTCAAACTCAGCTGACTGAATCTGACCTTGTCCCCATTCTCAGACCCATGAACTGCCTGAGACTGACCAGACATGATCACTTCCAGCCTCTGACTAATTTTATAAATGTCCCAAACTCTCACCTCCAGAGATTCCCAAGCTTTCTCTGTGGACTTCTGCTTGTTGTGCAAAATTATTTTTATCTGGTGAAACTTTGAGATGTCCCTAAGGCCTCCCATCTGCAGCCTGGCCAATCCCTCTGCCTAGCCCCTCCCACCTGCAGCCTGGCCATTCCCCCTATCTTAGTATCCTATGTAAACCTTGTTTCCAGCCCCATCCTTGAGTACCCCAGCACTTTCTGTGTGGTACCTTGAGCTGTAACTTACTTGCCCCGATTAAAAACTTCAGTTCTGCTACGTTGGCTGTTTTCTCTTTAATTCAGGTTGACAGCAGGAATGCTTTCCACTCTTCAGCAGCAATACAGGAAGGATGACATACCATCTATTTTCTTGTTGATGGTCTGAATGTGTTTACCAAGGAGAAAAAACCTAATCCTTTCCCTTTTGCTTCATTTTAGAGCTTGCACCACATAGGATCACAGAGTCGTAGGATCATAGACCTTTCTGGATGGAATTGTAAAGTCCATCTAGTTCAACCCTCCCTTCCCAATTTTACGGATGAGGAAACTGAGGCTCAGAGGGCTTAAATGACCTGCCTGGGATCTCACATAAATATGTGAAGTGTATTTGAACCTTGTTCTTCCTAACTTCAAGTCCAACATTCTATCTACTATATGCATCTTTGGCTCTCAAAGACTCTAGCTTTCTTTCTTGAAAATGTGCTTACTAATATGAACATTTAAAAATATGTTAAAAATAGTGCTTTCTCCTTTGTCCTCTGAGGAATGTCCAATCTTTTTGATTGACCTGAATTTCAATCTCTAGATCACTGCTAGTAAAATGATGTAGCTGAAAAGTAATTTTCTTTTTCTTACATCCACCAGGGCTCTGATTTTTTTTAACCTAGTTCACATAGATTTTTTTCTCTCCTTCATTCACTATATTCATACACACATTTAAATTGTCTCCTCAGCATGAAAGAACTAGAAAAGAAAAAATCCACAGCTGTCTTGGTTCTCACAAAAAGGAATGTTACCTTACACACAAACCAGTTTATCAGTGGCATTTTTTAAACTCTCTTTCAGTAGACAAAGCTGGTGGACTACCTCTTTAGGAACTATGATTGTCTTACCATGCTGCCTATACTCTAGTCATCATCTCGTCTCTTCCTCCACAACTTTGGACTCTTCCTGGGTCTCCTAGCTCTGAGCTTTCATATTTTCTTTCTAGTAAACAGGCCTCCAAGGATTTCTTGGCCATCTCTGCACCATAACCCACTATCTTCTAGCTCCTCTTTTATGTGTTGTCCTCTGCCAATAGAATGCAAGTTCCTTGAGGGAAGGGATTGTCTTGATTTCTTATATTTGTATCCCCATTGTTTAACAGAGCATTTGGCAAAGGATTTCTTCTCCATATCTAACACCACTGTCACTTCCATCCCCATTCTGAACTCTTCCAGAGCCCAGGAAAGAAGCAAATCCGCCCCGGTAGAGCTAATGATCAGATGAGCATCTTTTCCTAGTTACAGGAGTTGATAATGGTTCTTCACTGTCACCACACCCACCTATGTTGTTGAGGAGGTACAGGGGTAAGTCCAAGAGCTTCTTGAAATACCCCAAGTTTTCCCCTCTCCAACCCCGGCCAGTTCCGGTTTTCTTGCTGGGAAGCACATGTTTTTTTCTGAAGATCCTTCACTACTCATTGGTAAGCTCTTTTATTTGGGTTCAAGGAAACCAATGCCACAGAAGACCTGAAGTCAGCAGACAGGTTGGCAAAAAACCAGTAATAATAAAAAGTAATAGCAGGCCTTTTAAAGTATTTTAAGATTTACCAAGCCCTTCTCATCATAGACCTAGAACTAAAAGCAATCTCAGAGACCATCTAGTTCATGTACGTCATTTTATAGCTGAGAAAAGTGAGGCACAAAGAATTTATTGTGATATGGCAAAGATCACATAAAAAAATAAGGAGTAGATGTAGAATTTGAACCTATGTCCCCTAGCCTCAAACCCTAAAGCATCTTTCCCTATGACAACCTTTTCCCTTATTTTCCATGTATTATATTTCATTTAATCTTCATAGTAATCTTTTGAGGTAGATACTATAATATTGTTAATCCCCATTTCACAGATGAGGAAACTGAAGTTCAGAGAAATTAAATAACTTACCTATGGTCATATTTAATAAGTGTGAGAAATAGGTTCAAACCTAGGTGATTTTCCTCATGAAAAAGGCAGTGAGAATAGAAATGGACATATGCATTTCTGTTCTCTAGCTACTGAGAAAATGTATGAACCATAGCCTTCCTGGAAAACCTGGTAGGTCCTTCTTTCTGGATGAAGCAGCAGATGGCATGACAAAAGCAGTGCATTAGGGTACCACGGGCTGTCTTCAGGCCTTCACGCTCCAGTGACTATTGCCTTCCGTGGGGAAACTGGCATTTCTTTCAGTTTAGTGTTAGACTAGTTTGATCCAGTCTTGCATCTAGACAAATATACCATATTCTTTTGATGGTCCTACTGGTTTTATCCCTCTAATTCAAAACTGAGATTTCACGGTTCACTTGGAAAATTGGCAAAGATGACAACAGAGAGGAATAGGAAATATTTGAAAGAGAGAAACACTAATATACTGTTGGTAGAATTGTGTACTAGTCTGCCCTAAGAAAACCTAAGAAAGTGAGTAAAATATCCACATTCTTTGACAGAGAGATCTTACTGTTAGAATTATGTTAAATGCCCATTGATTAGGGAAGGACTAAACATCTTGTGGTACATGAATGTAATGAAATATTACTCTAAGATTCAATTAATACAAAAATTATCTATTTATTTATTTGTTTTTCTAAATTTTATTTTCTTTTAGATTCACAGGCCAAAACACCAATACAGAATAGAGAAAATGAACAAAACATATCATAAACTAAATATTGAAACTTAAATACAAAAAAGGGAAAAAAGCGTGTCATGTGCATAGCAGAACATAAGAGGGGATTCAAAATATATCACAATAGATTTTCATTTCAAGAAAGCCTATATGATAAATAATACATGTTGTATTGAGAATTGTCCATCTTTTCCTTGCTTCCTTGTGAGTTTTCTTTTGTTCTTTGCTGTGCACTATTTTACTTTGTTCTTTTTTTCCCTCCCCCATCCCACCCCTGAAGGCTACAATAAAGTTTAGATAAGTTTCTATACAGCTATATATATATATATATATATATATATATATATATATATACACATACACATATACACATACATATATAGACATATACTTTCCCAAACATACTCTACTCCTGATCATTTTTTTATTATTTGTGCATATCTCTTGTTTCCTATCCCTCCTGATTCCTCTACTTTACTTCTACCGATTACCTTGCCCTCCTATTACTTGTCTATCCCCCTCGAAGGATCCCTCCCCTAGTCCCCCATTCCCATAAATCTAAACACCCTTCTATACCCCCTTTTGCCTATTCCCTCATTCCCCCCTCTAAAAATTCCTCCCTTGTCCTCTCCCTCCTCTCTATACCCCTATCATTTTATTTCTTCTAAATTTAAAAGACTTTTATATTCTTCTAAATATATTTGTATTGTTCCCTCTTAAATCCATTCCCGATGAAAGTAGTTTACACTACCAGCCCACCTCTCCCATCTAATTCCTCTGTAACATTTCTTCCTCTTGCACCTCTTTTGTATAAAATAGTTACTCTTTTTAGCTGTTTCTAAATGGTTTTACTTTTTAAAATCATATCATAGTCAGGTTTACCCCCCCCTTTCTTATGAGTTCATCAATTATTAATAAGAATGTTAGACATACATTTTACATTATATAAAAGATAAACAGTTTGTCCTTATGAATCCCTAAAGTCAGTCTTTGGTGTGTACCTTATGTTTCCCTTAGTTCTTATATATTGAATCTTCTATTAAGTTCAGGATTTTTTTAACAAAGTCTTGAAAGTCTGAGGGTTTGTCAAATGTCCATTTTTTTCATTCAAGATAATACTTAAAATTTGAAGGGTATGATATTTTCGGCCGGAGCCCCAGGTCTTTTGCTCTTCAATATATTGTGTTCCAAGACCTGTGGTTCTTTAATGTCTCTGTTGCTAGGTCTTGTGTAATTCTAATTGTGGCACCATCATATTTAAATTGTTTTAATCTTGATGCTTTTAATATTTTATTCTTGAGGTAGGGGTTTCAGAATTTGACTATGATATTCCTATGAGTTTTCCTCGTAGGAGCTCTTAAGTGGTGTTCGATGGATTTTTTTCTGCCTTGTTCTAATGCTTCAGGACAATGTTCTTTAATTATTTCTTGTATTATTGTATCAACATTCTTTTTTTGATCATAACTTTCAGTTACTCTGATTATTTTTATATTTTCTCTTCTTGATCTATTCTCCAAATCTGCTGTTTTTTTTATAAGATGTTTCACTTTCTCTTCTATTTTTTCATTATTCATGTTTTGTTTAATTATTTCTTGATCTCTTATAATTTCACTGGCTTCACTTTGCCCAATTCTAATTTTCAAGGTGTCATTCTCCTCCTTGAGATTCTGGATCTCCTTTTCTAATTGGTTGACTTTCCTTTCATAACCTTCTTGTTTTTCTTGAATTATTTTTATTTTTTTAGTTTTTCCTCCATCTCTGTCATCTGATTTTTAAAGTCTTTTTTAAGATCTTCTATAAATTCTTTTTGGGCAGGTGACCATTTTACATTACTTTTGGTTTTGTTTTTGTGGTTTTTTTACTTCAATATCTTCCTCTGAAGATGAACCCAGTCATCTCTATGCCAGTAACAGGTTTCTATAGTGGGATTCTTTCTCCTTTGTATGTGCATTTTACAGGGTAATAGCTTGGTTTTTATAATCACCTCTAGCCCTGAGGTACAGGAAATGGAGCCTCTAGCCCCAGACCTTCAGTTCCCTCTAGCCTGGAACCAAAGCCAAACCTCAAACCTCCTGTAAGTGCCCACAGCCAAGGGCTTCTGCCCCACTGCTTCTGCTTTCACCAAGCGTGTGCTGGTTCCTTCTCACCCCCACCACTCTTTGCAGCATAACTGCGCCTGGCATTCCTCTTCAGCAGAGGTTCCCTCAATCTTCCTGGGCTAAAACGCCCAACTCCCCTCACTTTCCCGGGCTGAAAAGTTCCTGTAACTGGGGCTGAGGCAGCCTCTCAAACCAACTAACCCCAGGGCTTGCTGTTAGTTGTTTAAGTGGCTTGCAGCTTGTTAAAATGGAACCTAGCCTGCAGGTGTTTACTCCTCCCAGGCACCAAGTCTAGTGCAGGGATTTTTCTTTGGATCTTCTCAAATTGTCCCAGGAAGATTCTGACTGTGCCCCTATTCTTTGTTTCCACCCACACTTTGTTAGCCCTAAGGTGCTATTTTAACCCTTTTGTGGGGGAAAATCTTGAGAGCTTGGAATTTTCTGACCTACTCTGCCATCTTCCCAGAATCCTGTCCCCGAAACACTGCATTTAATATCAGATTTTGTCGATGTATGGTTGGTTTTGGTGAATTTTTTTCTCTTCTTTTTCTGCTTTATTACACTGGATGGCTCTTGGGGCGGGGGGTGAATATCCATTAATATCAAAATGAAAGGTATAACATTTCATTTTTTAAAAAATTATAGCTTAGGTTGGCTCCAAAGTAAAGAACGCAACTCCTCCTTACTTTTTTGCAAAGGTGATGAATTGTTTTGGTTTTTTTATATTCATTGTAAAAAGGGTGGTTTTGGGGGAGGGCAAGTGAAGATAGATATGTGAAGTTTAAAAAAAGAATATCAAAAGCTAATTTTTAAAAATCCTATCCCTCCAATAATAATTCAGATCTGCTCATTTGACCTAATTTGTGGCTCCAAACCTGGTTTGTCCAGCTCATTTTGTAGTATTTTCACATGCTTTTTCTCTGCGTATACTTTTTTTTTAAATAAATGACTGAGAGGGTATAAGGTGCTACAGAGATAAATGCTAGCTAAGGAGAAGTCAGAGTGGCAGAGAAAAATTACAGTATTTAAAGCTTTGTGAGGAGGGGTCTTCAAAGTAATTTCCACAAACATCCTTGAGAAATGCTGCCTCCACATCCTCAAAGGTTGAAGTCAATGTGAATGTTCTAGGGACAGCAGATCTTAATGAGTTACAACAAACGTGCAAACCTTGAGTGTAAGAAGGGCTAGGGTCACAGCTCAGGAGCTAATTCCATGCTCAGTCCACACATCAAATCCGACGAACTTTAATTGGAGTTAGGAAAGACAAACAACTCCAGAACCTGGCTGTGAGTTGGTAATTTATGATGCACCCATGAAATAAAGGGATCCTTACCCCTGGGCAATGCAAAGGGCCAAATTTATGGTCATCAATTACTTTTGCCTGACAGTCAGGTCAGTCACTGGCCCTAAATGATTCATGTGCAGTGGGAGACAGGAGCAGTAGCAAGGAAATAAACAGGGCTTCCTTGGCTGCAGAAAGGATCTAGGAATGAAGGGGAGGATGGAGCTAGGGTCTGTCTAATAGCTCCTTCCCCATCCCCAACCCTGGCCTTTGGGAAAAACCATGGCCTCAATGCACTGGAAGAGAGACTTTCGAAATCCTGTTTCTAAGGAGACATATCAAATTTGATTCTCTTCTTTGAATGGCGGCAGGGAGTGGAGGAGAAGTTTTAAGTTACACTGGCCTACTGGGTATCATGGTGAGGCTATACTACCTATCTTTCAAAGTTTTCTTTTTCCTACATAGAATTACACCTGAAAGGAGGGGAACATAGTCCACTTGCTAGAGGTAGTATGGTTTAGTTAAAATTTATTAGACTCAGAGTCAAATCTAAGGGTAAGGGACTATTCCTGGAAGCCATGACTCTCTTAAGTTAGTCCAAGATTACATCAGCTTTTGTGGTTACTGTATCACACTCTGACCCACATGGAGACTCATATTGTGGTCCTCTAAAATCCCTAGATATTTTTCCAAACAAATCTTCCCTCTGCCCTACCCTTTGCTTATGAATTTGGTTTTTTGAACCCAAGTATAGAATATTTATCCCTATGGAATCTCACCTTATTAAATTTAGCATAATATTCTGGTCCCTCAAGCTCCACAGTACAGCTAGGATTCTGTATAACAGTGCTTAGCACATAGCAGGTGCTTAGTATATGTGTGCTGACTTGAATTGACTCTCAAGATCTTTTGGGATTTTAACTGTTATTTAATATGTTAACCACTTCCAGATTTTTATCATCAGCAAAGTTGGCAAGCACACCATCTATGACTTCATCCAAGTTATTAATTAAAAATGGCAAACACAAACATAGATCCCTTGAATACTCCACTGGAGACTTGCTCCTGTCAAATTCATATTGAGCCAGACATTCAAAAGTCTTTTTTTGGGGAGGAGGCAATCAGAGTTAAGCGACTTCACTAGCGTGACATTGCTAGTGAGTGTCTGGGGCCACATTTAAACTTAGGTCCTCCTGACTCCAGGGCCAGTGCTCTATCTACTGTAACACTTAGCTGCCCCTCCATTCAAAGAGTCTTGAATTCACCAAGCTGCATTGACATTTGGTATACATGCAGCTCTCCAGTTTTTCAAACAGTGATGCTGGGGAGAAGAGAGAGAGAAGGGCTTTCCTCATCCAATGGAATATTGACGTCCTCTTGAGGACAAGGATTCTTCCATTTTTATATTTGCATCTCTAGGCTCTACCAAGTGTCTTGTACATGTAAGGTGCTGATTTAATGTTGTATTAAGCTGAATGAAAGGAGTTAGAGACTCAAGCCTCTTAGCAACATCCATGATGGAGAGTAGAATAGGTCAACCAACAGTGATAGTAGAGTATCTGAAAAGACTATCTTTTAGAAGATGGAGTCAGATCAATGGATTCCAGAGCTGCTAAGACAACTCTGGACAGAGAAAAAAAAACTGAGATAGTATCAAACAACCTAACTCTGGGGACAGGTACAAAAGTAGGGAATGACTCATACAGGAAAAGGGAAATTAAGGAAGAGCCAGGTGCAAGCAGTTCCCTGTGAGAGTTCATGGAAGATTGGGTTTGACTGGAAAAACTTGCATCATTTGTAATTTTCCCCTTTGATTGAAACAGTAAAACACACTGCATTTTTCCTTATAATTCTTAGTAGCAAATACTCTAAAATACCTAAAATAAGGATGGTAGACTGTTTCCAAGGACCAAGGAAATGGAAAATGTTGCATCCTACTCTTCTACAAGCTAATTTAGTCCTTGATATTCCTCATAAAGGACACTTCATCTCCTGACATTTAAATTGGCTGCCTCTGATAACTAGAATGCTCTCCTTCCTCATTTTTTCCTCTTAGAATCCTTGACCTCATTCAAGGGTCACCTGAAATGCTACATTCTATATAGGAAGGAAGTCTTTACCACTCACTTACCTCTCTAGACGCTAGTGCCTTCTCTTTAAAAGCTACCATTTTTTTACTCTGAATGTATATTAAATGCCCTCATTTCTGTATGTGTTGTCCATCCCATCAGAAATGTAAGCTTCTTACAGTTATGGCCTGTTTTTGCATTATGTTTTTGTATCCCTCGCATAAGGCACATCACAGTCACTGGAGATTTGGAAAAGAAAGTTCTCCCCACCAAAATCCTTGGTACCGTAAAATAATTCAAAATTAGAAATGGATAGGATTATATAATTGGAAGTGTCATCAAAGAAGATGCATCATTACTTGATACATCACCACTGCACAATGAGGACCATGAGGCCTTTACATCTGACTTAAAGTTGAAACCTCCTCCACATGTTGTCTTCTCCCAAATGTATGTGGGACTATCTTTCAGTAACTGTCTTTCTCTTCTATTTGCATCCCCAGCACTTAGTACAGTGCTTTTCACATAGTAAGTATTTAATAAAAAGCTTTTCCATTCATTTGGAGTACATAGCACATAGTGAATACTTAATACATGTTTATTGACTAATTAATTAGTTTGAGTATAAAAGGGACCCTCTCCAGGGAAGGGTTCTGATAACTGCTTGGAACCTGTAAGGAGCACTCATAAACCAATTCCAAGGACTCAGTGACATAAAAGAATACCACCATAGGAGGGGCAACTGAGTATGGTAATGTACCTTGATGCATGGCACCTTGCCCAACTAGATGAAACTGTCTTCTTCTTTCCCACAAGATAAATATATTCCTCTCCCTTCAAATGTCACCAACCACTGCTTCCTTTCTTCACCCCTTCCCTTTCCATAGGCTCTTTCTTCTATTATTTCATCCTAACTCCTGATCTTCTGCTTCTTTCCCCTTACTATAATGATTGTCTGTTTCTTTCATTTCTCCATCCCATCTTTCCTCAACTGTCTTAGTTTTATTCCTGCACATTAGAGTCCCCACACCCAGTGATGAATAAAAGCAAAAATACCATTTAATTCCATCTTCCACACATATGTGCCAAAATAAATAATTTAAATATATGTATACATATATATCTTAATTTCCATTCTTAAATTTGGAAATGAATTACATTATATGTAGCTAATGTTCTTTTCATCACTGTTCGTATGCATACTAACATCAAGATTCACTGCCATGGAATAAAATCTTGTGGAAAGAGAGTAGGATTTCTATTTCTTAAGTCTTTGTATGCCCCTGGCAGAATGCAATACACCAACTAGGCACATAAATGGGTGCTTAACAGATGCTAATAATGAAGATGACCTGAGATGAACTCATGAGGCAAAATGTTATGTCTATGCTCTATGATATTCCTGCATGCTAGGACACAATAACACGGTCATAGAAGATCGGGAGAATAATCGAGACTATGAGAGAAGCCATGGAAGTGGATGGTATGAAAAGAATAGGGGGATATGGGTGTTGTCAGGCATAGTCCCCTTGAATGTTAAACATTGACCTTGACTAGAAGAGGGTGAAAAAGAAAATAGTGTAGATAGTTTAGCTTAATTCATCCCACAAAGAAGAAAAAACATTTATCTGACAATAAGGGAGGCCTGAAGCACAGAAGATAAGAAAATTATCTTTGCTTTATGAGACAATGACATTGCCAATTGCCCAAGGTGAAGCCTACTCCTCTCATTTTTGGATTTTTAGTCTCACCTGAGATTTTATTGGCATATGGCACAGTCAGTGAGGAATCTTTTCTCTATCAGTGCAGGTCGGCTTCTTCTCCGCCACTAATTGAGGTGCCTAGGGGAGTTGAGAGATTAAGTGATTTGCCGATCCCTATTGACCAAAGGTGTCACATACAGGATTTTAACAAGGGTCTTCCTTACTCCAGGGCCATCTCATCATCCACTGTACCCTTTTGTCTCTCTCTTCCTAAACTCAAATTAGTCAATTATGGGGCAAACATGAGGAGAGGCAAGAACATTGGGCAGGGATTCAGGAGACTGGAGTTCTAACATCCCCCTCACAACTCTTGGCCTCAGTTTCCTCATTTGTAAAGTGAATGATTAGGTCTAGATGATGCCTAATTGCCCTTCTACCACCCCCTGCCTTAGTGAGTGACACAAAATAGGCACAATAATTAATAACAGGCACATATTTGTTGAATCGAATTCAGGTTTACTGAAAAGAGGCAAGGAACAGAAACCCATTTTCTCCTGATATGTACTTATCCTCCCCCAAGGGTTATGCAATTCAGACCTGTCATATTATCCGAACTGGGAAAATTCCAATATGAAAAATTCTCTCCACAAGTACAAATCGGTAACTCATCTTTAACTCAGGGCCTTAGGAAACTACTCAGGACAGTGAAAAGTAAAGTGACCTACTCAGAGTCACACAGTCTGTCCATGTCACAGGACTGAAACCCAGGTGTCCCTGACCATTATGATTGGTCCTCTATCCATTCTGCCATGTTACCTCCTCATAGATTCGGAGTAATACCTGTCTGGCTTTAATATTCTAGGAAGTGAGTGAATTGTATTAAGCTTATAAACTGCCCATAGTGCATACCTGCATCTGATTGCTTCATTTGACCCTAAAACATATGCAATATCATTCCTTCATAAGTACGTACCCTAAGTATAACACTGATGAAGAAAATAGTTGAATGGGCACCTGGATAAATACACTGTGTAATCAATGGCAAATAACATTGATCATGAGAGAAACCTCTATGCAAGAGACTAGCAGGGATCCAAAAATGGGTCATGGAAGTGAGAGGGGAAAACTACTAGCAGGTATCATTATTAGGCCAGCAAAGAAAGATTTGCTCCCAAACCTAGTGCAGGTGAGGGCACCATTTCACCATGGCCAACACACACTTCCCCTCATCAAACCAAAAGAAATACCACAGCTGTGTCCAAAGGCACAAACACTGATATCCTGAAGTTTACACAGTCATTTGTTTTTATTTTAGGAAACAGCATCCAGTTTGTCAGGAAGAAAAAAGAAAACAGGAAGAAAATAACTCTTTCTTTAAATGCCACCCTCCCCGCCTCCTTTGAAACTGGAATGGGGAGGAGGCAGGAAGTTAGAATCATAGACTGGTAGATCTGAAAAGAGCCTAAGCAGCCATCTATTCTGATCTCCTCCTTTGACCAATAAAAATTGAGGCCTAGAGAGGTGGTCACTTGTCCAAGCTGATTATACAGTCAGATAGAGCTAGGTTTCCCGAGTCTTAGTCAAGTGGTCCTTCCAACGGATGATGTTAACAGTCTCTCCCTGTTAATCCTCATACTTTAAGCTTCATCTCCATCCTCCCACAGGGTTGAAGAATGCATCATAGGCAGGGAGATGCAAATAAAGAGCGCGTCAAGTCAAAGCTGCTTCTGGCTTTTAAAGGAGGAGACAGCCTTAAATTCCATTCACATATATCATGTCTTTTTTCTGTGGCTGGCTCAGATCAGTGAGGATAATTAGACTAACTCTCTGGTGGCAGGGCAGGTGGTAGCTGAATGGCTAGAAAATTACACACTTTGCTTCTATGCTGCCAGAAATCCCTGTTTTCCTATTTCTGATGTTGTTCTGGTGGGGGAGGGGGAGATGGGGGAGGCCTGCTTTTCAAAAAACCAAGTTTAAGTAGAGCCACACATAAAATCTTTACAGAACTAATAGCACCATATGAGCAAAGCCAATAAATTCCATCATCTTATTGAATATGAACATTGAGTTAAAAATATGAAATATCAATATAACTAGTCAGGGACTAAGCATGAGAGGTAGGAAATTAATTAAATATGGATTATCATATATATTATATAGATATAGGAATATACTTATTTCTAGAAAAGATGGTATACACACTTTTCTTAGCCTGCCCTCCAAGATCTTCCACCTTTGTCTCCAGTATATCTTTCTAGTCATATCATATGGTACTTCCTTTCATATAAGACTATGTTCTGACCATAATAAATGATTCATCTTTTCCTGGACTGACCCCACCTTTTCTCACCATAACAACTCTGCTATGCAATTCACTGTGCCTGGAATGTACTTTTCTTCTCATCTTCTCCCCTCCACTCCCCTGTGCTTTTTTTCTATTAGAATTCCATCCTGAACTCAAAGACTCGACATATGTTCAGAGTTGTAACTGAAAATTCAGGTATCTGGAGCAAATTCAGAGGAGGGAGAGGGAAGAGAGATAATCTAGGCTACCTTGGTGACAGCATGCACCACCGTGACCACTGATCCCATGTATCCTATATGGGACAGGTCCCTGGCTAGGTGGTATATGAGCCATTTGTCCTAGCCAGGTTTATGAATGTCATTGTAGTGGCAGATGCAGAGAAGAGAGAGAGGCCCCTAGGACACCAAGTCTATTATACATCATTATCCCCACTGATACCAAAATGCTCTCTCTATGTAATGTAGTTCTCTAGCCAAGGAGCATGCAGGTCACCAATCAGGTAGAGTGACTCCAGTTGAGGAAGGCAGGCTAGTGAAATGTTGTTTGATGGTGACAAGTCCCTTAATGAAAGATACCCAAGCCCAGTGAGAGATGTGAGTTTCCTCTACCTATTCAATCATATTGCTGCATTCTCACTTGGAGTTTGGACTCCTAAAAGAAGGGACTGTCTGGCTTTCATCTATTTATAGCCTCAGTACTTAACACAGTACTTGGCACTTAATGAGCAGGCAATAAATGCAAAGCCCTTTGGTAATTTACCAACATCATGTTATTATTCATTGATTCCGTGTCATCCAGTACAAATGAAATGGGAGAAGGGAATGTCAGATGTCAACGCCTTTGGGCAAAGCCCTAGTTGCCCCATGCTGATACTAGCTCTTTAGGGTGGTGGATTGGGAAGGAACAGAGATGTACATCAAAGGCAAATTTATTTTTAAACATGAATCAATAAAATATTCCTTTAAAATGAAGAATTAACAACTTACCAATCAATCAACAAGCAATTTTGCATGTCCACCAAATGTCAGATGCTGTGATAGGCACTGGAGATACAAAGACAAAAGTCAAGCAAAATACATCATCAAGGAGGTTTTATATTCCACATTGAAAGTAATGTGTATGTGTGTATACATATGTGTATATATATAATGTATATGTATATAGATATGCAAATGTATAGAAACAGCAGTTTTGTATCTGTTTTGTATTTGCCCATATGGGCAAATACAAAATGGATAGAGAGCTATTGCATGTGTATAGAAGAATATACACACAAAATAAATAGATAGATATAGAAAGATATATACACATATACACACATATAGGAAAATAGAAAAGGATTGTACGCATATATACACATATACTGCAAGATTATATATATACACACATATATGTTTGAGTGTATAGTATATATACATATATGTATATATGCAAATATGAAATAGATACAAAGGAATGGGGGAGAGAGAACACTAGAGAACTGGAGAAGACTGCAGTAATATTTCATTTCTGCTTCCTGGAAGGCCTATATAACATAAGGCCTGCAGGCTGCTTATGGCCTGCCAAAGGATTTTGAGTGGCTGTCACATGACCCATGGCAACCAACCATAATCAGTGGGCCACATGTTGTGCAGGCCTGCTGTAGAGAAAGCTGTTAGCTAAGGACAAATGAGAAACAGGTCAAACTACAGCTCCTCTCCTCTCTCTGCCCTCCTAAATCCCATTCCGCTTGCATTTCCTTGCCTATTCTTTTTGTAATGTGTACACACATGCGCGCGCACACACACACACACATTAATACATACTGTGACATTTATAAAGGTGGGTCCCATGTAGTGAATTTATAGTGGGACAGGGACGAGAATGCATAAAATGGTAGGCAGGAGAGAAATGGCCACATGGATTGAAGCCCAGATCCACATGCTATTTTCTGGAGGGTCAGAGGGACAGTAGGTACCAGGTCTATGATTTCATTAGAATAAGGGACTCCCCAGTAAAGAAACATCTATTCTCTGCAGAGAGACCTTATAGTCTTATAGTTAATCGTCCAGGAAACTGAGAGGTTAAATAATTCCACCAAGCATCATATGACTGCTATGCACCAGAGAGAGAACTTGAATCCAGGTTCTGGCTCTTGAATCTAAGGCCAGCCCTCTATCTGCTGCATTTTGTGGTCTCTTTATTATAATGCAATAGAACAGGTGGCCAGGGAACCCGTGTTCACCTTGCTTCACATTGTATATAATTCAATACTTCCCTCTACTCTATATTAGCCACCTGCAACAACAATATAGTTACATTCCCTTAATTTTCTGCATTTCAAAAGCTCATCAACAGCAGACTCTCCATGCTGAGTTATACCTTTATATCTGCCTCTATTATTGTGAGCGAGTGATTGCTACCTGTCCCTTAAGAGTTTGAAGACAAAAATGAAATGGTGTTTATACATGTGGATCCTTTAACTGATGCTCAGTATTGCAGATGCAGGCAAAATCCAGTTGTTCCTCTATAAAATGATGTCAAAGTATTCAGTTTAGTCCCTAAAGTAAAGAAATGAGTCAGACAAAAAGACCTAAAGAGATAGAAACTTTGGTAATTGTATCACTGACTCAGAACACTGGAAGTAGAAGGGACTCGAGCAATCATTTATTCCAAGGACTTCAATTTGAAGTTGGGGAATAGGCCCCTGGTCCTGACTCTGGGTATTTTCCCTCAGTATCCCCTATGCCTGGAACACTCTTCTTCCTCATCTCTGCCTCCTGTCTTCACTGGCTCCCTTCAACTTCCAGCTAAAATCTCACCTTCTACAGAAAGACTTCCTCTTAATTCCAGTGCCTTTCTTCTGTTGATTGTCTCCAATTTGTCCTGTATATAGCTCCTTTGTACAGTTATTTTCATGTTATCTCCCCATCAGATCAGGAGCTTCTTGAAAGCAGGGACTGTCATCTATCTTTCTTTGTATCCCCAGTGGTTAGCAAAATCTCAGGCACCTATTAGATGCTTAATAAACATTTTTTGACTGACTCACTGACTAGGCTGTTTGTTCCTTGTTTGATGTCACAGAGCTAGGTAGTGGTATAGCCAAGGGGCATGAGATATGTACTCATAGAATTTGAACACATCTTGAGTTGTCCCCCACTGTGGGAAATTTCATTAATTTTGGAACTCTAATTGTGGAAAATTTTTCCATCAATCCACACATCAGCCACATATAACACTTAGCTTAGCACCAGCAGAAAAAGCCACATCAGCCACATATGATTCATTTTGGTACCCACCCAATGTCACGCACATGATGCATTCTCATTCTGACACCCAAAGAAAAATTATTGGCCACTGCAATCCTCAGATGATACCGCCTCCTTTCTCTTTGCGTTGTCATGTAAAGGGATTTCCAATATGGACACGCTTTCCTCTATTTATGACCAGTTCAGTGTGTGTTTTTCTAGGACCAAAGATAAGCATCCTTGCTAAATATCTAATGTTGTCTTGAAATGAACTAGTCAATATCTTTTACATTCCAGCTGCTTTATCTGGCATTGATGGGGACATCTTAAGCCAATGTAGAGGTTTCAAAGATGAGAGTATTTGGGACCAAGTGTCTAGAGTAGAGAAATAGCTTTTTGTAGATTTCTCTAGTCTCCACAGAACTTCCTTCGAGTGGAAGAGTATACCCCTGAATCTTTGGTGGGATGGTAGAAGAAAGCATAAAATATTGACAGTAAGTGCCATGGGTTCTTTAACTTTAAAGAAGAACTGGAAACTAAGAACATCACAGAGAAAGAAGGCAAGGCAATGAGAGGCAATGGCAGAACTATTTTGCCATCCTTCTCTTATCTCTTAAGTCCTCTTTCTGTGTGGTGACATAACCAGTTTGCCATCTTTGGTAAACCTGAAGCCCTGGACCACAGGCTAATATAATGAATAAAGGAAACATAAGATTAGAAAACAATACTTTGTACACATTACATATTAAAATAGACCATGCTGTAATGGAAAGACATAGATATAAATGACATACAATGGAAAAAATAGCTAACAAAACTGCCGACAGAATTAGCATCCAAAAAGACATAAATAAGGCAGAATGGTGAACCATATCTTCCCCAATACTCAATGGATTTATGATCTCATCAATATGCATGTTCCTTCCAACATCCAGTGATATTGATTGCAAACCACCTCTGCCTGATGACCCTCTCATCTATATCATCCCATAAATTTGCCACAGAGGATCCACCACAACATACTTGTATCCTTTCTCATATTCTCTTGACTTTTCATAGACACTAATGGATCATTCATACTGTCCACTTAATCTGCCTCTGCCCATGCTATCTTCTCTTTCAAACATGTATTTGTTTGATGACTTCTTCTACATCACTGTTCTTACTTATTTCCTTGTTTATAATGTGTGGTAGACCTCTCAAGCCCATCATATTTATATCTATATATCTATATCCATATATAGATATATGTGTGTATATGTATTTATATATATATGTCCATATATATATATATATACATATATATGTATACATATATGCATGTGTATCTATATATGTATTCAAATACACACTGAAGGATAACCTCTATAGGTTGCTTATTCATTATAGTCTAACCAATAGGCATTTTTTTATCCACTTAATTTTTCCCCTATGGTTAGTTAAATCATTTTTTTTGAGTAATTATAAATCTTATTTAGGAAGCTCTGTAAGATTCCAGGGTTTAGTACATTTAGCACAACTAACATGTATGTATATCTATGCATATGTATATACCTATGCATTTCTGTGTGTTTATGTATATATACATATGCATGTATATACGTACATACATATATATACATATGCATGCATATATACACAAAAATAGTGTTTCAAATATACATGAATACATACATATACACTTATGGATGAGATTTCTTGAATGACCATCCATCATAGTCTGGCCAATTGGCATTCTTTACCCATTTAGTTTTTTTCCCATGTGGGTAGTTAAGTCAAACTCTTGAGTGATTATAGATCTAAATGTGAAAATGTTAGGGCTTAATACAATCAACATGACTGATATAGTCAAGTTGAAAAGCATTATTAATTACTTGCTATGTGCCAGGCACTGTGCCAATCCTTGAGGATAGAAAGGCAAAAACTATCCCTGCCATCATGCAGCTCACATTTTACTGGGAGAGACAATGGTCAAACAACTATGTACATATGAGATATATAGCAGTTAATTGGATATAATCTCAGAAGGAAGGTACTATTATTAAGGGGGGTGAGGAAAGGTTTCATGCAGAAGGTAGAATTTAAGCTAAAACTTAGATGAAATAAGGAGGCAAAAATGAAGAGAGAGAACACTTCAGGCATGAGATGGTGGAATGAGCATTAGATTTAACTCAGAGAACCTGAGTTCTAATCCCAGCCCTGCCATTTACTACCTGTTTGACCTTGGACAAATTACTTATTTTCTCTGGGTCTCAACTGTAAAATGAGGAGGTAGGAATAGACAACCTCTAAAGTCCCTTCCAGATGTAAATTTATGATCTGTAAACAGGAATATACAAAGGAAAGTACCAGAGGATTTCCTCTCCAAGTTAGATTTTAACCTATATCTCTTTTATGAAGGTAGTGAACATCTTCAGGTAGCATTGATTTCTCTTTCATTGATAATCAAAGTGTCCTTAAAAGAGGTTTTCCATGATTTAATGTATTCCAAGAAAACATGTATATTTTTATAGATGCACAGAAGACACCTTATTGGAGGAAAACCTTTAAAGTGATGCTTTGTTCTATCAAAGAATGTTTTTTCAAAATCAAAAGTACAGTGGGAAGTTGCATTCTCTTCACCTTTCCATCAACTGTGTGATAGTAAAGATGTGATCTACTACGGAATATTGTTTATGAAATCCTTCCGTTCCCTTCTATCACACTCAATGTGTGCGTAGATTGTCATCATGAGAATTTTATATGAACAGGAAAGTAGGTATACACATCAGTAGTTATTTAATGTTCTGTCACTTTTTAAAGCAATAATAAAATAATATTTCCATGACTTGACATCTTCTGATTCTTTCCCACATTGAGAAATGATCCCTCAACATCTTCAAAACACCTATCACTTCCAGGATGTACCTCCTCTCTATATAGTTTACTTCAATTGCTATTTTTCCCCATCTCTTCAAGAAGCACACCTAAGACTATTATGTCGTTGTTCAGATATAGTTGGTCTACTATCCCTGATGGTGAGAAGAACTTATTCTAAAATCTTTACATATTTTTCCCTCCTTTTAAATGTTTGTTATTCTCCTTCAAGTTTCATTCTTAAATGTTGCACAGGACTAAAAGCCACTTTGTATATTTCTTTTTTTCTTGAGATATCATGGCCAAAAATTGATCATCCAGTGGTCAGCCTATTGGAGATGATACTCTGTGTCCTTGGTTAGGTTGGTCCTCAGAAAGCAGATACATCCTATGTCAAGACCAATTAAAGAATTGAATTTAATAGAATTAAATGTAAATTCCTGTGCTTGGGTTTAATAAAATCAAATGCACAAGTATAGGACGAGAGATGCTTGACTGGATGAGCAAAAAATATCTGAAGGTCTGATTAAATTACAAACTCAGTTAGAGTTGTAAAATGACATGAAAGCTAAAAAAAACTAATATAAACAAGTTTCATGAAGAAAGATATGATGCCCAGAAAAAAAGGTGATTGTTGTACTATAATATGATTTGTTCAGACCCCATATGGAATTTTACTTTCATTTCTTGGGGCCATTTAGGATATTTTAAAAACTGGATATATATTAACAAACTGGATAAGTTAAAATCATGGCTCTGCTACTGTTTGTATGACCTTGGGCAAGTCACTTCTGCTCTCTTAGTCTCAGATTTCTTTTCCTGGGCTCATGTAACTTTGTGGATAACAAAGGCCTTGGAGACGAGCTAACTTGATCAGCACCACTATAGAATACAACTAATAGAATGTATTATCAAAGGATCATAAATGATCTAGAGTTGGAAGTGTCCTCAGAGGTTATCTAGTGCACACCCTACATTTTACAGATTAAGAAACTGAGGTCCAAGGAGATTGGATAACTGGCCCAAGGTTACTCAGATAGTATACATATCAGCAGTGGATTGGAACTGTAGTCTATACCAGTGGTGCCATACTCAAATAGAAACAAATCCCGTTGTCCTCATATTGACTTAGAATATCACAAATTAACATTATCTATGTTGTAGTGTATTTTGATTATTTTATTAAAGATTTCCCAATTGCAATGTAATTTCATTTGGGCTACGCTCAGGAGTTTTGCAGTCAACTAAGCCTATGAGTTGTAAGTTTGACCCTTCTGATAGACTTTAAAGAACTAGTTCAAGATCTTTATCTGCCTCAGAGAAAAAGCCATCTCCTTTCGGATGATTTGTTTTTATCAAGAGAATTTTAATAATGATAACAATAATAATAATATCAACAACAGCAATAAAATAACAGCTTACATTTGCATTGTGCTTTACATATATTAGTTCATTTGACCCTCCCAATAACCCTAATAAGTATGTATGGGATTTATAGCTCCCAAGGATCCAAATTATTCTCTAATTCCAATTCCTCATTCCACAAGAGCAGGAAGGTTCTAACAGCACTCAAAGAAGATAAATCAGGTGATGGGGTCCAGGATAGTTAGAGAAGAGTCTGGAGTCACAGAGACTGGTTAGGAGGTCATAGCAATGTTCTGAGTATGAAATGATGAGGTTCTAGATGAAGCTGTAGATAGGAAACTATAGAGGAAATAATGAAAATGAAAGGGATACTAGAGAAAGAATCAATACAACTGGATAACTGGTCCTATACGGGAGATGAAAGAATAAGACAACGCTAAGAGGAATCTCTGATTATAAACCCGAGGTACTCTCAATGGAATACCAATCCTCTTATTCATTTTACCAAGACCTAATGATCAACTGGCCCTCAAATTGGTCTCTTCTCCAATGACTGAATCAAAGACTGACCAATTGGGGATTAGCTTGTATCTTTGTGTCTCTGATGACTATAATCTGGGTTTTTTTCTTGCTTGTTTCACCTTGTAGGTGCTTACAAATTAAGTATTTTCCCTTGTGTTAGTTAAAATGTGCCAAACAAAGGCTTATTGATTTCAGTGAGTATTGGCCAACCAACTTCTTATGCAGAAATCTCTTAGTCCCCAAAAAACTATTACAACATACTGGGAAAAGAATGTATGGAAACAAAGGCCAAATATCAAGGATTGATCTTTGTAAGGAATACTCCTAGTAAGAGAATGGGAAAAGAAAGAGGAGCCAGTAAAGAAGACGTAAAAAGAGAAGCATGTCAAAATTGTGTCAAAGAAGTCAAGGAGGGAATTTGGTGAAGTGTGTGTGTGGGGGGGGCAATCGACCATGTCAAAATTAAAAAATGTTGTATGCCGGTTTAAAATTGCATAAGCGTAATATCATGATATTAATTTGTAATATATTTCCTTACTATCACAAAATGTATAATAATAAAATATTATGAACAGGCTCAATTGAGGAATGAACATTTATTATATGCTTACTATGTGCTAGATGTTCTAAGTTCTAGACATACAAAGAAAAGGCAAACACAGTTCTTTTCCTTAAGGAGCTTACATAGAATCTTAATGGCATAGACAACATGTCCATAAACAGGTATATTCAAAAGAAATATAGAAGAGATGAAAGGTAACTTTCTGGATCTCCATAGCATACATCACCTTGCCTGGTATTTGTGAACACAGGGCCATTGTACAGATAGCTTTTTATATTTCAAGGAGTGTTGAATGAATTTGATGTATGGATGGAAGACCCTTTGCCGGAAAGGATCCTTTAAGATGGTATTTTGCTCTGCTGACTCAAATACTTTTTTATAATTAAAAAACGATATGTATAGTGAGATCTTATATACATCTTTCTGCAAGTTGTGAAATGGAAAAGACATGTTCCATTGATGAAGGCCCACATATTTCCTACCAATACCCTCAATAATAATACCCATGAATCAAGGGTTTAGCATGATGCCATTAAAGATACATTTTTGTAGGGAAGAATATGGATGACTCCAGGGAACCAACATGGTAGAAGAGGGAAGAGTAGAGCCTCTGTAATTGGGCTCCCTCGCTGTTCTTCTCTGCAATCTAACAGGAAAGTGATAAACACAAAACACTGACAATTATAGTTGAATAAAAAGCAGACCACTTGAAAGCAAACAGTTGAGTTTTTAGGGACCATTTGGAAAAGTTAATCCAAGAGTTTCGAAGAACATGCCAAAAGCTGAACTCATTCTTTCTTCCCCTTTTTCAGCCTATACCCACAACTACCAAGTTATTCTCCATGGCATCATTACTCCTTACTCTCTGTTCAGTGCCTATTTTACCTTCCCTATATCCAATCAATCTAGTCCTGCCAATGCTTCCTCAGAATAGTCTCTAGACCAGAGGTTGTTAACTTGGAATTTGTGGACCCCCATGGAATCCTTGATAGATATCTGAGGGTGCATAATCTTGGATGAGAAAAAAATGCATCTTTATTTTTACTAATCTCTAACTGAAATTTAGCATTTCTTTCCATTATGAATGTAAGCAACAAACTACCTTAGTAAGTACCTGTGACTTTATCACCAATAAAAATCAGGTAATATTATTGTAATTTTTTATCACAGTATAGTTGTTGCAGATAACTCAAAAAATGTTTATGCTCATCACTATTTCAAAATTACTATAGTTATTAGACCTGTCACTAGATATTACTATGTAACATTTTAGAAATATTTTTATAACTGTATCTCAAGATAAGTATTTTCTTTGTAATCCTATGCATTTTATTTTATGCATTGAAAAACAGTAAATATTCATAGACGTCACCAGACCAACATAGGGAACTACAACAAAAAAAGAATTGAGAACACCTACTCTAAACCCTTTTCAAACTTCTCTATCTATTCCTCTTTTCCAGAACCCAATTGACATATTATTTGGTGACAATTCTGTCGTTCTGGAAGCAAACATACAGTTATGAGGAGCTTTTGAATGTATAATGAACAAGAAATATTTTTAAACAATAAAAGAATTCAACCAAAAAAGTAGGCAAATCATCCTATAACTCCATCACAATGGATAAATAGACTAATGCAAAAGAATGTTGATATGCTTATTTAATATTTCATTGGAAAAACATTTCTTTTTCCACTGCAGTTTTTCATGCAGCTATTTCTAGTTACAGTAATATAATTTGACAATGAGAGTTATTATAGAGCAATGCAATAACATGCTAAGGTTATAAACTGATAATTCCTGTGATTTTTCAAGGCAAAAAATAATTATGATTATTTTTCTTAGTAATTACAAATGGTAATTATACTTGAAGTTAACATAAAAACTATAAACCAATAGATCAGAAATTATACTGTTGGTAGCCGACCAATAAAAGTTTCTTCTTCCAGTAGTAACAGCCAATTTCAAAGGCTTTAGCAAATTCAATATGGATAACAGCCTCCTCGCCAAATATACGAGAAAGATTACAAGGCATTTTTTAGGCACTGAAAATACGCTCCATTTAAATGTGTAAGTCAATTATATATACAATTACCTCGCTTTATGCACATTATAGATGCAGATCATCTAAGTCTTACTAAATTAACTGAATAGATGCAAACCACCAAAATTAAGATATAAGGCCTCAGGCTACAAAGCCTTTAGAAACTTTCAGTGGTACAAAAAACAGGCCATGCTGACAAATCTCTCCCTAAAAACAATCTCTTTCAACAGGAATAGTCCTCAAAAATACATTTAGCCGGTCCAGGGGTGGGGAGCCTATGGCCTTGAGGTTACATGTGGCCTTCTAGGTCCTTCGGTTCCATCTTTTGACAGGCCAAATTTAACAGAACAAACCCTTTTATTAGGGGGATTTGTTCTGTGAAGTTTGGATTCAAAGGGCAATACTTAAATATCTGAAACATCTGTGATTTTGTTTTTCAGTATCAGGGAACTCCTACTATTGGAATTATCTCCATTAATGTTGACTGCAACGCACAAATGACTTAGAATATAATTCCTAGAGAGTTACCCCAGGGACATTGGGGTTAAATGACTTATTAAGTGAACTTATTAAGTAAGAGGTAAGATTTGAACTCAAGTCACACTGACTCCAAATTTAGACTTCTATTCAACTGTACCAATACTGCTTCGATGTTTCCGTTGTTTGGATATCAACTAAAATAATCTGTTCTTTTTCTACAAAAAAATAAATTATGGAAATACATGACTAGCTCTACAGACATATCTTAGATATGAAAATATATCTTAAACATTAAGCTTTTAAGTACTGAAATGAGATTATTTTAGGACTTGAAGACACAATGAGATCTGATTATACATAAAATGTGAACTAGATCAGTTCTGTGTATAATAGTCTAGAGCAGAGAAGAGACTCGTTCAGTCATTTTTCAGTTGTGTCCTACTCTTTGTGATGACCCCATTTGGAGTTTTCTTGGCAAAGATACTGGAGTGGTTTGCCATTTCCTTCTCTAGTTCATTTCATAGATGAGGAAACTGAGATAAATAGGGCTAAGTGACTTGTTCAGGGTCACACATTTAGGAAATATCTGAGGCCAGATTTGAACTCACAAAGATGAGTCTTCCTGACTTCAAGCCCACCCGCCACTGTGCCACCTATCTGCCCCAGAGAAGAGACTTAGCAAGAAGTAAATCAAAAGGCAATTTCAAGGTAGCAGATTAAAAACAAGACCGGTTTATACGAATTTAGAATTTCATATGCTAAGATCCTTGAGCTCTCAGGAGTTTGGCATATTGATTTTTGTATGCCCCCCTACCACCAACATCCCAAAGTCAATGTACTTTATACAAAGGTGATAATTAACATAAATTCACTGAATAGATTAATAAAAGAATGAAAAATTAACATGGTTCACTCTCACAAAAGAAAAATTATTCATATAGGCAAATTTCATTCTAGAGATACACTGTGGTGGATCAAAAGCTGGTGTTGGAGTGAGAATGACCTGGATTCAAACCCTACCACTGACAAATTCTAGCTGTGTGACCATGGGCAAGTCACTTAACTTCTCAATTCCCCAGGTAATTATAAGTCACAGATGAGTTGCTGATCTGCATCAGAAGAAGGCCTTTCTACACAGGATCCACCATCAATGAAATCACACGTTGCTCTAAAACCCCACTCGAAAGCACGCATTGTGGTGGATATTAATTGTTGTCTCCCATGCACATAGTGATATACACATGGTCTTTTTCTCCCACTGTAACAGCCTGGCACATAGTAAGCACTTAAATGCTTGTTTAATGACTGCCAGGTGCCATATTTACTCCACAACCCCAGCACCATCAGAGACATGATAAAACTCCATTACAACATCTTACAGCTAAAGACTAGAAGCTCTCTATAAAGGTAGCCAATATATTTATTAACACAATACTTATAATACTGTGATCATGTTCACAGAAAGCAATTATTTCAAATCTGGACTATCTTTAATCTGCTTTTTCAAAGTTTTCACTCTCAAGGTGCTAAATTATCTGATACTTGATAATGCCTATATAATGAAGTTGATATGAGCTATACAACAAATTATTCTAATTCCCCAGTGCCTAGCATAGTAATCAGCATGGAAAGGGAGGAGAAAGTGAACAAACATTTATTAAAAATGACCACAAAGCAAGCACTGTGCTAAGCACTTTACAAATATGATCTCATTTTAATCCTCACAACAATCCTGGGAAGTGGTGCTATTATTATCCCCACTTTACAGATGAGGAAACTGAGGCAGATGGAGGTTAAGTAGCTTGCCTGAGGTGCCAAAGCTAGTAAGTGTCATAGGCAAAATTTGAACTCAAGTCTTCCTAATTCCTGGCCCAGTTCTCTGTCCACTGTACCAGCTAGCTTTTTCTAAGCTCCTTAAGTCAGGGATGTCATTTTTAAAAGCCCCTTCCTTTTAAAATGTCTTGATTAATTCCTTTTAAAATGTCTTGATTAATTTATATCTCAAATAAAAATAATCACCTTGGTTGAATTAGTTATTAAGTTTCAAATAGAAAGTGTGTGTGCATGAATACATATATCTCATACATATATAATATATTAAGAATAAACACTGATTAAGTGCCTACTCTGTGCCAAGAAAGTACTGTGCTAAGTATAGGGACTACAAGGGTTTACAATCCAATAGAAGACAACAAATGGAAGCTAGAAAATGGGGAAGGGATGAGAGAGAAGGAAGGAGGCACTCAGGTCAGGTGCATGATGATGTTGGAGTGGAATCCGAAATCCAAAGAGTGCAGCTAATGGGAATTAAAGAGTTCACTGGCCTTCTTTATATGGAAACTCTGGGAAGAGTTTTTTCTATACCTTATAGCCATCCAATCAGAGGAGCAGAGGCTACATATTCATATATATATATATATATATATATATATATATGTATGTATGTATATATTCATAAGGAGGAAGGGAGCAAGCAATTAGTAAGCATCTAGGTGCCAGGCTCTGTGCTTAGTGGTTTACAAATATCTCACTTAATTCTCACAACAACCCTAGGAGACAGCTGCTGTTATTACAGTTAAGAAAACTGAGGCAGACAGAGGTCGAGTGGCCTGCACAAGGTCTCACAGCTAGTAAGTTGTCTGAGGTCAAATTTGAATTAGGGTCTCCCTGACTCCAGGCCCAGCACTCTTTCCCCGCTGCCACCAATGTGCACACTGGAGGCAGGTAATAAAGTGCTTGTTACTTGAATGACAATAAACTCTCCACTGAGCTAAAGGGAAGCCTAAAAGCCCCCACATCATTTAGCAGAGAAAAGTTGGATAGAAGCGATTAGTCATCAGTCATCATAAGATGTTTGCTCTACCTTGTCTCTCCTAGCTAATCAATCACTAAGCTTGGTCAATTCTACCTTCACAAAATGTCTTGCATCTGTACCCTTCTCTCTACTCCCAAGGCCACCACCCTGGTTCAGTCCCTCATGACCTATCAGCTCCAATAGCCTCCTAAGTGTTCTGTCAGCTTCAAGCTTTTCCCCTCTCCAATCCATCCTACGACTGTCAAAATTATTTTCCTAAAGGACAGCCTTTACAGTGTCACTCCCCTGCTCTGTAAAGTCCTATCAGGTACCCCATTACCCAAAAAATAATCTTATCTTCTTGATCTGGGGTCTGTGAGACCAAAAAACAACAATAACCACAACCCATATCTTTATTTTCACTAACCTATAACTGAGATTTGGGCAGCTAGGTGGCACAGCGGAAGAGTGCTGGGCCTAAAGGCAGGAAGACTCATCTCAGCAAATTAAAATCAGGCCCACACTAGCTGTGTGACACTTAACCTTGTTTGCCTCAGTTTCCTCATCTGTAAAATGAGTCGAAGAATGAAATGGCAAATTACTCCAGTATCTTTGCCAAGAGAACCCCAAGTGAGGTCACAAAGAGTTGGAAATGACTAACCGAAATTTAGTATTTCCTTAAATTATTTTTTCTTTTTTAAAAATTAATTAATTTATTTTTAGTTTACAACATTCAGTTCCACAAGCTTTTGAGTTCCAAATTTTCTCCCCTCCTTGTCCTTCCCCATTTCCCCCCTTCCCAAGATGGCATGCAATCTGATGTAGGCTCTTCACATACATTCCTAAATTATTTTGTAACATTATTCTGAGAAGGGGTCCATAGGGTTCACTAGACTGCCAAAGGGGTCCATGAAAATCTTTACACTAAAATCAAGTACAGATTCCTCTGAACCCATCTAAAGCCCTTCACAAACTTGTTCCAACCTACCTTTACTGGTTAATCATACATTACTTCACAAACTCTACTGCTACTCAACTTGGCTTTTTTGCTGTTCCTCACATAGGAGTCTCCATCTCTTGCCTCCAGCTCTTTGCACAGACTGTTGCCCATGCCTGAAATGCATTCCTTCCTCACTTCTTCCTTTTAGAATCTCATTTCCTTCAAAGCTCAATCTAGGTAATACCTTCTAGGCTTTCCTGATCCTCCCAGAGACTAATGTCTCCCCAAATAATAGACAGTTATTTGGTATTTATTTTGTACATACCTATAAATGAGTATATGGTCCCTCCAAGGGTGTACCAGTAACTGTTTAACAGTCAACTCTCAAAAAGACTTAACCCCTTTTCAGTTTAATTTACATTAACGGTTCTTTCATTAGTTTGTTACATCCAGACAATCAACCAAAAAGTAAACCAAGCCCTAATTTGTAGTGTTTGCTGATTTCTAAGATATAAATGCTCACACTGAAAATTTAATCATGTTTACTTTGCTAATGCTAGCGCATCTCTGGGTCTCCTCAATACAGGTCCAGTTCCTTGGAAGCAAAAGCTATTTCATTGTTGTCTTTGTATCTCCCCAGTGTCTAGAACAGTGCCAGAAATAGAGTAGGTGTTTGGAAATGTTTGTTGATTGATTTGAAGTATATATCTGATAAGTTGATAAACATACTTAAATATAAGACCTAAGAAAGATGTTTCATTGTTAAATACTTCTAAGCATATATAAAATTGTAGGTAAACATCATATATTATATTTTGGTGGTATTTTTATGCATGTCAAAGCATCATCAATCTAGACCTTCCTTGAAAAGAATTTAGATGCCATCTAGTTCAAACTGCTCAATTTACAAATAAAGAAATCAAGACCCAGAGAAGTTACAGTACTTCTCCAAGGGCACATAAACAAATGGAGTCTCATCTCATGTCCCATGAGTCCAAATTCAATGCTATTTCTACTACACTATTCCTTGAAGGAAAGGTACTATATTTTTGTTTCATCTTTGTATCTCTATCACCTAGCCCAATGTACGTAGTTCATTCTTTAAATGTTTTTGCTCAATTAAATTGAATTGCAATGCTCTCTGAAATACAAGTATTACTGCAGAACATGTCTTCAAAATAAAAGTCATCACTAAAATTCAATGTTAACAGTGGTTAGATTCCATAAGATTGTTACTAAATACATTTTGCCACATTTATTATGCCTTTGTAATTATAGAAATAAGCTCAATTAAATTTATAGACTTGATATAATAATATGATAAGGAACAAGAATTTAAAGAGAAAAATTAAATTCTAAGTACTTTTATTATGTTCTCTACTTTATTATACTCTTTTTCATTGATTCTGTTTTTAAGACCCTATCATATGCCAGGCTCTGTAAGTACTGGTGTATTCCATGTTTAAAATAACAATAATTCAGAAGTCCATCTCTACAATATTCTATCCTGCTGTAGACTTATACCTGAATCTGAGTTACCTCTGGGGCTGTAACTGAAAGACTAAGAAATTTAACTTTACATCCTTTAATTACCGCATGATGGCACTTTGGACCTACATGCAGTGCATAAGAGCTATCTTTGCCCAGACAAGAAGATGTCCTTCCCTTGCTTTTTTGCTTTGAATGTTACTCTCAAACTGAAAATTAGCAGATGAAAATGTGACAATAATCAACTCTCCTCAGTCTCCCTGATTATTTTTATATTATAAAAAGAATTTAGAATGAGACAGAAATATTAAGTCTTTTGTATTAATCCTATGTTGCTTTTTTTTGCAATTAGCCCAATTTAATCAATATAAGTCCTTCTATACTCTGTATGGATTTTTCAACCCACTTTTTAACCCAACCTATCTCTTAGGGGAAATCTAAGTATCACAACATGTTTTTAAACACACAGAATATATCAACACTTTTAAAACAGATAGTAACATCTTAATAAGAGCCCACAATCACAAAGAATAATCTTCATACATATATCATATAGGAAGGATTGCTCTTAAATGCAAGCTATTATTAAGCTATAACCACAAAGAAACAGATGACAGCAATAGTACCATAAACTAATTTTAATCAGGAATATCTCAGATAACCTCTTAAATTATAAAAATTCATCATATAGGAGTCCAGATAAATCAATAGAAACCAAAAAAGTCTACAAAGCAAAAATTCTACCCCAGTGTTATTATGATTCAGTGTTTATATAGATATGGGCAATGAGCATCCTATAATAAAGGCTGTCATATCTCTTTGAACATCAGTTTAGGTTAGTCATAAAATGTAAATAAACAAGAATCAATAACATCCAATCTAGATTTTTAAAAAGCCAGATATTTTAGATTAAACAGAGGCACTGTTCAGAATGCTGAGGATGTAGAGGATTAGTAAAACTTAATGCAATACATAACTATATAATTTTCCAAAAAGAGCAAATATCTCAGAAAAATAATAGACACAACATGGCAAGCATAAACTTACTTAAATTAAGCGCACTGATGCATGAAAGAATTATCACTTTTGAGTTTATTATATTCTCCTGCAAATTGGAATATACTTTGTTGGGAGAAACAATGTCTCCCAGGGGTGGGGAATCTGTGGCCTCGAGGTGGCCTCAAGGCTACAGGTTCCCCACCCCTGTGCTCTCTGAGATAGAACTTTTTTCTTGGGCACAGTTAAAATGAATGGAAAAATGCTTCCTTCACTGAATTGAGATTAGATAGGTGTATGTTCCTTTTTATGACACCAAAATCCTGCTTGATTTATTTTATACTGTTCCTACTGTAGTCCAATATGTCTGAGAGCCTTTAATGGACATTATGGCATTTGTAACAGGTGGGTCTAAGACTCTACAGCCAGTTCTAACTTTGGCTTCTAAATTATTTACTGGATCTTTGAGTATGAATGAGTAAAATTTGTTGAACAAAACCTTTGGGTTATACCTTATTGATAATTTACTATCCTTTCAGACAAACTAAAAAAAATGTGGCCAAATTTAATTTAAAGTATATAAATACAAGCTTTGATGAGGAAGTCTTAATAATAATACTCATTATACAGATATAAAGGTTGGCCAATGTATATATTTTCTCCCCATTCTTTCTATTTCCCAATGAAATAACTGCACCACTGGCCAGAGGAAATATAAACCTCTATTTAGAAGTGTCTAACACTAGATGCCTGGTTAAAGTCTTTCTTAGTCCTTTGAATATGTATCAACATGGTCTTAAATATCACAGAGATATAGAATTTTAGATTTGGAAGGAAACTTAGAGATAATCTAGTCTATCTCTCTGGTTTATGGGTGAGAGAATAGACTCAGACAGGTTAAGGGACTTTTAAATCATCAGTGCAAAGGGGGAAATAAACTCCAACAGTTGTTTTTTCCAGGTTCTGTATTCTTTCTACAAAACCATCCTTATGTTTTATTAATCAAAATACCTTTGTTTGGAGGCACCTGGGTGGTACAATGGTTTACTGGACCTGGAGTTAGGAAGATCTGAATTTAAGAACTGGGTTCATATCCTTACTACCTGTAGGACCCTAGGCAATTCACTGAACCTCTATTTGCTTCAGTTTCCTGATCTTCAAAATAGTGATAATAACATCTACTGCTTAGGTTTATTGGTAAAGATAGAATGAGATTATATTTGAAAAGCACTTTGGAAATCTTAAAGCATTATATTAATGTTTCCTATTATTTCTGTTTAGGTAGAATAATTTAAACTAAATTAACTTTTAATAAAATATATAATTTTCCAAATATGTTACATCAGAGTAGCTCAAAATGCACATTTCTAAAAGCATCTAATGATCTGGGCAAAGTTCCTTCATTTGCCTATGATTCTTAGAGGTAAGAACTTCCACGTGACTTTAAATATTTATTGTACACCTACCATTGGCTATCACTGAGGGAACTGCAAAGATAAATAAGATATGCCTCTGCCCATATAGAACTTGCAATCACTTTTATTTTAAGGAAATAAATTATCACATAGAGGGTGGAGTCCAGGTGGTGCACTAAGAGGCCAGAACTGCTAAGTTCTTCCTAAACTTCTTCTACAACAACCACAGAAAAAGCCCCAAACTGATTTCTGAGTGGGAAAGACAAGACAAAGTCACAGTGAGTCATCTTTCCAGCCCAGGGAAGCTTAGGAAGACAGAAAGAGAGGTCTGAGGACACTGGGTAAGGGCTGGAAAGGGACCCAATGCAGCAGAAATGGCATTTGGCAGTAACGCAGCACTGGGCTATGGTAATGACAGTAGCAGTGGCAGGGAGTAGCTCAAAGCCCAGAGACAGCAAGGGAACTGAAATCTGGACACTAAGAAAGATCAGCAGACCCTTGTACTGGCACTGGGAACAGGATTATGTGTCATTTGACAGCTCTCTTGTCCTTTACCTAATTCTGGATCACAGTTTCAGAGTAGGGAGGAATGGTTATGGTTGTGAGGCAGCAGAGGCTCCACCTGTGTAAGGACCAGAATGCAGGTGAGGAGCAGGGCAGTAAAAAGACCTCTCCCCAGATCACCCTATGTTAGAAATGCTGAAAGCTTACAGGCTACCATACCAAGCTGTGAAATCAGAAGAAGAATACAAAAGGTCAGTCATCTAGAGATGAGCAGAGCCCAATTCTAACATAAAGTTCAAAGTCAAGGAGTAGACTGGATAAATGAGCCAACAACAATGACAATAAAACCTATTCATAAAGAGTTGTTATGGTGACAGGGAAGCTCAAGACAGAAACACAGAAGACAATGACTTGAAAACATCTATAAGCAAAGCCTCAAAGAAAAAGAAGTATTGGACATAAGCAAAACAAGAATTACTGGAATGGCTAAAAAGATTAAAAAGAGCAAAATAATGATTTCAAAAATCAAATAAGAGCAATAGAGGAAAAGTTGGGAAAAGAAATGAGAACTATGGAAGAAAATGAGGAAAAGAGAACAGTTTGGTTTTAAAAAAGGCACAAAATATTAAAGAAAATACTCCTTAAAAATCAGAATTACCCAAATGGCAAAGGAGATACAAAACCTTACCGAAAAAACAACTCCTTAAAAACTAGAATTGATCACATGGAAGCAAAGCTCCAAAAGACATCAAGAAACAATAAAACAAAATCAAAAGAATGAAAATAACTGAAGAAAATGTGAAGTACCTCATAGGAAAAGCAATTGACCTATAAAATAGATTGAGGAGACATAATTTAAAAATTATTGCTCTATCTGAAAGCCATAAACAGTAAAAAAGAATATCAATATCATATATCAAGAAATTATATAGGAAAATGGCCCGTATAGCTTAGAAACAGAGGGTAAAGTGAAATTGAAAGAATTCACTAGTCAGCTCCCAAAAGAAAATACCAAAATGAAAGCTCCCAGGAATATTATAGCCTAAATTCTGAGCTCCCAGGTCAAGGAATAAATATTGTAAAAAACTGGAAAGAAATAATTCAGATACCACGAAGCCACAGTCAGGATCACACAAGATTTGCACCTGTCTCCATGATAGCATGGAGGTGATAAGAAGGAGGGTAGATTAAGAAAAGTAGTTGTCAGAAGCAAAACAGAGCCTTGAAAAGAGGACAAGATAAAAAAGAGAAGGATAAATATAGGAAAATAGAATGGAGGGAAATACACAGTGATCATAACTGTGAATGGGAATGAGATGAATTCACTCATAAAAAGGAAAAGAATAGTGTAATGAATTAGAAACCATAATCCAACAATATTTTGTTTACAAAAGACACACAAGACAAAAAGATACACACAGAATTAAAATAAGAGTCTAAAGCAGAACCCATAGCTCTTCAGCTGCAGTTAAAAAGGAAAATAAATTCCGTCTATTCATTCAAATATAATGATTGTGTTTAGTCATAAAGTTTATATTCCAAATAGGACAAAGTTCTTCCTTGGCACCTATTACTTCTTCTGAAGGCAAATATGAGCCAGTTTTCACAGGAACAATGCTAAAAGTTACTTCAAGAAGTTATTCTCTCCTTCTTAAAATTGTTTTAATTTATATGTATTTTATACTTATTTGTATGTAGATTATATTTATTTACTTAGCATCACAAGAGATGGAGAGGCCCTTGGAAGTAATTTATTCCAATATCTCTCTCTCTCTCTCTCTCTCTCTCTCACTCTCTCTCTCTCTCTCTCTCTCTCTCTCTCTCTCTCTCTCTCTCTCTCTCTCTCTCCCTCCAAATAAGGAAACTGAGGTCTTTAGAGATTAGTTGACTGCAATTTCTGCACCTGTTGTATACTACCCTCAGTAAAATATAAGCCTATTGAGGAAAGGGACAATCGAGTTTTGTTTTGTTTTGTTTTGTTTTTGTCTTTGTATCCCTAGTTCTTAGCATAGTAACTAGTATGTAGTAAGTGTTTAATAAATATTTTGAGTAGAATTGACTCTACTATCTCACAGGAATTACTATAGCTTTGCTATAGGAATGCCATTTCATCATTTCCTTTGGAAAGTTTATTTTTCTAATCACTATGAAAATTGAGATAAGTTTCTTCTTTCATCCTTATAATTAATTTAATTCTAGCCAGTTCTATGGGGTCGACTATGTGCAAGGTTCTATGCCAGGTATAGAACATAAAAAGACAAAAAACAAACAAACAAAAAACTATCTCCACCTTCAAAGAACTTAAGTAATAATAGCCAGCAGCTTAGTTATGCAGCAGAGAGAGAGTGGAGGGGGCCTTGATTCAGGAGGACCTGAGTTCAAATCTGGTCTCAGATACTTACTAGCTGTGTCCCCACGGGCAAGTCACTTAATCCTATTTGCCTTAATTTCCTCATATATAAGATGAGCTGGAGAAGAAAATGACAAACCACTCCAGTAACTTTGCCTAGAAAACCCTACAACCATCGGTGGGATTCAAACAAATTAACAACCAGTTCTCCACTGAACTGAGCCGAGGCCCTGCCCCGCTAACAACAGTTTTGTGGAACTAAACCTAAAAATAGGTACCTGTTCTACCAAATTGGTGCCTACAACTGAAACGACTGAACAACAAAGCACTCATACGGTGCTTTAAGGTTTGCAAAGTGCTTCACAAATTTTTTCTCATTTGATCCTCAAAACAACCCTTTGAAGGAGGTCCTATTACTGTCATTATTTTACAAGGAGGAACATTGAGGTAAACAGAGGTTAAGTGACTTCCCCAGGGTCACACAATTTCTGAAGCCAGATTTGAACTAAGATCTGCCTGACTCTGAGCCTAACACATTATCCACTGTGCTACCTAGCTTTCTATTGAACGGATGCAACATCTACACAAATACGTAAATGCATGTGCCAAACAATACAATATAATTTCTAGAGGGAAGGAGAACTAGTAGAAAGGATAAAGAAAAAAGCTACATGTAGGAAGTGGTACCTGAGCTGAAAGAAAGTATTGAAAGAGCCTAGGGATTCCAAGAGCAAGGACAGTATTCCAGACATAGGGGACCACTTTACCAAGAAATTGAAATTAGAGATGAAATGTCATGTATGAGAAACACTGAAAAGAGCCTGAAAAGCATGGTAGAAATGAGGTTTAAAATGATCACTGCAATCAAGGAGCTATCTGGTGCCGCCTCTTAACCTCCTCCTCTCCAAGGTAAATAACCATATTTGGTATTTGTTTGTCATCTTCACTATGATCACTCTGTATTATCTAAGTCTCTTTTATGTACAAAGAACTAATATAATAGGTATCATACAAAATTTTATTAAAATGGCAAGAGATATATCTACTAGGACTTTACAATCTCATTACAGAAAAAAGGAACGAGACTAACATAATCAGCGCATATATAATCAAGAATTGATTCTATCTTGATTTCCACTGTTCATTTTTTCACCTTTTTTCCCCCTGGATTTCACAATGACTTTATATCTATTATCTTATTTAGCCTCAGTATATCTTTACTAAGTAGATAGGGGTAGACATAATTTTCATTATTCTGATGCATAAACAAAGGCATGAAAAATTATTTATTCAAAGGTGCACAAACAGGTGACTGTCCAAAACTTGTTATCTAAGCATTAAAAAGAAATGCTTGTGTAAAATTACAATTATAAATACTTATTGGCTAACTAAATTTGGGCCCCAAATAAGAGGTAAGAACAGATATTTGGAATTATAGTAAAGCAGGGCTTTTTCCTCACAGTTTTTGATAAAGCTATTACTAGGGTGGAGTGAGCAAGGTCTTGTCCCCTGGTGCTGGAATTCAGAGGGGATGTGACAGCATTTTCAATCTTTCAGCATTATAGAAACTCCCAAAACATCTATTTTGGAAGAAAAATTACCTAAAATAGAAAGCTGATAATGTTTTCTCCTCCCACTAACAGTTGTACCTGAGGTGAGCTTCTATTTGTCCTGACCCTGCTCAGTATTCTCTCACCTTTTTATATCTTGGGGAATTTACCTACCATTCCTTACCAAATGAACTGAAAGCACTTTTCACACCATTTGCCAGGGAAATAAAAATTTCTCGTTATAGTTCTGATTTTTGATGGCACAAAAACCACTCAAGGATCCAGCAGATGTTTTGTAAATGTTGACAATGAATTTTTAAAAGCAATATCTAAGCTAGCTTGCTATGTCAGTGCTATTATTTTGATGCTTTTGACAAGACAGTTTCTGGTTTGTCATAAACAACAGCTTACTTAGGAATAAGAGCAATGCCAAACTTTATTTCAGCAGTTTAGAAGCAAATATAGGTGGCACAGTGGATATGATGAAGGCACAGTCTCTGGGAACCCCCTTGAAACTGGAGTATAGTCTCTGGCAACCCCCTTGAACTCTCCTTAAATCTTCCCACTTGATCTAGCCTTGGCCTGGGGCTATCTGCCTAGCCTTGTCCTTTATTGTCCAGCTACTTCCCACCCTTGATACCATCAATATCCATGCCTTCAGCTACTTCCCACCCTTGATCCCATTCTCTTGATTCCTGGAGTCTGACCTCATCCTAGTCCCTGGAGTCTGACCTCATCCTGGTCCCATCAAGCTCCTCCTTAGACTCCTCCTCAAGACCCTCCCTAAACCCCTCCTCTAGTCACCCCAGACCACCCCTCAATCCCTCCCACAATCTTTGTGTATATAATCTCCATCTTGCCTCCATGAAGGCGCTGAGATTCAATCTAGCTCAGTAGATTGAATCTGGCCTGGTTGTGAAAACAGGCGTCATAAAGGGTGGGATTTCTTAAGACAACACATTATGGTGAATCGTTAATAAACTTTGTCTTTTCCCTTGGCTGAGAAGGCTTGAGTCAAATTCTTTCGGCAGGACCCATCGTGTAGGTATTTTGGGGTCTCAAGCACCCCTAGAAACATATGGTTCCCTACTACCATCATTTTTCTTTAACCTCTTCAGATAGAGTGCTGGGCTTGGAGTCAGAAAGTCTCATCTTTGTGAGTTCAAATCTGGCCTCAGATACTTACTAGCTGTGTGACCCTGGGCATGTCACTTAACTCTGTTTGCCTCAGTTTTCTCATCTGTAAAAATGAATTGGAAAAGGAAATGACAAACCACTCCAGTATCTTTGCCAAAAAAACCCCAAATGGAGTCACAAAGAGTCGGACATGACCCAACAACAAAAGAAACAACCATAGATAAAGCCTTTGAGGACTCAAAGTCAAGTCAAATAGGTTAACATTTGTTGAGTCCTACTATGTGTGTTAAGTACTAGAGTGAGTCACTAGACAATGAAGGATGATCTCTGTCACATAGTTAGCATCTGAGGTTGGATTGGAACTTAGTTCTTCCTGATTCGAGGCCCAGCATAATAGCCATTGTGCTATCTAATTGCCTAGCTGAAATAAGTAGAGGGAAATTCAGTACTCAGGACTAAGTTACACCAATACATAATCACAATTACAAAACTATGTAAATAAAATTTTCAATTTTAGTGTTATACTAATCAAACTACCAAGAAACTATAATAGAGAACTAGATGAAATATTGATAGCATCAATTTGAAGGAAAAATGAACAATCTCAAAAAAAACAATGAAAAAAATAAAAATAATAGGAGCAACATCTACCCACATATACACCAGCTCATTTTTAACTAAAAGATAAGAGGAGTGTCTGCAAGACTTAATTAGTACAGAGGACTAAACATCAATCAATCGAAATAACTTCCTGATTGCCTCTGTGTAAAAGCCTAAAGCAGGAAGGCCAAGGGCTGTCGAGGGTTGGATGGGAAGTGGGAGGAAGTGCTGAGAAGGCAGTCAGACTGGGCAACAATATGGCAAATGCTGAGCCTTGAGAGCTAATCCTCATGTGAATCAGTCAGTATCCTTGCTGAATGTCCTTTTCTTTCTCTTGTTAGTTGTTTTTTTGTTTGTTTGTTTGTTTGTTTTTTTTTTTTTTTGGCTAATGTTATCCAATCATTACATTTTACTCTTGATCTTGAACCACAACACTGATTGGAGTCAGGCCCGGTCAAGAACAGGAAAATAGCACTTAAAAATTTCAACAGCAATCATCAAAACTTTATGGTACTGGTTTAAAAAAATGGAAAACTATATCAATCGATAAACATTTGTTGTTGTTTAGTCATTTCGGTTGCATGTATCCAACTTTTTGTGACCCCTTTCGGAGGTTTTCTTGGCAGAGGTACTAGAATGGTTTGCTATTTCCTTCTCCAGCTCATTTTACAGATGAGGAAAATGAGGCAAACAGGGTTAAGTGAATTGCCCAGGGTCACACAGCTAGCAAGTGTCTGAGGCTGCATTTGAGCTCAGGTCCTCCTGATTCCAGACCCAGCATTCTGTCTACTGAGCCACTGTTACAACAATCAGACTTTTCCCTGTTCTTCCCTTTTGGGATGCTAAGACTATCAAGTCTCCCTTTTGTTTGAATTAGTGGGAAACCTTTTGCTGTCTTTGTTTTGGAGTATTTCTCAGCACTGAGGCAATCAGGAGTCATTGACTTGTATATGATGTGATGCTGGGGATGGGGAACTTTCACACACCCAGCCTGAGTGAGGTCAGAGCCCTCAGGGCTCCAAACTGGATATAATTGAGGGGAGCTTGGTGTTTGACTTTTGGGGTTCACTCATGGAAAGAGTGTTGAGACCCTACCGAGCTGTTGTAACTGCCCCCAGCTTTGATAACCTAGACAGATATTGGTGCTTGTGATTTGAATCAGACAAGGTCTGTCTGTTGATGTTTGTAATTTCTGTTTGTATTTGCCTTGAAGTTCGGGTTGCTGGCTTTTCCTCCTGAACTAAGTGAATGATATATGTATGTTTGATTAAACTGAGATTGTTAACCCCTTAAAGTTACTTTCATTAGAAAGGCAGATCAAATAACTTGTGTTAGCAGCCTTTTTGTTGTTGGTCTTGTGTTGGTCTTCCAACCCAACAACAGCTGTTAGCCACATTGTTGTTACAGCCACCTAACCCTACTATGTGCCAGGTGCTGTGCTAAGTATTGGAAATACAAAAAGAGACTAAAGGCAATCTCTTCCCTCAAGGAATTTACAATGTAATGGTAGAAATAAATTTATACAAACCAAAGTATATGCAGGATAAATAAGAAATAATTAAGAAAGGGAAGGCACTAGAATTAAGAGGGATTAGGGAAGGCTTCCTACAGAAGATGAGATTTTTGCTGGGACTCAAAGGAAGACAGGGATAGTCAGTAGTTGGAGTGGAGGAGGGAAAGTGTTCCAGATAATGGACGACAGCCAGAGAAAATGCCTACACAAATGAAACAGATTGGATGAGGAATAATCAGAAATAATTTAACTCGGTAATTTAGTATTTGATAAATCTGAGGATATAAATGACTTGTGGAGGAGTTCCCCATTTGATAAGATTAGCTGGTGAAACTGGAAAGTGCTTTGGCAGAAATTAGGTTAAGATGAGCACTTTATTTCATATATCACAATAAACTCCAAATGGAGATGTGAACTGAATTATTAGAGGGCTTGCCATACTCCCCACAAATTAGAAGAGAAACAGAATAGAGACCTTTCACAATTATGGCAACAGTGAGAATTCTTAACCAATGAAGAAACAGAAGCAATCACATAAGAAAATAGACAGATTCAATTACATGAAGTTGAAAAGCTTTTACATGAAAAAAAAATAATACTAAGATAAGAAAAGATTTGGTCAAGGTGGAAAAATGTATCTAAAAATATATTTGGTAGGGGTCTGACATCCAACATATATAGATAAGTTACACAAATATTTAATAACAAAAGTCTTTCCAATTATAATGGATAAGTGGTCAAAGGATATAAACAAACAACTTTCAAAAGAAGAATTGTAAACTATTAATTACTCTAAGAAGATTGTTCAAAATCATTGTTAATAAGATAAATGCAAATTAAAACAACTCTGAGTTTTCACCTTATACCTAGCAAATTGGCCAAGATAATAAAAACATAGAAACGATAGCATTGGAAGTATTGTGAAGACAGATACATTACTGATGGAGCTGCATCCAACCTCTTGGCTCTTGTATATCAAATCTTCCCTTGAGTTCAGGGTTTTTTTGTTTGTTTGTTTGTTTTAACAGAGTCCTAAAAGTCTGACAGTTGATCAAATGTCCTTTTCGTCATTCAGAATTGTGCTTAGCTTTGCTGGGTATGACATTTTTGGCCAGAGGCCCAGTTCTCTTGCTCTTTGATATATAGTGTTCCAAGACCTATGATCTTTTAGTGTCACCAACGCTAGGTCTTATATGACTCTAATTGTGGTATCATCATATGTAAATTGTTTTTTGCTTGTTGCTCATATTTTGTCCTTGATTTGGAGTTTTGGGAATTTAACTATAATATTCTTGTGAGTTTTCCTTGCAGGATCTCTTTCAGGTGGTGATCAGTGGATTTTTTTTTTCTATTTCTACTTTCCCCTCTTGTTCTAATGCTCCAGGACAATTTTCTTTAAGCAAGATTCTTTTTTTGATCAGAACTTTCAGGTAGTCCAGTTACTGTTATGTTTTCTCTTCTTGATCTGTTCTCCAGATCCATTGTTTTTCTTATGAGATGTTTCACATTCTCTTCCATTTTTCATTCTTTATATTTCATTGTTTTTTTTTTAATTTCTTCATCTCTTATTACTTCATTGACTTCCCCTTGCCCAATTCCACTTTTCAAGGAGTCATTTTCTTCCTTAAGATTCTGGATTTCCCTTTCTAATTGGTCAACTTTCTTGACATCTTCTTGTTTTTCTTTTTAACTTTTTTTCTCTATTTCTCATTTGATTTTTAAAGTCTTTTTAAAGTTCTTCAATGAATTCTTTTGGGGCAGGTGACCATTTGACATTACTCTTTGGGGAAGAAAAGGGTTTCTTTGCTTCAGTATCCTTCTCTGAAGATGAACCCCAGTCTTGTCTATTCCCACAGTAGCTCTCTATGGTTGGATTCTTTCTCCTTTGCCTGTGCATTTTTTTGGTAGTAATTTACTTTTTATAATCACCTCTAGTCCTGGGGTATGGTGGATGGTGCCTCTGACCTCTGATCTTCTTCAGTTCTCCCCTCTGACCCTGAATTCAAACTAAGACTGCTAACCCCCTGTAAGTGCCCAGAGCCAGTTGTGTCTTTGCTCCTCTGCTTCTGCATTCATTGGGCATATGCTGGTTCCTTCTCCTCCCCCACCCCCCACCTTTGCAGCACAGCTGGATGACTGTTTCTGGTCAGCAGAGGTTCCCTAGATCTTCTCCAGGTCAGGAGCCCAACTCTCCTCATTGTCAAGGGAAAGGGGGTGTAGGTGTAGGGGGGTAAAAGTTCCTGTGGTGGAGGCATCCTCCCAACCCAGCTAACCCCAGGGCTTGCCACTTGTTGCTTAAACAGTTTACCATTGGTTGTTAAAGGGGACCCTAGCCTAGAGCTGTTTATTCCTCACAGGGAGGAAATCTCATCCTTGTACTTCTCTATCTTTTTTTTTTGGAGGGGGGAAGGCAGGGCAATTGGAGTTAAGTGACTTGCCCAGGATTACACAACTAGAAAGTGTGTCAAGTGTCTGAGGGCGCGTTTGGACTGAGGTCCTCCTAACTCCATGGCTGGTGCTCTACTCACTGCACCACTTAGCTGCCCCTTATCCTGTTTTTTCTTCAGGTCTTCTCCAATTGTCCAGAGAGGACCCTGCTCTGCCCCTACTCTTATTTGTTTTCAGGGTTCTATGTTCACCCAAAGGCACTATTTTGTCTCTTTTGTGGAGGAAAATCTTGAGAGCTTGAAATTTTCTGACCTACTCTGCCATCTTCCCAGAATCCTCTCCAAGCTAATATTATCTAAATCAACTTAATAATTCAGTCCTGAAGCAATCAAAAGGCCAAAGAAAAGTTTTAAAGAGGTAGAAAAAACAAATTTTACAACAAAGGAGTGATCATTAAAACAATGTTCAAAAATAGAGAGGTCAATTAGTGGAATAAATTATGTACATAACATAGAGAAGCAAGCAAACAGTTAAAAATGGTGTTCAATAAGTTCAAAGATTCCTGTTGCTAGAGAAAAGACTGGCTGACAAAAGATACTGGGAAGTTTAGATACCAGTCTAGCAGAAATTTTATTTATAATAATACCTCACACCACATACCAAGATAAACTACAGATGGATAAATGACCTATATATAAAAGGTCACATCATAAATTAGTAGAGTGAGGAAGAATTACCTTTCAGATTTATGAATTTAGAAATAGTTCATGATAAAAACATGATAGGATTGCACAAGATAAAATGGACAATTTTTATTATATCAAATTTATAAATTTTATACAAATGAATATAGTGTTGCTAAAACTAGAAGGGGAAAAAATAAACAGGTGAAATTTTTGCAAAAAGTTTCTCCAGTGAAGGTATCATATCAAGTATAAACACACACACACACACATACACACACACACGCACACACACGGAACTCATTCAATTTGATAACTAAGAGACATTCCCCAATAGATAAATGATAAAAGGATATGAACAGGCAGTTTTCAAAGGAAGAAATCCAAGCTATTCAGAACTATATATTTTAAAATATTATAAATCACTAATAATTAGAAAAATGCTAATCAAAGTAACTCTGAGATTTCTCTTTCAAACCCATCAAACTAACAGATTACCAAAGAGGAAAATTGCAATTATTGGAAAAATTGTAGGAAAACAAAGACACTAATGCATTGTCATCAGACAATTTGGAGCCATGCTCAAAAAGTTACAAAATTATGTATACTTTTTGACCCAGCTATATCACTACTAGGCCTATACCACCAAAGAGGTCAAAGAAAGAGGAAAAGGATCTATATGTACACAAAAATTTATAAGACCATAATAGCCAAAAATTTAGAAACTAATGGAATGTCCTCTACTTGGGAAGGGCTAAATGAATTCAAATATTTGAAATGTGAATGCAACAGAATATTACTGTGCTGTAAGAAATGACAAAATGGACAAAAGAAATTGGGAAGACCTCTATGAACTGTTGTAGAACAAAGACAGCAGAACAGAAAACAATCCATATGATGACATTATTAAAGAGAAATATGACTTTGAAAGACTCCGGGATTCAGATCAATGAAATGTTCAACCTAAAGTCTAGAAGACTGAAGATGAAACATGCCACTCACCTCTTACTAAAAAAGTAAGGGATTTAAAATGTAGAAATATTTACATTTGGCGCATATCCAAGGAGAGAATTTGTTTTGCTAAACTATGCGTATTTATGATGAAGGTTTTATATTTTTTAATTTTGTTTGTTTTATTTTTGCTTAATGGAGGGAAATGAGTGGAAGTGATTGTAAATGTGAATAAATAACTCTTTAAAAAGGTCTCATATACACTCAAACATTTATAGCATCACCTTTTGTAATAGCAAAGAAACAAACAAAGTAAGTAGCCATAAACTATGGAATGTTGAAATAAGATGTATTATATGAATGTTATGGAATGTTTCTGTACAGTAAAAAAAAAGAATGCATTTAGTAACTATTGAGACACACTGGAAGATTTATATGAACTGATACAAAGTGGATTAAGCAGATCCTGGAAAACACTGTATACAACTTTAATGATGTAAACGTAAAGAGCAACAGCACAACAATCAAAATCAATGCTATTAAATTGTAATGATCCAATTTGGCTGCAAAGATGAGCCAAATATATTTACCTTCCTGCCATCTCTTCACAGGCAGTTACTGTGGGTGTGAAATACTGCATATAATATCACACTTTGCTGTGTTCAGTATTAGTAAAAAAAATCTGTTTTATTCTTTGTTAAGGGATGTTTCTCTGGGGGAGGAGTGGGAGGCTTATATTGGAAAATGTAGTTCATGAAAAAACAAAAAAGAATATTTTTAAAAAGCAAAGAAAATCATTGACATCAATATTTGGGGATAGAATTACCTTTTATTTTTAGCCTTCTCAGTGATCTATACCATTACAGGGATATTTGGGTCAAAAAAAATGAATGTTACTTTTCCTGAAAAATTCCTTAAGGCTTTTTAGAATTTTTTGAACTAATTCACAGCTCCATCAACTGAGTCAGATTTCCTATTGTAAAGCAAAAATAAAAATGGCTATAGTAAATTTAAGGGACTTTTAAAATGTAATTTTTGGATAGCATATTTATGACAAATGAAAATGTCATTAAGACTTCTGGGATACCCTAGATATCATACAAAAATGTTATCAGGACCTGGGATATCCTCAAGAAAGAGAATTCTTAGTGAGGAAACTCCCTCCACCCCAGATTTGTAATTTACAATCTTAGGGAGTTTTCTGCTATATTGAGATGTTAAGCTACTTGTCCCACTTGCCACAGCCTAAATGTGTCAGAGATGAGATTTGAAGCCAGGTCTTACCGATTTGGAGGCCAGCCCCTTCTTCATTATTCTATGGCCACTCAGATATAGAAAGATTTGATGAATTTGATAAACATACAGAGATACATACATCCAAAATTAATTAAAAGTGAGGGACATGTGATTTGTAAATGAAATATAATGGAAAAAATACAAAGCATAATACTGCCTGTGATGGAAAAGCTTAAGAACAATATCAATGCATAACGATCAATTTTATAATTAAGCATGTTATGAATTAGAAATGAACAGTTCACCTATTTAATACTCTTGCCAGAGTCTGAATATTTTTTGGCCCACCTCAAAATCAAATAACTGTATTTGCCTTGGAAAGTTGACACTGAAATATCTTTAAATTCTGAACAAAGAAACATTTCTTCACTGAAAAACTTTCATCATTTCTTTCCTTTTGGACATTCATATTCTCCTAAAGTCAGAATACCCATTTGTGAGATGGGTATTGAAATAACAATAATGAAAAAAAGAATCCATGGCTTTGATTGAATTGCATATTACATTTTAAAAAATAATAGTGATAACTATTATCCTCTATCATGTCCCCAAGAACCTCTTCATTCTGGAATCACTTCAGTCCTAGAATTCATGCCTCATACCTCAGAATTATCCTCTGCCTCTGAGGCCCTTCGCTCTGATTGGAGGGCGGAGAGCTACTACGAAGACCTCTCTTTAAGGAGGGTGCACAGGTCAGGCATCTTTTCATTCCAAACTGGTTGTACTCCTTTGGATTTCTCCATCATCACAACCTGGCCAGTTACCTTCATCCCTTCCCCAGCCACTTTTCAGTTTCCTTTTATGTATCATCTTCCCTATTCTTGAGGGCAGGGACTATCTTCCTTTTTGTTTGTATTAGTGTTCCCAGCTCCCCACACACTGTCAGCACATAGTAAGTACTTAATAAATGCCTGTTGACTAGCTAGTAATAGCTCTCATTCATATAGTACTTTAAGGTTTGCAAAGTACTTTCCATACATCATCACCATAACCCACTCAGAGTAGATATTATTATTAACCTCATTTTCAGATCAAGAAGATGAGGTTCAAACCAGTTCTGTAACTTGCCCAGTGTCACGTGACTGGTATCTGAAATGGGATTGGAACTCTGGTATCCTGACTTTTAATCCAGCTCTCTAAGCTGCTACTACTTCATACCACCTCTGTCAGGGTTACCCTAGTGGAATGCAAGCTCTGTCAATTCCTACCAAGCTAGAAAGACTTCCATGTATAGGTCTGGCCATGGACTGGGTACAGGTCATTGGAACACCAGGCTAGCTTAATTTGGAAATTCTCATCCCCAGACAGCTGATCACCAAGTGATACATTTTTGTGTCCATAGCAATTCATGAAGACTGTCTCCTAAGGCATTGGACAGGTTATAATCTGTGCTGGTAGGGAAATTATTCACACCACTGAATTCACAGAACTTTAGAAATATTGAAGTTTGTTCTGCAGACAGTAATTTCACAGTTAGTTTCTGCTAAATGCTAAAAAGCCTTAGGAAAATAAGCCCTAAATTATAGACGGAGTATTAAAAAAAACATCAAATAGCTACAGATAGCAGTGCTCACTTTTTCTTTATTTCTGAGAATGGGTCTACTGAAACTATACAGAAGGGATATATCTCTGCTTAGAGTTTTTATGTACATTTTGTCACCCCAAGATTATGGTTAACCATTTCCTACTAGAAAGGCAAAGAAAAGATTCAGCCCTATGGGACCACTAAAACTAATGCTTACTATAAGATGTATTGTATTATGCAAAAAAGTCATAGGGCAAAACATGTATCTAACCAAGAATGAAGTAACAGAATACTGATGAGGGGAGAGTTCTTTTGTTTTTAACATTTTTATCTAAAGTTTTGAGTTCCAAATTTTATTCCTCCCTTCCTCCATACTCTCCCCTCCTCCCTGAGATGGCAAACAATTAGATAAAGGTTATGCATGTGCAATTATATAAAACTTTTTCATATTAGTCATTTTGTACAAGAAGACAAATAAAAGAAGAAAGAAGGAAAGTGAAAAATAGCATGCTTCAGTCTGTATTCAGACAATCTCAATTTTTTCTCCAGAGGCAGATGGTATGCTTCAGCATTGTTCCTTTGGGATTGTCTTGGATCATTGCATTGCTGAGAATAGCTAAGTCGTTCACAGTTCTTTATCAAACAATAGTGCTAACACTGTGTACGGCATTCTCCTGGTTCTGTTCACTTCACTATGCATCAGTTCAGTAAGTCTTTTCAGGTTTTTCTGAAATCATCCTGCTTGTCATTTCTTATGGCGTAATAATATTCCATTACAATCATATATTGCAGCTTTTTTAGCTATTCCCCAGTTGACGGGCATCTTTTTGATTTCCAATTCTTAGCCACTACAAAAGGAGCTGCTATAAATAATTTTGTACAAATAGGTCTTTTTCCCTTCTTTATGTCTTGGGGATATAGAATTTTTAATCTCACCATTGCCCATTATTGAATATAATTTTGATTGCATTATGATCTGAAAAGGATGCATTTACTATTTCTGCTTTTCTACATTTGGTTGTTAGGTTTTTATATCCTAATACCTGGTCAATTTTTGTGTAGGTGCCATGTACTGCTGAGAAAAAGGTATATTCCTTTCTATTCTCATTCAATTTTCTTCAGAGATCTATCATATTGAGTGGAATGCTGAAATAGTGAAGCCCCTCAGTGTGGGACAAGACCTTAACTCTCCTACCACCCAACCCCACCCTGCACCCCTTTTATATTTTTAGAAACTGCTCTGCTGAGAAAGTAGAGATAAGAAATTACATTAGTAGACAGACACCTGCAAAGTCCTGTTTATCTAGCTTTTAATCCCTTTTTCCTGAATACTAGTCCCTGGTCTCATGCCTGTCTTTTTGTTCTTTGTTCTCTGTTGCTGGGAAAATTCCCCATTTAGAATGTGAGCCCCAAAACCAGTCAATGGGAAGAGAAGCCAGTAGGGAGTGATGGAACTCTGTGTTAGGGTCTAAAAAACTTGCTTTGAGCTGTACGCAACACACACACTGCTGGTATCATCTTGGGCCACACTGGGGGTGTGTCCTTTCTCATGAGAAGGCAATAAACTTATTTTTGCCTTTTCTCAAGAAAAGTCTCTATTTTAAATGTGAGTAGTGGTCTCTGACTCACACAATATCTAACTTTTCTAGAATTTTATTCACCTCTTTAATTTCTTTCTTGTTTACTTTTAGTTAGATTTATCTAGTTCTGAGAGGTGAAAGTTGAGGTCCCCCACTGTATAGTTTTATTATCTATTTTCTCCTTAACTGATTAAACTTCTTCAAAATTTTAGATGCTATACCATTTGGTGCATATATATTTAGTATTGGTATGACTTCATTGCCTATAGTAACTTTTTTCCTTATCTCTTTTCAGGGCTGTGTAATCCTTCTAGTTTTGCCTTTGCTTTGTCTGAGATCATTATTGCTATCCCTTCTTTCTTTGCTTCAGATGAAGCATAATAAATTCTGTTCCATCCCCTTACCTTTACCTTCTTTATAGCTCTCCTTCAAATATGTTTCTTGTAAACAACATATATTAGGATTCTGATTTTTAATCCATTCTGCTATCTGCTTCGATTTTATGGGTGAGTTCATCCCATTCACATTTTTAATTATGATAACTAACTGTATATTTTCCTTCACACTATTTTTCCTTTTTTCATCCTCCTTTCTCTGCTCACAGGTGTTTTACTTCTGGTCACCACATTCCTCAAAATACTCTCCCTTTTATCAGTCCCCTCTCCCTCTTCTATTATCCTCATCCCTTTTTACTTTCTTATAGGGTAAGATAGATTTCTGTATCTAACTTACTGTGTTTGTTATTTCCAATTTGAGCCAATTTCGATGAGAGTAAGGTTTAAGAGTTTTGCCTGCCATGCCCCTCCCCATCTTCCCCTCCATTAAATAGTTCTTTCATACCTCCTTTATGTGGGATAATTTACCCCATTCAATCTCACCCCCTCCTTTTTATTCCAGTGCAATTTTCTTTCTTACCTGTTTATTTTGGTTTTGGGGGGAGTATCATCCCATCAAAGTCACCTTATGTCCACATCTTCTGTCTACATATGCTCCTTCTAATTGCTCTTACAATAACAAAGTTCTTAAGAATTACAAATATGATCTTACCATATAGAAATATAAACAGTTTAACCTTATGGAATTTTTCATGTTTTCTCCTCCCTGTTTCTTCTGTACCTTTTTATGTTTCCCTTAGGTCTTGTATTTGGAGGTCAAAATTTTTTATTCAGCTCTGGCCTTTTAATTAGGAATGCTTGAAAGTCCTCTATTTCATTAAAAATTCATTTTTTCCCTGAAAGATTATATCCAATCTTGCTGGTTGAGTAATTCTTGGTTGTAATCCTAATTCCTTTGCTTTCCAGTATATCATATTCCAAGCCCTCCCATTCTTTATTGTGGAAGCTGCCAAATCCTGTGTAATCCTGACTGTAGCTCCACAATATTTGAATTTTTTTTTTCTTTTTGGCTGCTTGCAGTACTTTCTCCCTGATTTGAAGCTCTGAAACATGGCTATGATATTTCTGGGAGTTTTCAATTTAGGATCTCTTTCGGGCAGTAAATGGTGGATTATTTTAATTTCTATTTTGCCCTCTGGCTCTAACATGTCAGAGAAGTTTTCTTTGATAATTTCTTAAAAGATGTTATCCAGGGTTGTGTTTTTTTATTATGGCTTTCAGGTAGTCCAATAATTCCTACATTATCTCTCCTGGATCTATTTTCTAGGTCAGTTGGTTTTTCTAGTGAGAAATTTCACATTTTCTTCTATTTTAAAGTTTTTTTAAAAAATTCATTTTATCATATCTGGATAACTCAAAGCATCATGAGCTTCCACTTGCTCAATTATAATTTTTAAGGAATTAATTTCTTCAGTGAACTTTTGTATTTCCTTTTCCATGTGGCCAGTTCTATTTTTTAGGTAGTTGTTTTCCTTGGTAAATTTTTGTATATCTTCTCTCATGTTATTGACTCTTTTTTTCATGATTCTCTTGCATTAGTCTCATTTCTTTTCCCAATTTTTCTTCTACTTCTTTAATTTGCTTTGCCTAAGACCAGATTCTATTTTCCTTTGAGGCTTCACATGTAGCCATTCTGACACTATTGTCCTCTTCTAAATTTATGCTTTAATCTTCCCTATCACTGTAGTAACTTTCTATAGTCAAGTTCTTTTTTTTCCTTTTGATCATTCTTTTCTGCCTTTTTCTGTGACTTGGTATTTTCATGTGAGAGTTGGGATCTGGTCCTGCACTGTCCCACGGTTTTTTTCTGAGGCTTAAGGTCTTGCTGCTTGCTTTCATTGTAGAATAGGCTATACTTCTGGTTTGTACTGGGGAGAGGGAGCTCCCTGTTGGTCTCCCCTGGATGTAAGGTTTAGCTTCTGGCCTAGCTCAGGTATGGGGCCCTGCTTCTGGGATACCATGGAAACAGGACCTCTTTGCTAACAAGCCCTAGGGCAGGAATCTTGTTGCTGGGGGAGAGTTTTGACTGAGAAAGGGATAGAAAAGATAAGGAGATATGAAAAGGACAACTTTGATTATATAAGATTGAAAAGTTTTTGCACAAATGTAATTAAAATTATGAGGGCAATAACTAACTAGAAAAATCTTTGCAGTAAATTTTTCTGACAATGGTCTGATATCTATCATATAAATTTTGTTTTTTTAATTTTATTCAAATAATTTAAATCTACATTTTAATTTTATGTTGCATAGATTTCCCCTTGTATCCTCTCCTCTCTACAACCAGAAAACCATCTTTATAACAAAAATGTTTTTAAAAAGAAAGAATAAAAAAGGAGAGGAAGAGAAAAAAGAGTAAAACTGATGAACATATAGAAAAAGATATGATGTAATATGTCATGTTCTACATGAAGCTCAACTGTTACAAAGGAGTTCATCTCTCTTCTTTATGACCAGGTTCATTCTTTATAATTTCACAATATGCATTTCAATTATTTTGAGGTTGTTAATAGTTTTCATTTACATTTTTGTAGACATTGTGTATATTGTGTTGCTGGCTCTTATATAAGCCTTTCCATGTTTCCTTTATTTAGGATCATTATGGTTTCTGACAGTACAATAATATTCCATATTCATGCACCAATATTCCCTCAACTGGTGGGCATCTATTTTGCTTCTAGTTAGTTCTTTGCTACCAACAAAAAATTTATTGCTATTGATATCATAGTGTATATGCAGTCTTACTTTTGTCCAGTGACTTCCTTGGAGTATATGACAAACAGTGGAATCTCTGAGTCAAAAGGTTTTAGTCACTCTATTTGCATAATTCTAAATTACTTTCTAGAATGGTTGTACCACAATAATACAAACATATAAGAATAAGTAAAAGGACAGAAATAGGCAAAAAAGAGAAAGGCAAACATCTAAAATGCTAAAAATCACTAATAATAAGAAAAAATACAAATGAAAAGAACCCTCAAACCCACTACGCTGGAAGGGATGACAGAAAAAGAAAATGACAATGGAAGGGGGAGAATTTTGGTAGGACAAGCACAATAATACCCTGGTTTAGCTGATTGACCAGAACCAATTACAGAATGTCTATTCATGCTCCACAGTGTCTCCAAGGTACTTCCTTCACATATTATCAACATTCTTCAGGAATCAAGCTCCCCAGTATCCTCCATATGGACAGATACCCTCTGAGGCATTTTGAACATGAACTAAACCCCCCGCCCCGTTACAACCTTGAGTAAGAACTATGTGATGGTCAATCAGAGCTCCAGAAGATAGTGATGAAGTATCTTTGTTACCACTTGGTAGAGAGGTGATAGACTATAGATGCAAAATCAGACAATGCCTGGCACATAGTAGGTGCTTAACAAATGTTTATTGATTGGTTAATTGAAATTTGACCTATATGTGATTTTGTTTAGTTTGATTTGTTATAAGGGAAAGCTTTTATTTTTATTAAATTAATATATAATGGTATATCTCTCTATATATTTACACAAGTTTTTTTAATAAATCTTTCAATCTTATTTTCCTTTATTTTTTATTTTATTTCCTTTTTATTTTTTTCCTTTATATTGTTGTTACTATTCAAGTTGTTCTCCTAATGCTGTTCTATTTACTCCACATTAGTCGTACAAGTCCTCTCAAATTTTTCTGAATTTGTCCCCTGTGTTTTTTTATAGCGTCATAATATTGTCACATTATATACCATAATTTATTTAGGAGTTCTCTAGTGGATGGGCACTCATTTCATTTTCTGCTATTTGATATAATAAAAAGTAGTGTTATGAATATTGTTTTATGGGTTCTTTCCTTCTTCCTTTGATTTCTTTGGAGTTTATCCAGGAGTATATAACTAGCTCAAAGAGTGGGGGGTGGGATATCTATACCAAGCCATACATAATAGAGATTGGTGTTTTCATTAAAAAACACCCTTTCCATTATTTCTTTTAGGGAAAAATTCATGTATTTTGATGTTTTTCAAAGTTATAAGAAAAAAGGAAAACTTTCTTTAAAAGAAAGAATGACAGTTACAGGCAGAGAAAGAACATCTTGGTAATAAATAGATTAATTTTTAGCATTCTCTATATAAAAAGTAAAATGCTCATGAGTAGAGCTACCACTGTGGTTGCATTAGAATTCTATTAGAAGAATGGCAGTTGGAGTTTGCACTGTGAAGAGAGAACATTTTTTAAAATTTCCCATTCCAAGATTACACAAAGATAATACTTTCAGCTCAATAAGTGCTCATAAAGATACTGGATTAGAAGAACTTAAGTTATTTTGTAGCTTTCAAAAGCTATGATTTTGATTTGAAAATTAATATTTAAGATATATATTTTAAAGTTTCTTTTTGTGAATTGGTTTTGCTTGTCAGTTTTATCAATTTCATATTACAAATAATATTTCTGGATTGTTTTTAACCAAAAGTTTGATATTTTGAAATAAATAAGAAGTATGCAGAATCTGATTTGTAACATCTTATTCATAAATTCACAAATTCCAGTTATTAGATTGTTCAGCCTCAGCTAACAAATACCTGGCACTTCCTTTTACCTGGTGGCAATAAACTGAGAAGCAAGTAAAATTTTATTTGGAACTTCAAAACCCTGATTAAAAAAAAAAATTAGATCCTTCCATGCCATTTTACGAGGGGTAAATGTGAAGAAAAAAGGAAAAAGAGGGAGAAAGAACTTGTCCTTAGCAGTTATAGTTGAGAGAGAGAGAGACCAGAGACAGAGATGGACAGACAGACAGACAGAGACAGAGACTGGCGGGTAGGGAGGGGGAGAGAGAAAGGGAGAGAGAGAGAGAGAGAGAGAGAGAGAGAGAGAGAGAGAGAGAGAGAGAGAGAGAGAGAGAGAGAATAATATATTCCTACAGATAGGATAGCATGGGGAATTGGTTTAAGTTCTGAACCTGGAGTCAAAAAGACCTAGATTCAAATTTTGCCTCTAACATTTAGTAGCCGTGTTTTAACCTCTCACAGCATAGTTTTCTAATAGGAAGAGGTGAAACTAGATGACCCATATAAGGTTCCTCCTGTTTAAAATTCATGAACTCAAAATTAAAATTGAAAATTCCCTGAACTAAGAGAAATTCACTTAGCAGTCCAGAAAAAAATTTAATCTGCTTGATAATGCTATAAAAATATTGATCTTTTCAATACAGTGAACCTTCATAAAAATTTACTTTGCTTGTTTTTTAAACCTAGTTGGTATTTTAAGTGTTCTTTGCACAGCTTTGAAAGAATGGATCACTTTCTGTTTATAGAGCTCCTTAAGATTTACTAACTACTTTCTTTAAAACAACTCTGTGTGGCCAGTAGCGTCAGTGATATCCCCATTTTACAGATGTCAGTAACCAGTAGTCAGGCATGTTAAGAAATTTGCCCAGGGTCACATAGGCAGTAGGCGCTGCAACTGGCTCTCAAAACCAGGTCTTCTGACTCTAAGGCCTTTCTTCTTTCTTTAGTTTTTTTTTTAAATTTTGAACTTAAACACTAAATAAAATGGTTAATTCCATATTGAAAGTAGAACAGAAAAAAAGGATCATAACTGAAACCAGAAATCTCTATTACAGACAGCTTTCTCCTTTGTTCTTTTCAGTATACCACATTAAATATAAGTTCTTTGTGGGCATAAACTATAAAAATAAACGATTAAGTCAATGGCATATATAAAAGAGTTGAGGAAGTATAATGAAAGATAAAGGAATTAGAATATATATTAGTTGACAGATGCTATTTGGGATTAGAAAGTTACAATCCTCTTTGGGTGGTCCATCATTTCAAATATTAGGACACATTCTGATGTAATTGCATGAGTCTATTGGGTCTTAAAGCCACAGAGCCTGAATATAAAGCTTCAGCTCGAACACTTGCAAACTATACGACATTGGTCATGCTACCTAATTTCTCTGTGCCACAGTTTTTTCACCGCTAAATGGAGTTAGCAACTCTGGTATTGCCTTCCCCACAGGCTCATTTATAAGGCTCTATAGGAATATGCTTTGTCATAACTCTGTATTAGATTCACAGGTTTTGATGTCTCAGTTTTCTAAAAGACCAAAAGGCCAAAAGATAACTTGAGCCACTTCTACTGTCCAGAACCAGTTCGAACAGTTAGACTGAAACAATTAAGCAAGGGGTCAACTCAGAAAATTCCCTCAGATACTAGAAAGTATAAGAATTTGAATGCTAAATACAAAATATTACGCTCTATTTTATGATGGGGAACACAGAAGAAGAGGTAAATGCCTAGAGAAGTTTATGGTCTATAAATGTGGTTGTGCTTATCCGTGATTTACTTTGAGAACTAATTTAATTGATCACATTGACAAATGATTATCATAAATTCTTAGAGTTGGAAGACCCCATCTAGTTCAACTAGCTCATTCTGCTTTTGAAGAGCTCACATTATTAATCATTTTTTCCTTATATTGAGCACAAATCTGTCTTCCCTTTGGGGCAAAGCATAAGGCATTTAATTCATCTTGCACATGAAAATCCCTCAAATCCCTGAAGGTAGGCCTATACATAAACCATACATTCTCTCTATAGAAAATATATCCAGATCCATCAACCAATCCTTACGTGAAATGGCTTGAAATCCACTCACCATTATAGCTACCCTCCTTTGAATATACGCAAGCATTTAATATCCTTTCTAAAATGTAATTCCCAGAAATGAATATAATACTCAGGAAGTGGTATCATTAGGGCAGAATACATTAGATCTATAGCCTCTCCGCACATTTAGAAGTGAAAAAATGAGGTTCTTTTTGAAGAGGAGGGAGCTATTTGTTCTGAGGGGAGCTACCTGTCTTCCCCAGGACATAAAAGTACAAATTAGAAGGGCAAGTACAGCCATGGAAGCTGTCAGGTTAGAGAAAGTACTATATAAGGGTCAGAGAAAGAAGAGTTGAGTCATGCTGGTTGGTGACTCCATGCTTAGGGATACTGAGGGAGTAGTTTGTCAATCTGATATCAATAATAGAAAGGTCTGTTTTCTTCTTGGTGTACATATATCCAAGATACACAGAGACTCTCTTAAGATTTGTAAAACAGGTGACTATCTACTTCTTCAGATCTAAGCACACTGTTAGTGGGAACCTACTGTTAGTGATTTTAAAAAATCTTGAACAAGAAACAGAAGATCACTGGACGTGGACTTTTTTTCACGGAGGCTTATCGAAGGCAAAGAATATAGAAGAGAAAATTGATAAGCAACAGTTATTTAAGGAGGTGGCATCTAAGAATAGGATTTTAATTCCTGGAAAAGTATTTAAAATATAGAAATAGTATGCATCTGGCCAGTGATATAGTACACCTAACAAAGCATACATTTTACCCAGAGTCTGGTCGTTCTGATACAAAGGTCTAAAATAAAAAGTATGTGAGAATGAGAAAATTAAGTGACTTGTCCCAGGTAAAGATAGCAAGCAGCACACCAGAATCAGAACTCAGGTTTCTAATTCACATCTTCTGATTGTAAGAGCAATGGGACAGGTAGGTGGCACCGTGGATGGAGTACCAGAACCAGAGTCAGAAAAACCTGAATTCAAAATCTGGCCTCAGATGCTTCCTAGTTGGGTGTCCCTGAGCAAATCACTTAACATCTGATTACCTAAGTTTCCTTATCTGTAAAATGGGGATAAAAATAACACCTACTTTCTAGGGTTGTTGTAAGGATAAAATGAAACAATAATTGTAAAGTGCATAGTGCCTGGTACCTGGTAAGTGCTATGTAAATGTTGGTTATCATCATTAAAACAATGCCCTTTCTTATTATTGAAAAGATGCATTTTGCTGTTATTTTGAATGAAAATTTCTCACCATTTTTCTTCTTGTCTTTTGTTAGTACTGCATAGAAATGCAAATGATTTTTATGGATTTATGGTGTGTCCCTTTTATTACAAGAGGCAGTGAGATGTAGTAAATAGAGATCTGGCTTCAAATTCAAGAAGATCAGGGTTCAAATCCTGCCTCTGATATATACTGGCTTTGTGATCCTAAACTTGAGTTAAGCTCTCAGTGACCCCAGACAACTCTCTAAGATTCTGCCTTGGTAGAGTGAATTTCCTCATCAGGATTTTCCTATACAGATCACCATTTCACCTGGACAGACTATTTGGGAAAGAAATGGACAAGAAAAAAAATACAGGAAGACAAAAGCTAGGGACCAAATGCTAACATCGCAATTGTTCAACTAGTTTAAGCTCTAGCCAGATCAGCTCTAGCTGACTGCATTGTGAATGGCCTAAACTTAGAATTGTATTTTTTTCCCCTCACATTTCATGTGGTTGGTTTGAACAGTGAACTGTGATTCAACCGTAACTTATTTGCATATGGTCATAGCTAAAATAGAATTCTCAACAGCAGGTATAAAAATACCTAAACGTCACCTGTTCTGAGACTTTGTGATGGACTATCTAATTAATCTTTTTTCATTCTAAACCATCATTGTAATTCCTGACATAAAACTTGAAGAAATGTGAATAATTATGAATTAATATCAATAGCTTGGGGAGTATCGTGAGTCATCATCCATCCAAGGGAATAACCCATGCAAGAAGCCATTCTAAGTAATGTCAATAATAATAATAGTTCATATGTAATAGCTTTTTAAATATTTTACATCCTCACCATGCCATCTTTTTTCTGAGGATATCTCTTCCAAAGCAAATTCAAACTCATTTTAAATTATAGGACAAACAAATAGCATTTATCCCAATGGAAAGAGGGCTAAAGTAATAGGAAAAACACTAGAGTAGGAGAAAGGTTTAGGTCCAAGTCCTTTCTCTTTCACTAAATTACTACATGACTGACCAACTCACTTCATGTCTCTGGGACTCAGTTTCCTATTCTGTGTAGTCCAACACAGTCATGACCTCTGAGATCCTTTCCAGCTCTGAAATTCCTTATGAATCTATGTTAAATCTTGGTACAAAGACTCTCCAAATTCTTTGGCAATACTGGAATTTTGTTGTATGGAATCTTTCTTGAAATAAATAAGCTGTAGATTAGATCTTAGTCATCTTTTCTTATGATATAAAGATTTTGTAAATGGTCTAAGTATATTATAAGGTGCTTGTTGAAGAGGAATTTACCTAACATTGAGAATCATCAATTTTTGATTGAGGGAAACCACACAGCTAGCTGTGGTGATAATAAAAAAGATACGGTAGAAATGGTATTCTTACGGTTGTAGATCTTCAAACTCAGAGAGCCGGGAAAGTCTGTGTACCCTAGGTTAGATCTATGCCAAAGAAATAAGAGGTCAGCTACAAGGTTGATTTCCTTTGGGACTTATAGTATTGCCATCTTATTATGGAGGAAGTACAGTCCAGATTTGGTACAGCTGTTATAGAAGATAACCTTAGCAAGCTAGGGTGACAAGATATATGAAGACTAGAACTAGTCAGTCAGAGGTCCAGGGTTCAAGTCATGGCTCTGGTAGTTATTAATTATGTCTGAGCAATGCACTTTATTGATCTGGACTTGAGTTTCCTTAGCTATCAAATAAGTGGGTTGGACTAGATGACCTCAGAATCCCTTCCAAATGTAACTCTATTGTCTGAATATACTCTAGTATTTTATAGCTGTTATGTAGGCATAGCTCTGCTAGATGGCACAGTGGATAGAGTGTTGGGCCTGGAGTCAGGAAGATTCATCTTCTTGAGTTCAAATTTGACCTCACACACTTGCTAGTAGTGTGACCCTGGGCATATCACCTAACACTGTTTCCCTCAGTTTCCTCATCTATAAAAAGAGCTAGAGAAGGAAACAGCAAACGACTCTAGTATCATTGCCAAGAAAACCTAAATGGGGTCATGAAGAATTGGACACAACCAAACAACGACAAGCCATAGCTTAGCAGTCTAGATGGCACTTTGGGTCCTGAAGACTATCACTCTCACCGATTGCTAGAAACATCTATGGTCTATCCACTAATACTGCTTTCTGGTTCTCAAGAGTATTTGTGCATTAATCCAACTTGTATTTCAATGTATCTTTCTCTCAACACCATCTACCCCAGCTCAATACTGTCTTAAAAACCACTTAGGCCCACTTATACAAAGAAAAACTACACTGTTAGCTAAATGGTGCATTAGGGCTAGGCCTAGAGTCAGGAAGTCTTGAGTTCAAATTCTCCCTCTGATATTTACTAGCTGTGTCACCCAGTCACATAACATGTTTGCCTCAGTTTCCTCAACTGTTAAAGGCACCTACCTTCCACGGTTGTTCTGAGGATCAAACGAGATAATTTTGCAAAAATGTTTTACAAACCTTAAAGCATCATATGTTTATTATCATTATTATTATCTCCACTTAGTAACACTTCCAACCTTGAAGCCTCTTACAATGCAAAGAGACATTTAGAAAACAACTCAGGAAGACAGACAAGTCACCTTTTAAAAAATCTTTCTTGCCAAGAAATTCATTACCATTTACTAAAATGTTCTTGATGCGTGACTATTTGTAGAACAAAAATATGTTCAGTAGATTTTTCTTACAGGAGCAAGAGAGTTGGATCATGCTGAATTTTACATTTATGCGCAAAACAATTTAAGTTTGCTTTGATTTTACCCTAGCCCTTTCTCTGGACTTTATAGCTTTCTGTTTGATGGACGTGTTTAATGCCTTTTCTAATTAATGGCAGTTAGGCACAGGCATTGAAAAGGAAATAGTCTCCCTTTTCAGGAAGATTGAAAATTTTACTGATTTTTGAAAAATGCTTTTGCCTCTAATTAGGAAGACAAAACCACTCACATGTTAATGGACATTTTATCTTTTGTGATTCATTCTCTTTCTCCCCTTTGGAACAGCATCTCTCTACAGCATTCATAATCAAGGCCTGTAAGCCTCTTTAACCAGACCTTTCCATGTAAAAATCTGAAGGTCTCTGTCACATTTAATTGATTGTAGTCGTTGAGGAGACATTCAGATAAATATTTTAATGGAATAAGTAGTTTAATAGTTAATTAAGAATGGTTAGGAGATTAACAGGCTGCTTGACTGCTCATAGGGCTTAGATGAAATGGGAATCAACAACTCTATTTCTTCTAATGAGATGGAAGACGACAAGCCCTTGCCATCTCCCTTGCCAGTACTTCCTAATGTCCTCCAGGCCTTACCATCTGCCCCCCTTTATGCCCTGCAGTCCCCTAGCATTATCATCTGATCTACTTATGTAACCTCAGGGCCTATGAAACTTGTCATGGGCCCCACCACTGCACCCTTAGGACTTCTGGACTTTTCCATCTGCCTGGCAGCTACTTCCTTTCATGTGCTGTCTCCCCCAATTAGAGTATGATCTCATTAAGTGTCGAGATTGTCTCAATTTTCCTATTTGTCCCTCCACTGCTTAGTACATTGTCTGGGACATAGTATGCACTTAATAAATGTGTTGTTGTGGTTGGTTGGTTGGTTTTTTTTATCATTCATTAACATAACAGTTGTTAAAGCATCTCCGTTTCCTTAGACAAGGATGCTTGGATACCACATACAGTATTTAGCATTTTACTCTATGCATGAAATTAATAAAGGAATTAGTGATACATAAGAGAGCACTTACCATACAGCTATGTAGCCACAGCATCTCAGAATCAAGAAACCCCCAAACAATATATAAGCTGCCACAAAACCAGGAATTCCAAGAAAGACAGTTCAATTTGTTCAGTGGCTTCTGGTCTCTCCTTCTTTGAGCAGTCAAAATATAAAAAATACAACACACTTCCCAACAAATGTTCAACTTATGGAATCTAGTAAAATCGGATGAAAGAATTCCAGGTCTGGGATTTAATTCTTCCAAGAAGAATGGGGACAGGAAATTAGATATAAACAAAAAACCCTTAGTTTTTCCTTTGAGTATCCTGGTGTTGGCAGGGGCCTACAACTTTCTAATTCTCATCTTGACTAGCACATCACCCAAGGCAGACTCTAGAAAGGAGAATTTGGCCCCACGATCCTGCTTTCTATCCCTCTGAATCCAGGTTCTCTAGTTCCCATTTCTAGTGATCTAAAGCAGGACTTCTTAAACTTTTTCCACTTGCTACCCCTTCAGTACTTCTTAAACTGTGGGGTCACGACCCACTGTTTATGAAGCACTGGTCTAGAGGAGGGCCACATTCCCCCCTATCTCTTCAGCTCTGTTCCGCTTTTTAGCTTTATAAAAAAGGGCCACAGAGCTACAGAGGGAGCATAGACATTTCATCCTCTGTTGCATCAGAATCATAAGCTCTAGTCTTGGCTAATTTTCTGACATGGATAGACCCTATAGCTACCACATTCACAGGCACATTGGGACAGGGCAGAGTTCCAAACCCCAGAAAGAAACCAGGACCTGTTCTTAGCTTTAAAGGCCATGGCTGGAGCCAGCTAAAGCATCTACTGGTTTTAGAGCATGTGGTCATGAGGAAGAAGTAATGTCTGTAAGGGAGGGGAAAGATATAGGAAGAACCTCAAGTAGCAAATTCCAAGAATGAATGAAAAGAAAAAAGTCAATCAAACAAAGGTATATCGGTGTCAGCATCAGATAAAGAGGAACCCAAGGAACTACTAAGTAAGGCCCTTTGAATGATCAAGGTGAAAAATGCACTTCAGGATTTGCGAATCTATACTGCCTTCCTGTAGCTTATTTGCCAACTAGCATCAGTCAGTACTGACAACTATAGTATTCATTAATTGTATGATCATAGGCAAGTCACCTAGTTTCAATGGGCTTCCGTTCTCTCATGTTTTTATATCCCTCCATTGATTCTATATGTTTATAACTAATGTAATATCATGACCAACATATGATCAAGATCATGGGTGACCCAAGCCACAATGGCTTTCAGATGTATGGTGAATAAGAGTAGTCTTTAGGCTATTATAATAATTGCATGCATGGAGATAATAAAATAAGTTACTATAATATAATGTTAGTTACTATATATATATTAAATATATATATTAAATAAATAACTATATATATATATATATATATATATATATATATATATATATAAGACTGGGGGGCAGAGCCAAGATAGTGGCTGGAAAGCAGGGACTAGGGTGAGCTCCCCGCCGAGTCCCTCCAAAAACCTATACAAAATGGCTCTGAACCAATTCTAGAACTGCAGAACCCACAAAACAGCAGAGGGAAGCAGGGCTCCAACCCAGGACAGCCTCGATGGTCTCTGGGTGAGGTCCGTCCCGCACGGAGCTGGGAGCAGAGCGGAGCAGAGCCCAGCGTGAGCAGCGTGGACCAACCAGACCAGGAGCCAGGTGGAGTGTGCCCTAGTGCCCTGAATCAGTGAACTGCAGCAGTTACCAGACTTTTCAAACCACGAACACCAAAGACAACAGAGAAGGTTAGTGGGAAAAGCTGCGGGAGTGGAAGGAGTTCGGGAGTGGAAGCAGTTCGCGGTTTGGCTACCGCCTGGGGGTAGCGGAGGTGGGGCAGCTACAGAAGTACAGCTGCAGTTGCTTCTGGCCCCAGGCCCACCTGGTGAGAGGAATTAAGAGGCAGATCAGAGCAGGAGTGAAGAGCCTGCTGAAGATCTAAGTCCAGTCCGGGTTGGGGGTTCTTGGGGAAGGAGGAGTGCTGGTGTGGCAGAGCTGGTGCATCCCCCCAGGCTTGGAACATAGTTCTCTAAACTCTACAAGCAGTCATACCCCACTGAAAAACTCAAGGGTCAAGTTAGTTGGCTGGGAATATGGCCAGGCAGCGAAAATGCACCCAGCTTTAGTCTCAGACTTTGGATTCTTTCTTTGGTGACGAAGAAGACCAAAATATACAGATAGAAGATGTTAACAAAGTCAAAGAGCCTACAACAAAAGCCTCCAAGAAAAACATGAACTGGTCCCAGGCTGTGGAAGAGCTCAAAAAGGATTTGGAAAAGCAAGTTAGAGAAGTAGGGGAAAAATTGTGAAGAGAAATGAGAAGGATGTGAGAAAACCATGAAAAACAAGTCAATCACTTGCTAAAGGAGACCCCAAAAAATACTGAAAAATACACTGAAGAAAACAACACCTTAAAAAACAGACTAACTCAAATGGCAAAAGAGCTCCAAAAAGCCAATGAGGAGAAGAATGCCTTGAAAGGCAGAATTAGCCAAATGGAAAAGGAGGTCCAAAAGACCACTGAAGAAAATACTACTTTAAAAATTAGATTGGAGCAAGTGGAAGCTAGTGACTTGATGAGAAATCAAGATATTATAAAACAGAACCAAAGGAATGAAAAAATGGAAGACAATGTGAAATATCTCCTTGGAAAAACCACTGACCTGCAAAATAGATCCAGGAGAGATAATTTAAAAATGATTGGACTACCTGAAAGCCATGATCAAAAAAAGAGCCTTCATATCATCTTTCCAGAAATTATCAAGGAGAACTGCCCTGATATTCTAGAGCCACAGGGCAAAATAGAAATTGAAAGAATCCATCGATCACCTCCTCAAATAGATCCCAAAAAGAAATCTCCTAGGAATATTGTCACCAAATTCCAGAGCTCCCAGATCAAGGAGAAAATACTGCAAGCAGCCAGAAAGAAACAATTTGAGTATTGTGGAAACATAATCAGAATAACCCAAGATCTGGAAGCTTCTACATTAAGAGATCAAAGGGCTTGGAATACGATATTCTGGAGGTCAATGGAGCTAGGATTAAAACCAAGAATCACCTACCCAGCAAAACTGAGTATCATGCTCCAAGGCAAAATATGGATTTTCAATAACATAGAGGACTTTCAAGCTTTCTCAGTGAAAAGACCAGAGCTGAATAGAAAATTTGACTTTCAAACACAAGAATCAAGAGAAGCATGAAAAGGTAATCAAGAAAAAGAACAAGAAAAAGAAATTGCAAGGGACTTACTAAAGTTGAACTGTTTTGTTTACATTCCTACATGGAAAGATGATGTGTATGAATCATGAGACCTCAGTATTAGGGTAGCTGAAGGGAATATGCATGTATATATATATGTATATATATATATATGTTTATGTATATAGATGTATAAGTGAATGTGTATGTATATATATGTATGTGTATATATATGTGTGTGTGTATGTATTATATATATATATATATATATATACAGAGAGAGAGAGAGAGCAGGCACAGGGTGAGCTGAAGATGACGGGAAGATATCTAAAAGACATAAAATCAAATTAAGGGATGAGAGAGGAATATATTGAGAGAGGGAGATAGGGAGAGTTAGAGTGGGGTTAATTATCTCACATAAAAGTGGCAAGAAAAAGCAGTTCTGTAGGAAGAGAAGAGAAGGCAGGTGAGGGGGGAATGAGTGAATCTGGCTCTCATCAGATTTGACCTGAGGAGGGAATACCATACATACTCAGTTGGGTATCTTTCCCCACAGGAAAGAAGAAGGAAGAAGACAAAAAAAGGGGGGGATGATAGAAAGGAGGGCAGATGGGGGAGGAGGTAATCAAAAACAAACACTTTCGAAAGGGGACAGGGTCAAGGGAGAAAATTCAATAAAGGGGGATAGGTTAGAAAAGAGCAAAATATAGTTAGCCTTTCACAACATGAGTATTGTGGAAGGGTTATACATAATGATACACATGTGGCCTATGTTGAATTGCTTGACTTCTTAAGGAGGGTAGGTGGGAAGGAAAGAAGGGAGAGAATTTGGAACTCAAAGTTTTTTAAAAACAGATGCTCAAAAAAAAAGTTTTTGCATGCAACTAAAGAATAAGATACTCAGGCAATGGGGCACAGAAATTTATCTTGCCCTACAAGAAAGGAAGGGAAAAGGGCATGGGAGGGGAGTGGGGTGACAGAAGGGAGGGCTGACTGGGGAACAGGGCAACCAGAATATATGCTATCTTGGAGTGGGGGGGAGGAAATGGGGAGAAATTTTGTAATACAAACTCTTGTGAAAATCAATGCTGAAAACTAAATATATTAAATAAAAAAAGAAATGCAACCAAAAAAAAAAAGAACTAGGGGCTAGAAGCTCAATAAAGTGTGTAAGCCAATAAATAAATAACTTACCATAGTATAATGTAAGTTACTATAATTATGGCATGCACAGAAGTAATATAATAAAATATATTATCAGTGAAATATATTGGAAAAGGAGATATGGCAAGACATAACGGATTACACCAATACTTACAAAAAAACTTGGTGTTCCCTTTGAGTATCCTGGTCTTGGCAGGGGCCTACAACTTTCTGATTCTCATCTTGACTAGCATATCCCCCAAGGAATAGAGTAACGTAATTAAAGAGAGACTATAGATAGGAGAATTTGGCCCCACCATTCTGCTTTCTATCCCTCTGAATCTAGGTTGAAAGTCTCATAAGAAGACCAGAAAGTTAGATAAAAATACTGAAGAGAGGACACGGGCAAGAATTGCTTGGTCATTAATGGGTTGCCCTTTCTACCTCCTGGTAGGTAATGCATGCATCAATAGGATCATATACCCAAAGTGATGAAGCATGTAAACAACAACTGTATTGTTTGGTTCAGGGAGTTCTTATGTGCTAAGTGCTCTGTGAAATGTAAAAAGCTAAATACGTATGAGCTATCATTATTATGTATTATGAAATTTATAAGCAAGCAGATAACAACAAAGACAAGGCTGAATAACACACTGGTTAAACCACCCCTATTAACTGAAGTTGGGTCAAAGGGAGAAGGGAGCTAAGAATTAGAAGAGTTCTGGCAATAAGAAGAGAAAGCAGAGGTCCCATTATGTTATAAAATATAGTTAAATAGCACTACAGTTCCTTTACCCATAAATACTAATGAAATATAGCTAATTTTTTGGATGCTGAGTTGTCTCAGTCATGTCTGACTCTTCACGACCCCATTTGGGATATTCTTGGCCAAGATACTGGCGTAGTTTCTCAATTCCTTCTCCAGCTCATTTTACAGATCAGGAACTGAAGCAAACAAGGTTAAGTGACTTGCCCAGGGTCACGCAGCTAGTAAGTGTGTGAGGACACATTTGGACTTGGGAAGATGAGTCTTCCTGACTCCAGGGCTGATGCTCTATCCAATGTGCCACCAAGCTGCCCCTATGGTTAAATACTAAACACAAACTAAACTTCAGTGGGATGATTGTATTTTCTGGGATGTCATATAAGCTGCCAACAACATATATATATATATATATTATGGAAGCCATGTACTAAACATACATTGAATTGAATCAGTATTGAGGAAATGTGCTATTTTTTTACATCAACAAGCATTTATCATAAAAGACAGGAATTCTGGGTGACAGTCAGTTTGTGTAGCACATAATATGTGTTGAAATGTTTCTCTAAACAAAAATAATGTCTAGAAAGGCTATGAAGAAGGCCATTATAATCTTTTTGAGGACTGTCTTTAGGAACAGCCTTACTTTTGAATTATCCCTAGCAGCTAACAATCAATTGATAAACGTTTATTAAGTTCCTACTAGGTGCCAGGTACTGTGCTAAGCATTGCTGATGAGAAAAGAGCCAAAAAATAGTCTCTGTCCTCAAGAAGCTTATAATCTATCACAGTGACTGATGCTCAATAGTAGTGACTGGCTAGAACACAGTATGTGCTCAATAAATGCTTGAATGAAATTTTTGGGTGACTAGAAAAATTGAGCCAGGATACCAGGAGAGAAATCTGGAAAAAATATAAATGAATTACACATACATATGTACATACATATATATGTATACATATAAAATGGGTCTACATACATACATAAATGCACATATATGTAATATGTAGCCAGATACATTTACACAGACGTGTACATATGTGAGTGTGTAGCTACACAAATATGTAGCATATTGATACATAGATATAGACATATATGCATTTGTTCTTTCAAATTCCTTCATGATTATAAAAACTAGAGATTATTAGGACTATATTTGTCTGGCTTCACTATGAGAAAGAGAAAAAAAGAGAAACAAAACATCTTTTATTCATCATTTAAAAACTAAGGTGGGAGCAAAGATATTATTAAGCATTGACCACGAGCAACAAAAGTAAAAAATATCTGGCTATACATTAACTTTGAAATGATGAATAAGTGTTCCGTTGGTATTCTACAAAAGGTTCAGAGTTCTTAGTAAGCATTTTCCTTCAGTTACTTTCTATCCAGTTAACTTTGATTCAGTATATGGCTTTCTCTATTTCCTTCAATTTAACAAGTTCCTACTGTCATTTCTTCATTCTTTAACATCTTCCTTCTTTTCCCCATGAACTACCTCTTTTCCTTTTATCAAATCCAGTCCTCCCAAATCCCTTGACATAACTTTTTAAATTTATTTTTCTCTGAACTGAAATGCTAAATAAAGTGAACGTTTCTATATATAGGAGTAGAAGAGAAGAGGATTGTACATGAAACTGCAGATCTGTTCTATACAGCTTGCTTTTCTTTTAAAGTACATAATAAAGTCAACCTATAGCTTTCAAAGCTGCCCTGCTTTTCTGTGCTGCTTTCTGGACTTCCTTCTGTTCTCTACATTTTTAAAGTTGTTTCAATGACCTTTTTATTTTTTTTGTTTGGGAGGTTTGGAGAGGCAGGAGATTACTATATCCCTGGCACTGTATTGTGGAAAGGAACTTTGCCAATTATGTGACATATGAGACTAAGCAGTTCATCTTGTATCTGCCAGGAACAAGTTGTCATTCTCCTGTTGACATCTGGTTAAATTATGCACCATACTACCTACCTAGCTATCCATTCCAGTAACAAGGACTGTGGCCTAAATTCCAAATACTTGAGACTGAATCATCAGCCCTGCCCTAAGAAGATCTTAATATTCAAACCTTTGTGCTTCTATATACCTACATACCCCCAGATTTTCAATCCTTTTTCATTCCAATGACACTGGCTTCCTTGTTGTTCCTTGAACAAGACAGACACTCCATCATTTGGCTCTGGATATTTTCACTGGTTGTCCCCCCATGTCTGGAATGCTCTCTCTCCCCATTTCAATGTCTTGGCTTCCCTGGCTTTCTTCAAGTCCCAGCTAAAATCTCATCTTCTACAAGAGGCCTTTCTCAGTCCTTTTTAATTCTAGTGACCTCTCTGTTAACTATTTCCTATTTTTCCTGTATTTAGCTTACTTGTACATGATTTTCGCATGTTGTCTCCTCCATGAGATTATAAGCTCCTCAAGTACAAAAGTATCTTTTGCCTTTCTTCCTATCTCCAGTGAGCAGTACACTGCCTGGCACATGGTAGGTACTTTATTGACTGACTAACAAGTACCTATTGACTACGTATTAATTTGTTGTTATAAAATAATGATCAAAACCGCTTACATTTGTATCTATTTTCTGTTTCTGTTTTCTGGTTTAAAACCCATCCTTCCCACCACCTCTACCCCAAAATCCAGTTCTTCTTTTAAAAATAAACATATTGGAGATATGTGTGATGGGAAGGAGATGGAAAGATGGAGGCATGGAGGAGGGAAAGAGCACCAGCAGGAAAAGATTCAGGGAACCGTGAGTAGTCTAGTCTGGATGGAGTGAGGAATACATGAAGGGAAGTGCTATGAAGCAAAGTTAAAAAGGCAGTGGGAACAGCTAGAATTGTGCAAGGACTTTCTGTTCACAACTGAGAAAATATTGGAGGAAGCATGGCTCTAGTTATCTCATGTTTTCCTCATGTTGCTCTTCTTTCCTCTCTATCCCTCTTCTGCTTCATAGTACTGCCTTCCCAAGTGACTCTGCCCCTGAAACATTATCAGACTAACATCTTGGTTTCCTCATTTTACAAATACCTCCCCCTGGATTGAGCAGTCCATCTATAGTACTCATGGGGAAGGTTTTTAAGAGTGAAGATGAAATGTTCCTAAAACCACTAAAACTGTGCCATCAACACACCACCCTCCTTGTGGTTTTCCTAGGTTAATGCTTTTTCAGGTGATATTTCTCTAATATCCAGACCACATTTTGACATGATGCGGACCATTTGGAGTTTACTCCAAAGTAATTTTAGAGTAATTTTTACTCAAAGAATTTTAGAACTAGAAGAAACTACCCATTCCAAGCCCCCCTAATTTAACACTCATTATCATCAAATCTAGAGCTAGAAGGTGTTTAGGTCCAACCCTATCATTTTATTTATAATAAGCTTAGAAAGATCAAGGGATTAGTCCTAAAGTCAAGAGTTAGTACGTGGAAAAGACAGAATTTGAACCCAAATCATCTGACTCTAGAACCATGGTTCATACAAGCCACTATATCATGCAAGTAAAGAAAGAAAAAGCCAGAAAGATAGAATAATTTACCCAAGGTAAAAGCTAATAAATGTTAGAACTGGGAATTAGATTGAGATCTTATAGTTTCAGCCCAGTAATCCTTCCACTACATCAACACTGTCAAGGACAAATGTTCTTAACATTCCCACCACTGAGTATTTGTACCATTTAATGAACTAACCACTAGCAATTTTTTTCCTTGCCTTCAGGAGCTGGCAAAAAAAAATCCTTTTAGATTCTGGCTTCTTCCATTCATAAACTATGACCAGCACAGGGCCAATGATAGGAATAACATGAATGATTCTACTTTACTGACATTATGTGTCTGGATTGCTGTCATTTTGGTTGTCATTTTGTCCTCTCATTTATGTGTTATTTTGCATATATCATATAGATAAAAGTACTCAATTTTCTTAATATGATAGTGATATATGAATATGAGTTTGGACTATGGGAGGGCTATTGTCCTTCTGGCTAAGGTCCATAACAGGGAAAAATAATTACCTCTTTATGTTTATGTTTAAATTGCTCTCTCAAAAGCAAATCATTCCTTTAAGTAAAAGGTTCAGCATTGACTGCCCATATTAACTAAATTAAAATGTATTGGAATTTCCACAAGTATGTTTAAACTTCACATGTTCTGCCTTTCACACTATGGTGCCAAACTCAGTTGACCCATTCATGTACTAACACCTCTAATCAAAGCATAAGCCATTATCTGGAAAACAACAACAAATAATAATAATTCTTGGAATTAGAAGAGCTTATTTTATTAAAGTAAATTCTTTTAAATGAGAGCATAAATTAAGCAATATAACTGTAAGTGTTTTCATTAATTCAGGTAACACCTCACAACAATTTTTTCCTGCACTTCTTTGTAGGAAATTTTTAGGACATGCCAAGTTTCATGAGTATGGTCAATATATCACAATAGCTAGCATTGGTATAATGCCCATTAAGGATATTGCCTCATTTGATCAACCTAAACCTGTGAGATAGGTATTATTATTATCCCTTTATTGTGGATGAGGAAACTGAGGCCCAGAGAGGTAAAGGGTGTTGTCCATGGTCACATAGCTAAGAAGTGTCTGAGGAAGGATTTGAATTCAGGTCTTCCTAATTTTAGTTCCATGCTGCCTATATTGCCTTCAGTAAAATAACTAATAATTAATATAAAAAGTAGGGTATACAAAATAATACATACAACATTAATGAATCTTAATTAAAGTAGAAGCAGTGGCTTACACGTGGCAGGGGCTTAATATCTTGTATAAACGACTGTAGAGAAAATGATTTTACTTACAATGGTAAATATACATAAGTTTGTTCCCTAGACTGAAGATAAACTGGGAAGAACATTTAATACGAAAGTAAATATTTATTTATTCCATACACACTTCCCGTGCTTTTGATAGTCCTGTGTCCTTTTCTAGTTCTGACAGCTTTATTTCTCCCCTGGATTGTTCTCTCTATCAGCAGATGTGTATAAAGTTTCAGAGAGATTATTGAGTTTAGTGTCAGGGTACCTAGGTTCATAACCAAGATAAAAGCTAATAACCAATTAATTTCATCAATTAAGTTCATAACCAATTAATTTCACCTCCATAACCTCAGTTTCCTTATCTGTTAAATAAGAGATTGGACAAAATAATTTCTTTGATTATGCCTCTGATTCTAGGAAGATTATTTTTAAATATTTTTATTTAAGAATTTATTTTCTCTTTCTTCCTCAATTTAAATGAAAAGAAAAAGACTATCACTATAAAAATATGCCTAAGTCAGGCAAAATGAACTCCCACATTGTCTATGTCCAAAAATATATATCCCTAGACATAAACCTAGGTGAAGATTACCCAACCTCTGTGTCTTAAAAAGCTTAAGACTAGACTTCTAACCCTCAACTACACACAGTTCAGTTGAGCTCTGTGAAGCACCTGTCTTTATAAAATCACAGAATTTCAGTCTTCCTGTGCCAACTGTGAGGCTCTGGGATTCTGGGATTCTATGGACTGAGTTAAGCCATTTATAAAAATATTGAAAGTCATCAGGCCAAATAGAGATCCTTGGGGATATCCACTGGGGATCTCCTTCCAAATTGACATGAAATTAGTCTTTGGGTTTGGTCATTCACCCAGTTCTTAAACCTAGCCTCTAGCTATTATCCTCATCTCTCTATCTTGATCCACAAGAATAGCAGGGTAATCTTTGTCAAATACATGCTCTTGTCTCCAGCATCTCTGTCATCTGCCAGGCTAGTAAACCTGTCAAAAGTAAAAAGGATAGTCTGGTGGGATCTGTTCTTGAAGAAGCCATGTGGATGCTGCTTCTTCTTCTAGACGTTTATTAACTATCCGTTTAAGAGACAGCATAAATAGTGGATAGAGAGTCAGCCTCAGAGAAAGGAAGACCTGAGTTCAAGTTCTTCCTTTGAAGCATATTTTCTATACTCTTAGCAACTCTCTAATATTATAGCCACAGAGAAATTACTGACCTGTCTCAACAGAGGGAATTTCTTCACCAGGGGAGGGCGAAGTCCTATATCAATAAAATCACAGGTCCTGTTTCTATGTCTTCAATAATACATGGTAGAATTTTACCAGGAATCAGAGCCAAACTCCATGGCATATCATTTTTCAGAATCTACTCTTTTTCTTTTTTTTTTGAAAACAGGAACTTTTGCCATGCTTTAATCCTGTGGCACCCATCCCATCCTCCATAATTTTTCAAAGGTCACAGATAATGGATCAACAATTACATCTGCCCGTTCTTTCAACACTCAATCAGGCAGTACATTTGAACCTGGTTTGTTGAACTCTGCAAGATCAGCTAGGTGTCTCTTACTATCTCCCTATTTATCTTAAGTATCCACTGCCCTATTAATCATTTTTTGTGTCCTTTCCAGTGCAAAGATCATTTTCTAAGTGCCTGCAGCAGGATTTGATCTCAGGCTTTCCTCACTCCATCACTAACAACTGTGTCATCACTTTGCTTAATAGCTTCATCAAAGTAGCATAATGCTAACGAATCCTAAAAGTTCACTACCATTCCTATATATTACTAACAAAATCCAAAATGAAAGAATAATAAGAGAAATTCTAGTCAAAATGACACAAAATGAATAATATATCTGAGGGTGAATCTACCAAGACATGCAAGATTTATAGCAAGCACTCTTAACAGAAATAAAGGAAGAATTAATCAGAAACATATTCAGGGCTCATGATTGAACCAGGACAGTATAATAAATTTACAGATATAATACTATACCATAATACAAAGGAGATACTTTATAAAATTGGAAAAAACAGTGACAAAATTGATTTGTAATAACAAAAGGAGGAATGAAACATAGTGTTACCATACCTAAACCATATTATAAACAAGCCATATCAAAACTAATTGGCTTTGTTTAAAAAATAGAAAGGCTGATTAGTGAAACAGATGGGTAAATAAGAATAAGAGGCAATAGAAAACAGTAACTCAGGATGTGAAAAATTCAAGGCTTCTTAACTTAGACGGTTTTTCAGTGGGAAAACCAGAAAGCAGTTTGGCAGAAATTGTTTCCATAGGTGTTTTACACCATGTACTACAATAAGCACCAAATGAATACAGAAACTGAACATTAAAGGGTAACATCAAAAACAAAACAAACAAGTGGAGGAAAAGAAGAGATACTTTTCACAACTATGACTAGAATTCTTAGCCTAAAATAGGACAGTTAGGAGGCATAGTGGATAGAGTGCCAGGCTTCGAGTCAGGAAGAACTAAGTTTAAATTTAACCTCAGACACTCACTAGCTGTGTGACCCTGAACAACTCACTTAACCCTGTTTGTCTCAGTTTCCTCATCTGTAAAATGAGTTGGAGGAGGAAATGCTAACTACTCTAGTATTTCTGCCAAGAAAACCCTAAATGAGGTCACAAAGAGTCCAACATAACTGAAATGACTGAATAAGAAAAAAACAAAGAAGACAAAATAAGCCATTTTCCCAAATAAAATAAAAAATCTTTAGCATGGACAAAATCAAAGATATTTGAACAAGAAGAACCATTGAGTGGAAAGTTATGTGCATAAAACATTACTGATAAAATTCTTCTTTCCAAGATACAAAGGAATTTACACAAATTTGTTGTTGTTCGGTCATTTTGGACTCTTCGTGATACCATTTGGGGTTTTCTTGGCAAATATGCTTAATGGTTTGCCATTTCCTTCTCCTGCTCATTTTAAAGATGAGGAAACCAATGCAAACAGGGTTGAGTGACTTGTCCAGGGTCACACAGTAAGTATCTAAGGCCAGATTTGAACTCAGGTCTTCCTGACTCCAAGCCCAGAACTCTATCCACTGTGCCATCTAGCTGCCCTAATTTACACAGATACATAACACTGAGAACCATCACCAAATAGATAAATAGCTGAAGGATATAAACAGTTTCAAAAGAAAAACTGCAACTTATCAATGGCCATACAAAAATCTGTTTATTGACTGACAGCTCCAAATCACTAACAGTAAGATAAATAAAAATTAAAGCAACTCAGGGATTTTAAGGATTACCAAAATATATATAGGAGTTGATGTAGGAGAAGCAACAATAAGACAGGCATACTAATACACTGTTGGTGGAGTTTAAATTGGTCCAACTACTTATATTTTAATTTGCAATCTTGCAAGAAAAGTACCATGCTATTACCATTATTCGAATAGTATCTAGTCTATATAATGCTACACTATGCTATACTCTACTGCACTATACTGTATCACACTATTCATAGTCTTTGACCCAGTGACATCACTGGAGGGCACATACCCCAAGGAAGTCAAAGATAGAAATAAAGATGTGTTATTTACCAAATGCTCAGAGTACTTTCCATGGTAGCAAAGATTTAGAAATAAAATAGGTACCAAACGATTGGGGAATGATTGAACAAATTGTGGTATATGCATGTAATGAAATATTATTGTGCAGTAAAAATGTCAAATATGAAGAATTCAAAGAAGAAGGGAGATCTATATAAATTGTTGCCACATGAAATAAAGCATAACCCAAAGAACAATAAACCCAATGATTGTAGCAATGTAAACTGAAAGATCATTAGTAGGAAGCCAAATTCTAGGTAATGAAGAGAACATTAATGGTCCCAGAGAGCTGGTGGTGAAGCATAACTTCCTCCTCATGTGAAGAGATAAGGGACTACTAGGGAGAAATGTTGTACACATGGTCAGATACCGTATTGGGCATCTTTGATTGTCTATCTTCATCACAATGGAGGTTCAATTTGAAGAAAAAGAAAGATAAATGACTGTGATATAAAAATGAAAGTCATAAATAAACTTTAAAAAAAATAAAAACACTAGAACACAGCAGCTAAGACTTGCCTTCACTGAACCACCGCCTCTCCCTCCCTTGGTCAGGAATAGAGAGAAAGATCCACACTCAAAATAGTAGGAAGGCAAAGAAAGGAATGACCACCGGATACTGAGGGGAAAGGTGTTCTCCAGGAAACTAGCCTTTCAGGGATTCACTTTGCTTCCATCCTGAATGAAAATGCATTGCATTAATTAGACTTCATAAGTAGAAAGTCAAATAGCAAAATGTAATAGCAGCTAGGCTAAATTGCTCCTAAGATGAATTGCAAGCTTTTGGAGGCAAGGTTGTTTGGGGGCAGTCCCCAGATGTGTTCAGCTGGAAATCTATTGAAATGACATAGCTCCAGGCCATGGCTAATTTATCTAAAAGTTCTACACTAGCACCCCAAGGTACATTAAGATACCTACCACATTGAACCCTAGACTATGCCTGCCTGCTGTCACTAATCTCCTAAAATTAGTACATTCATTGATTGACATGTATGTAATTGGCAAGAAGTATATTTGTAGCGAGGGACCTTTTCTCTATAGGTAAAACCCACTGCTGACCCACTACAGGCTGGCAGCTGCCAAGGCACTTGAGTGTTTACTGTCAATGATATAAGAACTAAGAAATTCCTAAAGAGTCAATAGCATAAAAAAGACCCTGCTGGCTAAAACAGTCCATTAGGCTATTTCAAGTTTTGACTTCTTTGAAGCATCTTAGCTAATAATAAGAAACTAACTTCAAGAAAAAGAAAATGAAAAAAAAATCTTTAAAACTATACCACTAGACATGACATTTAGACACTGGTAGGTTGTAATTCCCTCTAAATCCAAATAGACTTCACCAGTCATCTGAGGAGTTAGAAGGCAATTAAGGACCTTCTCAAGAGTTCATGATGACTATGCTTTCTCAAAATACTGTGGCAAGAAACAAATGACAGTCAGCTCACCTTTGAGTCATTTCAATGGTCTCAGTGAATATAATGTATCATTAAAAAAATATACCTAGGAGATCACATGTTTGATAGTCTAGCTGGCAAAATTATTTCTGCTATACTTAGAGGCTTGAGATCAAACCTCTTCTGTAACGATTAGAAGTAAGCACTTGGGAGATTCAGCTCCTGCACAGCTGCCTTGAATTTGTAGGTCAACAAGAGGTAATAACTACATCCTGCCCCCATGTCTTTACCTGGGAATGCTCCCACCTCTCACCTCTGTCTCTTGGAATCCTGAGCTCCACTGGAGGATTCACTTAAGTGTCTGGTATAAAGTATTTCCTGAAAACTCTAAACTGTTGCCACTTCCCCAATTACTTTGTACATTTTCATATTTACTTATCTGTGCACATGCTTTCTCCCTTCCCCCACTCCATGTAAACTGCTTGAGGAAAGGAGTTGATCTAATTTTGTCTATCTATCCCTGACTCCAAGTATGGAGTTTAGTACACAGTAGGAGCTTAATAAATTCTTGTTAAATTAAATTGAATTGGCTAAATCCTATATATGCATTTCAGGTGATTTTTGCTGTTCAACTTGCCAAGGCTATACATTTATGCCTGAGAAGGCATATACAGACAGCTCCAATTAAATGAGAAGCCTTTTAAAGTTATTCGAAATCTAGATAAGATTTCTAGAACGATAGGAAAGTCAAAATCTAACAGACAAATCTGAATGCTGTTTTGAATGTCAGGTGCAGACAAAGTGTAAGCGCAAAGGGCAGTGGGACCTGAGATACCAGACTTGCGATGGGCTGCCTTCAGGCTCTGAAGCAAATGCATAGATGGGGATGACAGGTTCCATTTTCACTTACTGTTTAGCAAAGATAGATGACAAGTGGGAAATAAATGAAAGAAAGTACCCCCAATCCTGGTCATACACAGTATATCCCAGTACCTCCAATATTAAATGTACTGTTATTACAATATGACTCTCTGTATATTTGCCAAAAATAATCAAGAACCTATCAAAATTGCAAAAGCCCAGGGGACTAAATGAATAATGATGAAAGATGAAATGCCTTTAAGAACAGTTATCTGAAATCTGAATTATTCTTTTACATATAAACTTATGGTATAGAAATTAACTTTCAGTGATATTTTACTTTTATTGGGGCAGCTAGGTGGCACAGTAGGTAGAGTACCAGGCCTGGAGTTAGAAAGATCTGAGTTCACATCTAGCCTCAGAGAGAGGTCTGTAACCCTGGGCAAGTCATTTAACCTCTTTTTGTCTCGGTTTCCTCATCTGTAAAATGGGGATAATAATGGCACTTACCTCTCAGGGTTTCAGTGAGGATGAAATGAGATAATAATTGCAAAAAATGTAGTGCAGTGCCTGGCATATAATAAGCACTATATAAATAGTAGCTGTTCTTTTACGTTGTCTACCATGCCTATGAGAGGCAGCTTGATATAATGCAAAGGTGGTGAATTCAGGGCCTGTGGCCCCCAGTGTGCAGCTGGAGTCAGATTAAAATGTAACTGGGAAATGTTCAAGAAAATAAATAATGCAACACAGATGTTGTTAACAAGTCATTTAACCTCCCAGTGCTCTAGGCAGCTCTCTGAAACAGAAAAGGTACAGAAGACATGCCAGCCTGCATTGGTGGAGAGAGTTTTCTCACCAAGAAATTCCCTATGCCATTGAAATCGAAGGTCTGGTCCAGTTAAAATAATACGTGTTTAGTTTTTTTTCTCCTTTCTTATATCGCTGTGTATAGAAATGATTCATATTTTATGGAGTAGCAAGACTATTCAATCAGTCATTCAATAAACACTGTGTTGATTGCTGCAGATACAAAGAAAGGCAAAAGACAGTCCCTGCTTTCAAGGAACTCACAGTCCAATAGAGTTGTGGTGTTTGTCCTTCCTTTTTGAAGAGGATCATGACATCAGGGAAATGATGATATGACTTGCAGTTGACTTTGATTTGAGGGAGGGAGGGCTGTGCAAGGTCACCAGCCTCACTTTCTACTCCAGAGCCATCTGGATCCAGTGACCAGATATTGATCAGGATGACTGGAGATGGCCTAGGATGCAATGGGACACCCTTTTGGGCCAAGGTCTTTTCAGGTTCTCCCTTTGAGTAAGGTAATGCTCATTCAGTGAATAGGCCTATTTAAGAAGTGAGTCAAGGGATGGGCCCTTTAATTACAAAAAAAGGAAAATAGTATCAAGCTGGGAAGGAAAGACCCTCAGGGTTGCTGTTCCAAAGAGAAATAGTTACCATTGACATTCACTCTAAGGCAGGAAGGCCCAAAATGCAGCCATCAAGTGGAGCTTAGGTAGGGACCTATTGTGGTCCAATCTATGAGCTTCAGAGTGAACTGAGTTGAAGATGGAGAGGGGGGGAGAGAGAGGAGGGAGAGAGAGAGAGAGAGAGAGAGAGAGAGAGAGAGAGAGAAGAGAGAGAGAAGAGAGGGAGAAAGGAAGGAAAGAGAAAGAAAGAAATCTAGCCAGTAAACCCCAAGTGAAGTGGGCAGCTCATGGCCATCAAAATTTACTTTCCTTTGGAGAGGAAAAGGAGAAGGAGAAGGAGAGAGAGGGAGAGGGAGAAGACCAGCTGAGTTACCCAGCTAGCTGGGTCCCCAATCATTAAACACATACTTAAGATGTGGTCCATGATTTCCCAGATTCACACAGAGAATCATAGAATTCTAGGGCTGGAAAGGACCTTGTATTATTCTACAGATCATGGATTTAGAGCTGGAAGGAACCTCAGAAATGTGTCCAACCTTCTCATTTTGCAGATGATGCCCAATAACACACAGATAGTAAATGGAAAAGCTAGTACAAGAACATCAGTCTCCTGAATTCTAGTTCAGAACTCTTCCAATTACAGTGAGGTCTGCTCTGAGATGTATAATATGAGGGGGTGGGCGTGTTGTTGCATAACTCAAAGGAAGGCAGAGTGGACATCTCTAGCCTTTTTCCCTTTATCCTTATACAACGGAAACTTTAATTCCTGCTGGGAAGGGAAGTAGGAAGTTGGAGACAGAAGCTTGGCCACTCTGCTCTCCTCAAACAAAGAGGGCATCAAGCTAGATTATATTTATCTGCTCCTTTAAATGTTATTGGTGTAGGACATGGGTGGGGAACCTGGGGCCTCAAGGCCACAGATTTTAGATTCTCATCTGAGGCCCTTTGACTGAATCCAAACTTCCCTTAATAAAAGGATTTGTTCTATGAGGTTTGGGTTCAGTCAAAGGGTCACACTCGAGGACCTGGAGGGCCACATGTGGCTTTGAGGCCACAACTTCCCCACCCCTGTTCCAGGAGATGTAGTTCTCAGATTCTGCTAAACTTCTGATTGCTATTTATTTGTGGAAAGAAGGACTCCAATCTTTGTATCCAAGACTTTACCCCTTTCCAGCCAAATACCAGTTCCATGATGAATATACATAGGTAGTAGCAAAGAAACCCACTTACCTAAGTCAATAGCAAAAAAATCAGAGAATGGGAGAATATTGCATATGCCAGACAATATAGAGTAAAAGAGAGCTCCCATTGGGAGTGAGGTAATGTAGCTCAGGACAGAGAAATAGAGAGAGAGAGAGACAGACAGACAGAGACAGACATAGAAACAGAGAGAGATAAAGAGAGACACAGAGGGAAGGATGGAGGAAGGGAGCAGGAGGAACAGAGAGAGAAGAGTGCGCTAGATCTCACACAAAGGGAAATCTCTAATGTAGCAAGCTGAGGAGAGGGACTTGATGGAGACTGCCAGCTTCTCTCACATGAGCTTCTTCCCAGTCTTTTCCTTTGGCAATCTAAAATGTGCTTAGCATTGTTCATCTTCTGTCTTGAAGCTGGAAGCCAGAAGCACCTGAACTATAGCATCTGAAACTCAAGGAGACCAAAGAGCCAGCAGAGGCTGAAGTTATCTTCTCTCCCCGCTCAACTCCACTCCACCCCTCACACATTAATCTTCACCAATGAAGAAAAAAGTCCCACGTGAATGGGAACTTTGGGACTTGGATTACACAGTTATTCCACATGCTTCTGTCATTTTCCTTAGAGTTAGCAGGAAGGGAAGAAACTATAATCGTCCTGAACATGAAGCTTTTGAACTAACTTCAGATTTCATTGACTTGCATTTTCCCAGTCCTCCAGTAGTAGAATCATAAAACTTTACAGAAGAAGAGATTGAAGTCCAGAAAAGTTAAGGGATTCACTCAAAGTTACATTTAGCTAGAGTGTGAATCATTGAAAGCTGATTGAATATCTATTTAGTGCATGTATGTGAGAGTTTCTACAACCATTTATTTCAAGATTCTCAAGAAGAAAGACAGGGATTCTAATCATAGCAATTATTGTGGCATCTGTCTTGCTACTCTCAATAGTCAGCAATGCCCTGTCCAGAAAGCTTTGGAACTGGCTACTGCCCAGCATTGACAATGGCACCCTTCCAAAATCATAAAGCAATTTTCGGCAATCCCATTGTTTACCGTTTTCTCATCATCCCCCTTCAGCCAAATCTGTATATCTGCAGGTTCAAACCCTGCACCCACCCAACTCTGAGAACAATTTCTTTCTTAGTTAGGAAGCAAGTATGGAGCCTCAATCCCAGGACACCTTTGGTTTGGTACTAATCTCTATTCTAGGTGATAGCATTCTACACTCATGAACCATGGGGCCTGAATGACTAAGGAACCCCTCTTTACCTCCAGGTTCAGCATAGAGTATTTTAGGTTACCATGCTTATGGAAATATGACCAGAGACTCCATCAAAAGAATTCTTTACTGATAATATAGCAAGAACCATAAATCAAATAGTAAAATAAGTAATAGCAAGAACTGTCCCTATATGTACATACAACCTCTCATAGATTGCCACAACACTGGGGGGAAGAGGGACATATTCCAGACAATCTAGACTTCATTTATTGTTGTTGTTCAGTCACGTCTGACACTTTGTGGGCCCCAGTTGGGGTTTTCTTGGCAAAGATGCTGGAGTGGTTTGCCATTTCCTTCTCCAGCTCATCTTATAGATGAGAAAACTGAGGCAAACAGGGTTAAGTGACTTGTCCAGGGCCACACAGCTAGTAAGTATCTGAGGCCAGATTTGAACTCAGGAAGATGAGTCTTCCTGACTCCAGGCCCAGCAAGGTATTCACTGCACCACCTAGCAGTCCAAGGGTTTCATTTGTCTTCAAGCACATGGCTGCACCTTGTCTGTGCTCAGAAGTATCAAACATGTGGTTCCACTCCTGAGTGCAGCCAATCCAGATTAAAGTGCAATAAGGAAATATTTAACAAAATAAATAAAAATACAACAAACACAGATAAGATGTGGCCCATGGGTATCCTAATCTACAGTTTAGCATCCCTCATTTCTACTTGAGTTTGACCCTACCACTGCAGACCGTCTCTACAGCTGCCATTCTTTTCTGCCTTCCAAGCCATTGCTAATTTCCGCTCTGCACAGCTGCTGCTGGCCTCTATTGAGTCTTTTCTCAACTGACCTGCTGCTGTCTGTTAAAGTTGATGCAGCAGCTGGGTTGCATTTTCCTCAAAAATAATGTCATCACCCTTTGTGACAGATCCTACCACCCCATGCCTAACCAATACACATTCAATTGTGCATTAGGCCCAAAGTTGCACTCCATTGGAACAGGGGGAAAAATGTCCTTAAGGAGAGAAATAAGCACCTACTATTCACCAAAGACTTCGCAAACATTATCTCATTGGATCCTTACAACAATCCTCCTAAGTAGGTACTATCATTATTCCCATTTTTCAGTTGAGAAAACTGAGGTAAACATAGGTTAAATGACTTACCCAGGATCATATGTCTGAGGTGGGATTTGAACTCAGGCCCTCCTATTATCTAGGCCTAGCCCCCTACCTATTGTACCACCTAGCTGCTTCAAGCCAAAGTCTTTTTTTCCAACTACATTTGTTAGACCTCAGGGAGAAATTCCCTAGGATCACTTGATATCTATGTTGGAGTGAATTTATTCCTTCCCTATACCATTGGTTACCTTTGCTCTGCATTCTTCCGTCTATACCTAGGTTTTAGTATTTATGCTCTCCCACCCCCTAAAAATTTTTTTTGAGAACATAGAAAATCACAATTAATGCACTAGGCATAGTTTGCAGGTAAATGTCAAAAATCCCTTAATTCACACATGTAGGATTACAGATATATTATCTCAGGTACAGAGGCTAAATGCACGTATGTAGTAATAACAAAGTTGCATGTAACAGACCAGGCACAGAAGTCATATGCAAAATATGTCACATGTTGGCATTATATACAAAGTATATATCATATACTTTGGTGGGCATATTCATTACCCTTAGGATATCGTGTATCAGTATAGTGACTAGATGAATAATCTTTTATTGTCGCACTTACGGCTCCATATTCCTGATCCTGATATCCTGATATCTAGCCCTTAGTGAACTTTGGGTCCCTCGCTTCCCTTGGGACCTGCATTGCTTGAGTATTAATTAGGATAGAAGAGTTTTTGGATTTAGGCTTCCCCCATCTGAGCAGATATGCCTCTCAAGTTAGATGGGCTTTGGCAGGCTTCTCTATCCTCAACAAAGCACCAAGAAGTTTCTACTTCATCTAGCTTTTGATCTAAGTTTTCCACATATATACACCCTTGTCTGGCAATAATTGTCACAACTTGAGGAGTTAGAGCTGCATGCAGTTATCTGCCCACTCTCTTTATATAGCCATCCCCTCTGTTTCTCCAATTATATATCTCTTTGATAATGCCTTTTATGCTCTTTATTTTATGGTTTCAGTAAAAATGCAATCCAATTTGACAAGCATTTTAAGTGATTACTATGCACGAGGCACTATGCTAGGCAAGAGGGATGCAAAACCAAAACAGAAAACAATTCTTGCCCTAAGGTACTGCAGTAGGATACAATCTATCTAGTAGTATATCTGCATATGTCAAATTTAGAGTACCAACAGCTAAGTTAACATTATGCCCTTTAAAAACTTCATGATTTTAAGAACTCTTTTCCCTCTTTTCTACCACTCCTCCACCAGTACTACAAAGGCAGAACAGGGCCAGCACTGAGGATAATTTTGGGGTTTTTTTTTGGTTTCATGGGTTATTATGGCCAAAAGACCAATTACCCAAAGCTGCAATCTACTGGATATGAGCCTCTCTATCCCTAGGACTTGGCTTCAGAAAGCAGATGCATAAGGTGCTGACACCATACTTAAACCCTTTCTAGCATGATAGCACCCAGCATTGCCTCCAAAAGTTCAGGGACACCTCCATACCATAATGGAGAATCAGAGTAAGACTTTATGACCTTTAACTTAACTGACTCACAACATTGGTCAATTTCGCTCCTGTCTTAGTCCTGGCATATCTAGACCTACCCTGTTCTGTTATTCCCCAAGGTATCTATTCTGACTTTCTACATCGCACTGCAGCCCAGTATATCATTGATCCTGCCCCCCAGGACCTCCCTGAAGCTGAGCTAATTCACTTTGGACAGTTTTAGTCCTACTGCTTGAAGGGGACAGTCTAAGTTTCTTCCAGCCCTACTATCTTAACGAGGTTCCCCTGAGCCCAACCCCAACTGTATCACAATCCATCAATCAATAAACATTTATTAAGCACCTACTATGTGTCAGGCATTGTGCTAGGAACAATTAATCCTTTCCAGGTTACCTGGATTCTTCAGGTCTATTTAGTTGGCTTTCTCTGTATCATGAAGAACGTTAGAACCATGACCACGCATATACATCCTGGGGCCTGAGAGCCTGACAAACAAAGCAGCCTTGAGGATATTTCCTTGAGTGGTGAGCCTGTGATAACCTCTTCTTCCCGCAAATGCTATAGAACAGTTTCTAATCCTTCTGAGCTTCAGAAAGCAAAGCCTCTCCTCCACAAATCACTGACACCTGGCCCAAATGTGCTCCACTTAGCGCCAAAGCCTGCTTCCTTCTAATAACAACAGGTGACGTTCCCATAGTATTTTAAGGTGCGCAAAGTGATTTATATATACATTACCTCATTTGAGCCTCACTACAACCTTGTGAAGGGGGACTTGTTATTATTCATGCTTTACGGATGAATGCATTGAGGCCCAAAGGTATAAAATGCTGGGCCCGGGGATCATTAAGCTAGAAAATGCGTGAGGGGACATTTGAAACCGGGTCTTTATGCCTCCATCCTTAACATTCTATCCACTATACCCAGCTCCCTCTTCTAAGGCACAGAATCTTGCCTCTATTGCTCTTGAACTAAAGAATGCTCCATTTGTCTCACCCCAAACACAGACTCCATGGCTTTATCAGAACACATAATAAATACATTAAATCATATTTAATATAATTTACTTGCCAGAGATAACCAGATTCAGTACCACTGATTCTGTGGGACCACTGTAAAATATATCGTTCCTTTCATTGCCTTGGTTTTCTCAAAATGTGACTTAGTAAGCAGGATGAGAGAAACATAGAGCTGTAACAAGATTATCAGCACTACCTATATCTTACCTGTGCTTACTGTCCCCAGGGAAATCAGAGGCTAGAGGAATAAAAGAGTGCCTGCTATTCTGACACATTTATTTAAGAACACAGTTCCAATTGTCTGATGTCTCTGACCTTTGTCTTCCGGACCCTGTGCATACTTGGTCCCCTTTGTTAATGTAAGGCAGCCTTAGAACCAAGTTGACCTTGGTTCACTTACTGAGTTTAACACATACGACCTATGTGACCATCAACAAATCAATTCACCTCTTAGTGACCCTGGTGACTATCTGAGACTGTAAATTATAGGTGACTGGCTGCATTGGGGGGGTGATTTTTCCTCACCAGTAGTTCTTAGACAGATGAAGTTACAAGTCTGTACTGAAAAGGAAAAAAAATCACAAAAAAGGAATATCCTGGAAAATATTATGATGCTGCATTGTGAATTCTTGGTTTCTATTTTTGAGAGGCAGTGGGATGCAGTGAAAGAGTACTGGTTTGAGAGTCAAAGGACCTGGGTTCAAATCTCAGGTCTGTCACTTACTATCTATGTAACCTTGAGCAAGTTACTTAGTGTCTTGTGGCTTCGTTTCCCTGGTTTGAAAAATGTAAGGATTGGACTTTGTAACTCTACCTCCCTCAGCCCAAAATACACACACACACACACACACACACACACACACACACACACAACCACTACCACCACTACCACTACCACTAAGAATACTTTGCCCACCATTGGCCTGAAGCAAGAATTGTTGACTGACAAAGCCAGAAGGAAATTGTGTAAGTGTTAAACTGTTACTTTATCTCAGGATGGGTTTTTTTAAGGTTTTGGAAAGATCTACTAAAATCTAATCAGCTTTGAAAGCCTGTGTGAGTTTGATGGGATGCCAATAACTAGATCCAAAATATTTCTCATGCATAAAAAAACCCAAATAAGATAAAAATGCACTTCAACAGTATAAAGATATGACTACATTTACTCATATGGCAATAGAGAAGGAGAAAGAAAATATACTACAAACTATGCTGATCACATTTCGTTTTTCCTTTGAGTCTGACTTTCTAAATTTGAAGCTATGAATAAGAGGTAAAAGAATGAGTTAAATTCCCTGTCCTCTGAATTCTGCCATCTGCTATTTAGAATTATGTAAAAGGAAAGGCATAGAGAGAGCACAGCAACCAGAAGTTCTCCTACTGTAAATATTCTTTAAATATTTTAAAAAATATTTGCCTTAAATAGAAAGTATGTGGGATGAAAATAAATGTTGAAAGTTTAGTCATCCACTTGACCATGATAATAAAGCTCTGATGCATTTTTAATAAAAAAAGTGTCCCCTCAGATGGGATTTGAGCTCAATGCTTTTGAAGTCCAAAGCATACAATAGAATTCTTTTCCTTTCACTGTTGTAGTGTTTTTTTTACAAGTAGACTGAACATGAACAACTTTTTAAAAGCCACCAAATATAAGGCCTGAAAACTTTCCATTTAATTCCCCAGTTTTTCAAAATATCAGTAAAATGGCACCTTTGCATGATAGGTATTGATAAAAACAAAATTTCAAATGCAAATGCTTTTACCCCATCAGTCTGCCTTTTTCACATACTTCAGGCTCCCAGAGGATGCACACATTGCCTTACTTCTGCTTTTTGTGATTGTAAGCAGACAAGTGTTATGTTAATGAAAATGGGAAGATCTTTCCCATCCATTAATAGGCCCATGTGACCTGCTTGAGTCACATGGAAGCCCGAGTCACACACGCCTGTGGTGGGAGGAGCTTTAAGAATGGGTGGGGCAAGAATTTGGAGTGAGTCAGAGCTGGGAGAGAGACAGTGGGAGCTGCAGCTTGGAGAGAGAGAGAGAGAGGCAGGCACAGGCAGAGCAGCTAGGTGAGTGAGAGAAGGAGTGATTTTGCCCTTGTTTGTGGGGAGGTTCTGACAGAGGGAAGACTTGGGGATGGTGGTGCCCCCTGCATTGATAATGTGGATAGATCTTTGTTACTGTGATAGATTTGGCTTTCTGGTGTTGGAATAAATGTTTTGGTTCTGTCTTCCATGAAGAGAACCTGTTATATTTTGGGATTCAGAACTATGCTGGCATATTCAGAGCAGCTGCAGCCACTGTGGGTATCGCATTGGCGCTACAAGCAAAGGTCAGTAATAAGTTAAGGGGATCAGAAAGGACAATCATCCACAATGAGAGCAAATAATTTCATTGTGTTGATTGTACCTTGCCAAGCCTCAGCCTTGGATTACTCCCATCATCCTTCACCCTCATTCTGATGCATATGTGCTGAATGAAGATGGAGAGAATCATGCAACAGATCTAATTGGATCTACCACAAACTTATATTGCACAAGCTTAACTGGATCCTTATTGCTGCTAGGCAATCCTTCCTACTCTACCTCCCTTATCAACTTGATATCCACTTTCCAAAGTGTCTCATCCAAATCTCTTCATCCCTTCTTAAACTTCCCATTGTTCCCCTTCCCCATCCTCTCAGTTGATAATCTTGCCTCATATTTAAAAGAAAATAGAGGCCATTTGCCTTCAACTCCTTGTTCCTCTGATTTGGTTCCTATAACTATCTTCTCCCTTACTCCTGTCTCCCATGATAAAGTGACCTTACCAAGGCTAACCCTTCTACCTGCATAAGCAGTATCATTCCATCCTGTCTCCTCTAGCAGATTACCCAGTCTTTTCCGCTCTTATTATTTTCAGTCTCTCCCTGTCTCCTGGCTCCTTCTCTACTGCCTATAAACATGCCCAGGTCTCCCCAATCCTCAAAAACCCCTCACTTGATCTTTCTTTTCCCACTATCATGCTACATCTCTTTTGCCTTTTGTGTCTAAACTTTTTTTAGAAGACCATCTGCAATAGATACCTCTACTCTCTCTCCTCTCACTCTCTTATTAACCCCTTACAGTCAGGCTTCTGACCTCTCTTTCCAAAGTTACCAGTGATCTCTTCATTGACAAGTTAAATGTTCTTTTCTAATTCCTCTTTCTCCTTAACCCCTCTGCAACCTTTGACACGCATCACCCTCTTCTCCTCGATACTCTCTTCTCTCTAGGTTTTCAGGACATCACTTTCTCCTGGTTGTCCTCCTACCTATCTGATCACTCCTTCTCAGTATGCTTTGCAAGATCCTCATCCAGATCATGAACTCTCACCATAAGGGTCCCATGGGGTTTTGTCCTAGGCCCTCTTCTGTTCTCCCTCTATGCTACTTCACTTGTTGATCTCATCTCCCATGGATTTAATTACCATTTCTGTGCTGAGAATTCTCATATCTACCTATCCTTGCCAGCCTCTTTGCTGATGTCCAATCTTGTATCTTTAACCAACTTCAAGATATCTCAAACTGGATGTCCTATAAACATTTTAAACTTAACATGTCCAAAGCCAAATCTATTATCTTTCCCCAAAACTCTCTCCCCACCTACCTTCCCTGTTATTTTTGAGAGCAACACCATCCTCCCTGTCACTCAGGCTTACAACCTAGAAGTCATCCTTGACTATGTCTCTCACCCTCTCTGTCTCTCACGGTCTCTCACCCTCCATATCCAATCTGTTGCCAAGGCCTACTGGTTTCACTTTGCAACATTTCTCTAAAACCCAAGCAGTGAAACAGAGACTGAAACAGAGAGACATGAAGACAGGAGAGAGACAGAGAGACAGAGGCAGAGATAGAGAGACACACAAAGAGAAAGAGACAGAGACAGAGACAGAGATGGAGAGACAGAGAGAGAGAGAGAGAGAGAGGGAGAGAGAGAGAGAGAAAGAGAGTGAGTGAAAGAGAGAGTGAGTGAGAGAGAGAGAATCAGCCCACAAAAATGTGCCATACAGGCTTCTGACCTTTAAAGAGATTTCAGAGTAAATTTGTGGCTGAGTTCTAGAAGAATTTCAGAAATTTTCCTTTTAGTTCAGAGAAAATGAGGACAGTACTAAAGGAAAGAGATAATAGGGTAAGCCTTGCTGTTTCTTTCTTTCAAATATCAAATTTTTGTTTTCTAATTTTGTTTTAAAGCATAGAGTTGACCAGTTTAGTTTTTATTTTAATAAGGAATTTTTATTTTTAAGAGTTTGTACACAATGGCTACAACAAAATAATTGGAAAGGACAAATATGAAACAGTAGAAAATGAATACTACAAAACTAGAAAACAAGCATAACCTACAAGAAGATATATGAGAAGAGGTTTTATGCTTTTGCAGAACTATGCAGGATTGTGAGGGTGGGGGGAGATCAACAGGTGTCAAACACTGTATATTCTATATAATATCCAATTTTTTTCAATGAATTGATCTTTTTTTCTGTTCTTCCTTTAAAAAATCTTTGGTATAAAGGATAGCTCACTGGAAGCAGGGAGAAAGAGGGACACAGGAATTTAGGTAATGCAAAAACAAAAGATATTAATAATTTTGACTTTAAAAAATTGCATCCTTATTATATGTTGTTGGACCTGTCTAAAGACATCGTTATCATTTGATCTCTATTCCGTTGTACAGAACACCATCTGGTGGCAGCTACTTTGAACTCCAGGCACTATGATCCTAGATAATTTCAGTGCCAGCTAATCTCAGGATAAATAAAAATTATGTCATACACTTATATTGGGTTGGCACTAAATGATTGCATTAAGCATAGAGGGAGCAAGTACTCAGATTTCACTAAGATGGGCAGGGTGATCAATACCTTGGGATTTTTTACACAGTATGAGAAAAAAGTGTTATACTCTCTTTAGCATGGGAATAAAGATGCATCTTTGGTTTAATCTAATTCAAAGATGCATCAAGGATACACACTACATAGTAAACAGTCCTAGTTTAGGATAAAATGGCATGGCTTCCTCAGAGTTCCTCCTTTGTAATTTCTAATTCTCAGGGGATGTGTCTTCTAGGTTCATCAAGATTTTCACATACAAATAAAATAGACTAAGTAAGTAGGGAGCAGCTAGGTGGTGCAGTGGATAGATTACTGGGCCTGGAGTCAGGAAGACTTGAATTAAAATCCAGCTTCAGACACTTACTAGTGTGACTCTGGGCAAATCCCTTAACCCTGTCGCCTCAGTTTCCTCATCTGCCAAGAAAGCCTCCAAAATGGATCACAGAGTCAGATATGACTGAAAATAACTCAACAACAAAAGCTGATCCCACAGTCTTTGTGTCTTTATATTTTAGTGGACCTGCTTCTAGAGTATTTTCTTGACTTCTGTTTCTCTGTCTCCAGTTTATTCTCTTGGCTATATAATTGCTGAGGAGACAAGGTGACATCTCCTGCTTATATTTCTGAAACTATATACCTCAGAGGACTTAGAGCATTGCAATTGATCAAGGCATCATATACAGCATTGATAAGATTGAACGGAGGAGGGAGGCAAAAATAAAGTACTATTACTTGGTTTTGGAGGTGGTCAAGTAACTTGTTTATAGATAAGATGGAAGAAAGAGACCTTAGAGAGTGAAGCCACTGGAAGAGCTCAGAAAGCAAGTAAATATATCCCAGTGTGTATGAGAAAAAATTCTTTAATATCATAGCTCTCTATATGTGGAATTGGCTACCTCTACAGGGTAGGATTTAGACTCCTTGGAGTTCTTCAAGAAGAACCTGTTGACTTTCAGATAGCCCAAAGTGAGGAGTCCTTTCATATGTAGATTGTACTTGGTGGCTGCTCAGGTGACCTTCCAACTATGATTCTGTGTGTGTGTGTGTGTGTGTTCCATACTTGTGATTTCCTTTTTGTGAAGAATGTTTCATGTGGAAACCCCTCCCACGAATGCACATTGGCAACCCAAATGTAATTTATAATTTTAATAGTTGCTTTGCACACTGAGTTGCTGACTTGCCCGTAATCACATATCCAGTGTGTTAGAGGAAAGGCTTGTGTACAGGCCTTTTTTATTCCCTCTGTGCACTGCACTACAGAGTCATGTTTGTGTATGCATGCTATTTAATGTAAGCACTTATCTGAAATCTTCTCTACATGGTTTGCTTTTATGGTTACATTATACCCATAAACAGAATCTGAGGCTGACTTAAAAGTCACTCATTTAGGCTATAGTTAATCCTCTAAATGAGAAATTTGGCTCTGACGCTATCTTGCTGAATGACCTTACTCAAGCTATGTACTTGAATTCCAGTCTGCATCTGTGGATTTATATCTGCCTTGTTTCTCCTAATTCCATAGAATCACATGGTTGTTATAATTAGTGAAAAGGTTAATTAAGTATCTTGAGCAATGCCAAGAGGCCCTCAGTGAATAGAAAACAGCATCTTCTAGGAACAGACTTTCCTCTGAATTTATGCTCAAAAGGTACTTGAATTTCTCTAATATTCTTAGATTGATAAATACTCAATCGATACTAAATTATGTTTAAATGCCTAGGTTTAAATGCTATACCAGTGTTCTTTGTTCATCTTTTATATGGCATATTTCAAGAGGGAATATTTTTAAAGGCTTTTTTGGCTATCTCTTCTAAATATTTTAGGAACTCTGAATTTGGGAATGTATTTCTTAAGCTTGAAATATTTCTACCCTTTGAGTGGGAAAAAAGGTATGATGCTATGTTATTAGAGGAATGGGATATTTTTAATTGCCTGGTCATAAACTTTAATAAGAGAAAAAATTTGTTTCTTTTTTTCAATCTCAGAGTATGATTAGATATAAGTAGTATCACATTTGGTTCTTCCACATTTCCTTCTCTTTTTAATAAGGCCATATAAGACACACTTTTATTAGGAGAGTAAAATAGGAAAGGAGGCAATGTTTTATCAGATACTTGTTATATCACCTCTAGATTGTTGAATATAGAAATGGCCACAGTATCAAAAGAAGAGCATTAATCCATTAGCAAGGGTATGGCAAAAAGCAGTAGAAGGTTGTCAGATTACAAATATATAGATTGCAAGAAAAATTTCAGGAAGTTTGCTTCAAATTGATCCTATTGAAAGTTTCAAACTTAGTCATTAATAATGCAATGTACTGATATTTAATTAATGGAAGGGCATTTCTAGAGTGGCTAAGGGGCACTGACTAGGTAGGTAAGACATGATTCCTTAGATACTGAGCTTTGTGCTTGAAGAGTGGATATATAATCAATAGAAGCTTGTCATAGGTCATTACAATTAAGGGATGGAATGATGAATGCACTAGGTGTTGAAGAGAACAAGCTAAAACAACAGAAATCCCCCAATCCCTTAAGTTATGGCTAAAGGAGAAACAAAGGATGGTCCAGAAGTTCAGGAACTTTTTCATTAAATAAACCTCAACAAAGAAAGAAGACAAAAAACATATCATTCAAGAGACAGTGTTTTGGAAACTCTGGACATTGGAAAATCAAGAAGTTTATGTCACTGTGGCAGATTGAACAAACTAACCTGAGTTTCTTCATCTGTTTGATGGTGAGGAAGTGGTGGAAGAAAGAACTGTGATTGGACTCTGGACTACTTTCTTCCAATTTTATATCTACAATGCTCTGACTGTATTCAAAACATGTTTAAAAGTTTGACAGAAGGGAAAACGGGCCAAGGCACTTTTAAGAAACCAAGTTTGAGATAAGAAAGAGTCTGTATTAAAAGGAACCTTGAAATGAGTCATAAAATTTTAGAGTTGGAATGGATCTCAGAGGTCATATATAGGTCACCTTGAAATGAGTCATAAAATTTTAGAGTTGGAATGGATCTCAGAGGTCATATATAGGTAATGGCTTAAGGGGAAAAGGTAAAGGGAAGGCTTACCTGAAACTAGGTATTTGGAGAAAGCAAACCCAATAGTTGAAAGAGGAAGGACACTGCTATTTGAGACTCTCAATTAGTGCAAAGATGTAGGTGTAAAAAATGGACCCCAAAGATCACAGTTCTTAGTGAGCACGGCCCAGCAAAACCTCTGACACTAGTAGATTTTTAACCTAAAGTTTAGTCAAAGGGGCATGTTAAAGGATTTATGGGAGAAATGGGAAAATAATTGAATAGCTTTTTTAAAAAGGATGAATTTTAGTTGTACCATTGGAAAGAGTGCCCAGAAGGATGAGCCATGTCACATTAAAGTAACAGTTTAAATAAGATAGAAACTACACAATACCTCAATGTTCTCTTTTTAAATGTCGTTTTTAATTGCATTTCACTTTTTAATTCTTCTCTTGAAAAAAAAGTTATATAATTCATTTAATTCTTTTTTTAAAGTGCCTTTTTGAATAGCGAAGTTAAAATAAGTGACTAGATCTTTTCATTAATATCTGACATTCATCCTATCATACCTGAAGAAAAGCCTATCATGGGCTTATTTTATGGCCTGTGGCAATTCATTTAGCCTCTGCATGGGTCAGTTTCCTCATTTGTAAAATAAGGAGTTTTAATTATCTTATTGCTAAGATGCCTTTCTGGTTTAGTATACAACAGGTAGTAGGATGACTTCTCAAATGTAACAAGGTTACACAAGTCACCAACCTCACTCAGCCTGCTACTTAATTTAGCTTTGCATTTAATTTTATCATCTCAAATTCCAGAGCAATCAAGAGATACATTTGTGTATTTCATTATTAATATGATTGCAATTTAGCTCTCTCAGAGCCCCCATCCCAGCTCATCAAATATTATTCATTTAATAAAATAATCTCCTTTCCCAATAGTACTTATATCTTTATATTAGATCGAAATCATATTAAATCCCTTAATTCCCTAGAACTAACTAAATATTGAAGTTATATATATAATCCATTAATAATTAAATCACTAATAAAATAAATGCAAAGATAATTATTTATAATATATTATCTATTAAAATCATTGCAGTCCTCATTGTAATGGCAGACAACTTCTCTTCACACTTGATAAAAAAAGAGGAAAGTGATAAATGTTGCAGGGAATGTGGAAAAAATAGGATGCTAATTCACTGTTGGTGGAACTGTGAACTGAACCAACCATTTTGGAGAGCAATCTGGAATTATGACCGAAGAGTTATTAAACTGCCGATACCCTTTGACCAGCAATACCACTACTTGGTCTGTTTCCCATGGTGATTAGGGAAAAAGGAAAAGAACCTCTATGTTCCAAAATATTTATAGCAGCTCCCTTTGTAGTGGAAAAGAACTGGAAATTGCAGGGAATGCCCGTCAGTTGTGGAATGGCTGTACAAGTTTGTGGCATATGATTGTGATGGAATACCACTGTTCTATAAGAAGTTATGAGCTTGATGATCTTAGAAAACATGGATAGCCTTGCATGAAATAATGAAGCGCGAAATGAGCAGAACCGCGAGAATGTTGTATATAGTAACAATATTGTTTTAAGAACAACTTTGAGTGAATAATTGCATTTTGATTGAATTTTAATTGAATTTTGAATAAAGTGAATTTTGACTATTATGTATACCCAAATTAACTACAAAGGATATATGGAGGAAGGCACTATCTGCATCTAGAGAAAGAACTGATAAATGGAAGTATGCACAGAATGGTTTTGCATATACATACACACACATACACATACACATATTTATATCCAATGATAGCCATCTTTAGGGTGGGGGGACAGGGGAGGGAAGAAAAAAGGAGAAAAAAGAAAGTTACATGATAACTTTATTATATATTTAAAAGAAATAGCAAGTTGTACATAACAGATTTGCAGTTTCATGTACAATAATATTTTTTTCTATTCTACTATGTATGGAAATGCTTGTTTTATTTCTTAAGTTCACAATAAAATAAATTTAATTTTAAAAAAGAAAAGAAAATGCAGTGCCATACCATTTAGTTCACTCAGGATAACAAACTCTCTTTGCAGGTATATTCTTCTCCTCAGTAACCTTCTGGCTTGTTTCTCTGCCTCAAGTCTCTCCCTAGTTTATTCTCTATTCTGTTGTTAAACTGATCTTCCTAAAGTGCGGGTTTAGCCATGTCACCTCCCTTTTCGATAAACTCTTGTGGCTCCCTATCACTTCTAGGATCAGATATAAAATTTTCTGTTTGGCATTCAAAGCCCTTCATAATATGGTCCCCCTTTTATCTTTACAGTCTTCTAGTCCTTATTCACCCCCATGTACTCTGAGATCCAGTAGAACTGAGCTTCTTACTCTTCCTCAAACAAGACACACTATTTCCCTACTCTGGGTATTTTTGCTGGTTGTCTCTCATGCCTAGAATTCTCTCTCTCCTTATCTCTGCCTACTGGCTTTTCTGGTTTTCTGCAAATCCCAGCTAAAATCCTACCTTCTTCAAGGAGCCTTTACCAGTCCTCCTCCTGAGATTATCCCCAATTTATTCTCTCTATGTCTTGTTGGTATGTAGTTGTGTGCATGTTGTCTCCCCCACTAGACAGTGATCTTCTTGAGAAGAAGGGCTGTCTTTTGCCTATCTTTGTATCCTTAGCAATTTGCACAGTACCTGGCACATAGTAGGTGCTTAATAAATGTATATTGATAGATTAAAATTCACCCTCCCTGCCTCCAAGGGAGAAGCACATCATAGGACAACAATTACAAGTATAACTCTTAGGGTCTCTTCTTAAAGCAGTGGTAACAGAGGTTTTTGAAACAGGTATCATACTAGGATTGTTTGATTCTACTATTCACTACCCTAAGTTCTGTTATTACCTGGTGAAAACCACTGGGATTAGCTCAATAAACTGCCATTTCAATGACAGAAAACATTAGGTAATGAATTGTATTTATGCAATGTTCCCTCTATTCAAACCCTCCTCTGATGTCTCATTGTGATGTAGAGGTAACATATGGGGTTCTTGAAGACTAAGCCAAAAGAATATAAGCTCTACAGGTCCTACTTTATCAAGGAGCATTTATTAGACCTACATTAAATATGGCAAGCACCAGGCTAATAAAGATAGAAGTGTGAAAGTCAAACAGGCCCATTCTAAAGGAGCTTGCATCCTCTTGGGAGAAACATCTAGGTGGCACAGCAGAGTGCTGCCAGGCCCGGAGTCAGGAAGACCTGAGTTCAGATATGACCTCAAACACTATCTCCATGACCCTGAATAAATCTGCCTCAGTTTTCTCATCTGTAAAATGAAGATAATAATAACATGTACCTCTCAGGTTTTTGAGGATAAAATGAGATACGTGTAAAGCATTTTGTATAGATCCAGGCACATAGTAGATACTATTTAAGTGATAGTTATTATTATGATTATTAATTTGTAAATACAAAGTCATTTCTGGGCAGGGCATTAGCAGCTAGGGTAAGATAACGCTTGAACTGAGCTTTGAAGAAAGTTAATGGTTTTAAGTGATTGGATGAAAAGAACTTCAATCCAATCTTGTGGGACAGACAAAGATTAGGACTAGAATGCTATATATGATGAAGAGCAATTGCAAATGCTTTGAAGATGGCCATGCTGATGGATTATACCAAGAACCAGAATTGTTAAGTTATGATAAGCCTTTCCAAGGCTTATAACCAGAGAATTGGCTACTACATGATTTATTTTGTCAGGCTGCAATAGACAAGGTCATACTTATAACACGGAGGGGTTGCAATCTGTGTCAGTGGTAGGAATACCCACGTCCGTGAAACCACTAATCTTTACAGTATTGAAGTACTAATGTCATATTTAGGCTATTAGAAGGAAATTTGGGGAAAATCCTCGCATATTTTAGGGGAGTTTTTTGTTTGTTTTCTTTACAAACATGTTTTTTTAAGGTTGTTTAAATAAATAGGCATGAAAACATCACACTTGTCATTCAAATTAAAAAGTATTCTTTGATAAGCAGTAAATTTCATTAAAATTCCAGGATTATTTCTGGAGGAGGAAATAGCTCTTGGGGAGGCCACTATAATTGCATGAAGAGGCATACCATAAGAGTGGGTATAAGGTCACCAACCCAGGCTTCTTCCTAGAAGCATTGCCTGAGGCTCTGACAGACAGAGCCAAAGGGCAGCAAAAGGGCTTATGCTTGGGGTCTTAATTATAGATAACAGGAATGGGAGGTTGGAGGGTAACTTGGGCTGAAGGCACACACGGTTACAAGGGGAGACAAAGCTCTGATGGTATGATTGTATGCCCACTGAAAACACTTAATCCAGCTGCTATGTGGTCACATCTGGACACTCACATTCTGTTCCCCACAAACAGAAAGCTGTGCTAACTATGAAACCAAATAAATGTCAATGTTTTGTCAGGAGTGATATATTTGGGTGGTAAATGGGAAAATAGCTCTTATGTGGGCTAAAATCCATAAAATTATACTCTTAGGGGATTTAGAGGTCTCCTAATAAAATCTCAATTTGCTGATGAGAAAACCAAGACCCAGAAAGATTAAGTGCCTTTCCAAGATTAAACAAGTAACAGTGGCAGAGCTAAATTTTGAACCCAGATATTTTGACTCCAAACCCAATATTTTTCCTCAGCATAAACTGCCAACAAACATGAACCACAAACATAAAGAAATAGTTGAGTCACTTCTTGGAAGCATTGCTAAGAATCTAAGTTTATTTGAGGACAATCGGAGTGCCTTGCCAACTGATGGGGCAGTAATAAGAAAGGATGTTCAGTCCTAGTGATGAGATAAAGGTAGAATATCAGGGTAAAGGTCAGTTTTCAGTCTCCCCATCTTCAAATAGCATTGCTAGTTCTCTTGTGGCTCACGGCAAAAGCTGCTCTTCGGTAGTATATTTCATTGAAACAAAGAGCAAAGGCCATAAATGAATTTGACATATGCACAGACATCTGAGCCATAAAGAGAATGAAGGGGCTTCAAGAGAGAAAATCCCTATTCTGCCATCTTACCATCAGAGCAGTTGAATCCCTAGAAGAGCTGCAACAACTGGTTGGATTAGGAGAGGAACCCAACATTACCTGGGGTGTCCAGGCAGACCTGTGGAAATCCTCAGTGATTGAAGAAGAATGACCAGGACACAGACTAGGAGAGAAAACCTAGAAGGTTTTCTTCTGGAAGGGATCTCATGGGTCATATAGTTTAGAACCTGTCCCTGAGCCCACTCCCTAAGAAGTTTGGCCATCCAGATTCCATTTGAAGGCTTTCAGCAAGGGGGAATCTGCATTCTTCTGAAACAATCCATTCCACTTTCAGACAGGCCTTATTTTAGGAAGTTTTTCATTATATGAAGTTGAACTGTTCCTCTTTGCATTTCCTATCCATTTCTCCTAATTCTTCCTGTTGAGAGTAAGACAAAAACAATTTCTAATCCGTGTAACAGCTCTTCACATAATTAGATAGCTATCGTGTCCAAAAGGGCAATGGGGAAGATACGTGATGGAAAAGGATGCAACACATTATTAACAAAGAATCAAAAAATGAGAAATAGCAAAAAAATATGTCCTCAGAGATACATAGCCAAATAAGTAGTTAGCATAGCCAGCTGGAGAAAGCTAAGCAACGTACTGCCTATGTGTTCAGCTGTTTTCTGCACAATGTCAAGAAAGCCTATTACATGGACTCATATAGAAGATTTACAGGAGAATATGGACAAGAACCATTGATGGGCTGTGCTCTGAATAAATGGAAGACAATGTTGGAAGACTGGGATGGAGTGTAATATGGCATAATGACAAAAAAAATCTGGATTTGGAGTGGGGGAGGAAGTGGGGAGGGATGTAGTGAAGAGTGAGGCTCAGGCTCAAATCGCAGCAGTGACACTAATGCTATATATGACCTCAGGCATCACTTAACCATTCTGGGTCTCAGTTTTCTCCTCAATAAAATGGGGGTGCAATAGTTATTGACCTCTGAGGTTCTTTCTAGTTCTAAATCTATAATTTGAAGAATTACTCACATTGATGGGAACACACAAAAGCATACCATTATGTATTGTATCTATTTCCTTCCCCAAAGTTCTATATTTATGTAGGCAAAAACAACTTCATTTCCTGCAATTGTTGAATTGCATGGTTTTGAGTCCCTTTTTCAGCCTGGTCACAGTCCTCTGGACACTGTGGCATTTATTAACAACCTTCCTAAAGTATCCAACCAGTGTAGAAGACAGCGTTCTGAACATTATCCTTTATTGTAGTGAAAAGTCACATTAATTTTTTGTTGTTCTCCATGTTACACTATTAACTCATGTCTTACAGGCCATTGAAATTCCCAAGTCTTTTCCACATGTACTGCTGTCCAAATATATACCATGTAACTCACCAGTTCATTTTTTTAACTGAAATGCAGTTTTACATTTGTGCATGTAAATTCTTTCGTCTTAGAGTCAATGTAATCTAACTGAAATCAGCAGGACAAAATTTAGTATGAATGATGATTAAAACAACTAAATTTATATAGGATTTTGAGGTTTATAAAAAAACTTAATGTACATATTCTCATTGGATCATTCATAAGATTTCTTTCATTCGTGTAATCCATTCTGCATTTGTGCCATTAATTTTTAAAAAGCTAAATGCAGAACTTAATAGCATGGTGTAGTGTAGTCAGATCACATGAGCAAATGAGGCAGTGTGTAGTGAAAAGAATTCTGGGTCTAGAGTCAGAAGAGCTAGACTTAAATCGCAGCTCTGTCATTTACTGCCTACATGACTATGAGCAAGTCCCCTAACTTCTGGGCCTCAATTTCCTCATCCATAAAATGAAGGAATTAGCTAGATTAGCTCTGCAATTATTTCTGAACCCATGACCTTGAAGCAAGCTATGAACAAACATTTCTTAAGTGCCAGATATTGTGCTAGGTGTTGGAGGTACAGATATAAAAGGGAGATGGTCCCTGCCCTTGAGGAGCTCATAGTCTAACAGAAGTGGGCAGCACAAGTGTTAATCATTCTACATAAGAGGAGTCTGAGATTCAGAGGGACAGAGCAACTTGCCTGAGGACAAACAGGCCTTTTGACTCCACTGTACTGTATTGCCAAGTCCTGAATTTAGATTCATAGAAATCAAAGGAACAAGTACAGAGTGAATGAAACTTGACTTTATAGAAGTCCATGGGGAAAGGGCCTGAGGCTTTTATTTGGCCACAAGCTGAATCTAAGAATACAATGTAATGTAACTGCTACAAAAACTAGCAGAATCTTAGGCTGTATTAAGGAAGGGCATCAGCAGAGAACAAAGGGCAATGAGCAGTGATAAAGGTGCATCTGTGTAGGCAGTTCATGGTTGAATCCAGTAGCGAAAAACTCATCATACTGAAAATAATAGCCTTATGCAATTTATTTCTGGCACAACACACATACACACACACTGTATGTATTTATACATATATATGTATATATATATGTGTGTGTGTGTGTATGTATTTAAATATATATACATATATATGTATATATCTATGTATATATGTATGTGTGTGTATATATATGTGTATATGTATGTATGTATGTATGTATGTGTGTGTATATATATATATATATATATATATATATATATATATATATATATATGTATATGTATATATATAATTTTCCTCCCCTGTGCCAGGCATTAGATGCTGGGAAAGGAGGAAGGAAGGAAGGAAGGAAGAATTTATTAAGCACCTACTATGTGGGAAGCACTGTGCTAAGTGCTTTACAATTATTATCCCCATTTGATCTTCACAACAACCCTAGGGGGTAGTTGATAGTATTAACATATTTTACAGTTGAGAAAACTGAGGCAAACAGGATAAGTGACTTGCCCAGGGCCACACAGCTAATAAATATCTGAAGTCAGATTTTCATTTTTGCCTTCCTGACTCTAAGCTCAGTACTCTATTACACTATCTAGCAACTTTTTGTGCTAGAGATACAAATACAAAAGTGAGACAGTCCTTTGCCTCAAGTAGCTTACATTCTATCAAGAAAGAGAACTTATATATGAGCACGATGGCCAGAGAAGGTTAATTTGGTCTAGGCAGTCACAAGTATTATGAGACAAGCCCTAAGAGAGTTGATTGCCATACCTTTCGAAGTAGAAATTGTAGTACTAATTTTGTTATTGTTTCCAGCCTGAGAGCAAGAGGCGGAATTGGGGTGTGGGAGGGGGTCTGTAGGCAAGGCAAATGACAATATACCTGCCCTGGCCTGGCTCTGGTATCCAGGTGGATATGTGTATGCAAAGCATTGTCTGAGGAAGGCTGTATGTACAGGGTGTTCCAAAAGTCTTAGTGCACTTTTAAACTTTAATAGCATTAAAACTTTAATAGCCTAAAAGTGCACTAAGACTTTTGGAACACCCTGTATGGTGGATTGAGATAAATTGTCACTTACCTACCTATCCAAGAGGACACCTCAGAACCAGAGTAGAGTCCTACACTGAGCTATTTAAACCCTTTGGACTGAAAATAGGGAAGTATTGGTCTCTAGAGTTCTAGGGGTCCTAACATACCTTGAAGGCCCTAAGGTAGGCTGGAATTCAAGTGGGAATTGTTCCATTATATTCATCATCAAAGAGTGGGCTACACAACATCTCAGTTGTACAAAAATGAATATAAGATAATACCCACTTCCTGTGGTTTCTCTACCTTACCTTTCTTTTAAATACTATTAGCTTTGAGAATGTCATTGACTAAGGATACCATTGCACATTTCACAACTCACACTAGATAAAGCCAGAAGTATAAATCATCTAGACTTATTATCTAGACTTCTCTCACATAAATTTAGTGAAAAGTTCTCACAAGCTTTCCCTTTGACAAGAGAAAATCAGGATGAGGACTCTCATGTTAAAGACAATGAAATGGGAAAGAAATATCAGGAGACACATTACACTAGTATGTTTTCAATCATATTAATAATCTTTTTGACCAACAAAAATTATAATCACTGTTGCCACATATGTAACTTTGTTCCCTTCTACAATATACATAAGGACAGAATATTTCAAACATCAGTGTTTAACCATGCTATGTGTCCTGTGACTGTCCTCGTCCTCCTTATTCTTCTCCCATAGACTTATATATCCAAAATCTCATTTACTTTATTTACTTGCATCACTTTCAAATCCATTGCCCTCATTTGTCTACAGAGTTGCTCAGAGATTTATCCCAGTCATATTTTATGTTTATAATTAAGAAAAATATTGGCTTATATCCCAATGTGAAGAGATAAATCATTTTAGTTTTCTACATGAAGTAAAAGGCAATTTGTATGGGATTTCTTTAATGTCCCAAAACACTAATTTTGAACCAACAAAACTGTAAGTCATTTCTTAAAGCACAGTAACACTTGAAATTGACTGTTAAAATGGCCTTGTAAATTTCTATTTTCTCTCACATTAAATTTACTTGCTTAACACACCAAAAAGAAATTTCACTACCACACATGATACAAATTTCTTTGGATCAATATTTGGTATTATCCACTAGAGAGCTCAGTGCTGCATCAGCTTTCACCCATGAGGTTAGCTGTCCCTAGAAACAGAGGAAAACACTTATGGTGCTATAAAACTATAGCATGTCCTGAAAGTCTTGGTGCAATTTTAAGTTTTTAATAATGTCAGAAATATAAATGCTACAAACTTACAAAAATCTCACTTGAAATTTTAATTATTTATATTTCTCGTAATATAATCTTGCAAATTTTGAATAATAGATTTTTAATCTTAATTTTAACAAGATATGACACCCTGTCATTGTGCATTGTGTGTGTAACAGTTTCTAGATGACACCTTCTCAGATCCATGAATCAGTAGATGAGATTGTCTTCCTTAGCCACTTTCATCACCTGATCTAACTCTATAATGCTGTTTTTTTTTCGTGTGGGCCACCTCAAAACTATTGTGTGTGCATCAAAATTTCCTTTTTTTATGTGATTATAAGACTACAGTTACAAATTCAATCCTTTCGGACAATGAGCAACACTTGAAAGTTTTAAAGTTCCAAAATCAACTAGAGGGATATATAGCATAAGATAGGGGTTAACTTAAATTCCAATAAAAATGTTTCAACATTTTTAAAAATTAAATAATTAACTCTTAAAATGATGTCTTTTTATAAGTTTGTAACATTTATGCATCCGAAATTATTACACCTTAAAATTTCAGTAAGATTTTTTGGGATATCTATTTATTACAAGCTTCCCTAGCTATTACTCCTTTTTTAATCTTTTATTTTTAAATTTTATTTTATTTTAAATTTATGGAATAAAGCAAGAATTTCCATAACATAGTACAATAAAAAGGATAATTGCACATGAAACTGCAAATTTGCTGTATACAACTTGCTATTCTTTTAAATATACAACAAAGTTATCATGTAAATTTCTTTATTTTCCTTTGAAGAGCACTATTAGGTACAATAGGTACATATATATAAATATATATTTGCGCACACATATACACACATGTATATGTAAAATTATTCTGTGCCTCTATTTTTCAGTTCATTCTTTAGATGCAGACAGTGTCTTTCTTCATATGTACTTTATAGTTAATTTGGGTATTTATAATAGCCACAATATTCTCTTGGTTCTGCACATTTTGTTCCTCATTATTTCATGTAAGGCTTTCCATGTGTTTGTAAAATCATTGACCTCATCATTTCTTACAGTACAACAGTATTCCATCACAATCATATTCCACAACTTGTTCAGCCATTCCCCAACTGATGGTCATCCCTGCAATTTCCAGTTCTTTGCTACCACAAAGAAAGCTGCTATAAACATTTTAGAACATATAGGTTCTTTGCCTTTTTTCCTAATCATCTTTGGAAACAGACCTAGTAGTGGTATTTCTGGGTCAAAGGGTATAAGTAGTTTAATAACTCTTTGGGAATAATTCCAGATTGTTGTCCAAAATTGTTGGATCAATTCACAATTCCACCAATGATAAAGGAACTCAGAGAAGTCTCAGTTTCACTGAAGGGCTTTCTATCTAGTTGTTGGTCTTGAAGAAATGCGTAGCTGCTCTACAGAGGAATATTGGAGATTTGGCAGGGAACATGAGGTTTCAGAATGAAGACATTCACTCTTCACTGGGCCAGTAAGTTGGTCCAGGAAATTCTTGAGCAGACACTAGGTCTAAATACCCTGAGACTCCCCTGGAATGATCAAAACATACTAAGTTGAATTTCTATAATACTCTATAGGCAGCTATGCAGCTCAATGGATTGAGAATCAAGCCTGGAGTCAGGAAGACTTGAGTTTGAAATTGACCTCAGACACTTACTATCTTTGTGACTTTGGGCAAGTCATTTAACTTTTATTTCTCTCAGTGCCCTTTTCTGTACAATGGGGAGAATAATGGCCCCTACTTCCCAGAATTGTTGTGAAAAATCAAATGAGATAATAATTGTAAAGTGTTTAGTGCAGTTCCTGGTACAAAGTAAGCACTGTATAAATGTTTACAAATTGTCCTCAACTATAACTCTGTGAGATAAATGGGGTAACTATCATCTCTATTTTACAGTCAAAGAAACTGAGGCTCATCAAAATTGTGACTCATTCAAGATTACAAATCTAGTCAATGACAGAGCCTATTCTCAAACCTATAGTTCTTTTTCAGAGAGGCAGTTAGCACGATAGAAAGAACTTTGGACTTGGAGTTGGAAGTATGAGGTTTGAAGTGAGCTTTCTGAAACTCACTACTTGTGTGACCTTGGGCAAGCTACACTCTCTGGATTCAGTTTCAATTTCATTTAAAAATGAGGGGTTTGGGCTGGTCCTTTCCAGATCTAAATCTGTACCACACTAGCTTAGAAGGGTCCCGTATAGACCAGAATAAGGAATACCCGCACTTTGTGTAACTAGAGTTCTTACCTTATTAGCAACTACAGACCCATGAATGCATTTCCTTACCATCCTGGAAGATAATCCTACTTACATACAGTACTGTGAGGGCTTTGGCTGCGGGACCCATCTCTTATCAGGATGTGTTGGTAAGCAAAATGGGCTCCTTAGCACTTAGTTCAACAAGTACCCTTGAAGAATTTGGCTTTTGTTTCCTTTTGAGTAATTCAATGTATTTCATTGAGTCTCACTAAGTGCTAAGCCCCAGGCCCAAACCCCTATTAGGTGTAAAATCTATGTGGGTGTGGATTGGCAACTAAGGTGGGGCCCAAGGTGGGGCTAACTCCAGAGAGGGCCTAGTTTACATATCTGGGACAGCAGAGGCTTTTAGACCACGTGGGTTTAAGTCACCTCTTTGTGACGATTCTAGGTCACATGGGTGAGTCGCATGTGTGTCTCACCCCTGATGCTGAAAAAGATATAAAACCAGGGGTTGGCCTCCTCTTCCTTGGAGCTCCTCCCTACAGCAGTGGTGGCGCGTGACTCTGGGCCAGTCCTTGTTCCGAGCCCCTGGGCTGAACCTAGATGTTGGTAACTATGAATCTGTATTTGGTCTGTCTGTTGATGTTTGTAATTTGCTTGTATTTTGCTCTGAAGTTCAGTGTGCTGGTCTCTTTCCCTGAACTAAGTGAATGATATTTGTATGCTGAGTTAGAGTAAGCTTGTCAACCCCTTCACCTTGCTTTCCTTAGTTAAGCAGATCAAAAGAACCTGTGCTGTTGGCAGCTTTCTGGGTGCTGGTTGTGGGTGGATCTTGCACCCCCACAGAAGCTGCTAGCCGGATTATGGAAATGCAGGGCTGGCCCTATTTAGTATTTCTCCCTTAATATGACCTCTATTCAAACCAGCCTCTTCATTCTCTTGTCAGTTCTACCCCCATCCCATCACTATCATGCTGTTTCCTAAATCTATAACTTTGTCTTTGTGTTTATTTCTATTTGATGTGACTATTATCCCTGTCATTAGAAACCCTGCCCATTCTTTATAGCCTACTCAAGTCCACAATGCCTCCCTGACCCTCAGTAAAGTAATTAAGTAGGATCAAGCTTTTGTGTCCATTTTCTCTTTCAGCATCCTTCTCCCTCTTGACATTTCTCACCATATTTTCAGAATGCCCCCCATTTCCCAGAACCCCTCACCATAGTACTCCACACTAGTCCACCTTCTTTAAACTCTCTTAGCTCTGTATTTCTTTCTCCTTACCCCCACCATCTCAATCAAATTTCTCCAATTATATGCTTTATTTTGAAGAGAGTCGGGAGTTGTTCTCAGCTAGGCCATTTAAAAAACATCTGATAAATCATTCTCCTCAAGTGTAATGGGCAATACTTTAATAATTCATGCATCAGCAATTATGAGTAAACAAAAATCAGTGCTGTCTTAATGTATCAGTAGTAAATATTTGCAGATGTATAGGAGAAAGATTAAATCCTATTAGTGGTGTTGAAAAATTATATAACCATGTTCTTCACAGAATCCTGGAATCCTGGAGTTGGAACAGAACTCAGAAGTCAAACCCTTACATAATGAATGTTCCTGACAACATATCCATAAGTTATCAACCATTCTTTGAAGACCTCAAGTAATGGGGAATTTTCTACTTCCCAAGGCAATCCACTTTATTTGGGAGCAGGTTTCATTATCAGAAAATGCTACCTTATATTGAGCTGAAATATTTGTCCTCCTGAGACTTTTACTCATTGGACCTAATTCTGCCCTCTGCAACCAAGAAGAACAAATAATAGATCTTTTACCTGATTGGCCTTTAAATATATGAAAATAGTCATCATATTGCATCCCCTGAAGTCTTTATTTTCTAGGCCATAGGCAAACTATGGCATGAGGGTCAAATATAGGAGCCTGTTTTTCTATGACCTGAGAGCCAAGAGTGGTTTTTATATTTTAAAATAACCTTCAGTTAATTAGATTAAAAAAAGAAAGAAGAACATCAAATTACCAGCATCAAAAAAGAAATGGGTGCATTCACCACCAAATGAAGAGAAAATTAAAACAGTAATTAGGAGCTATTTTGCCCAACCGCATGCCCATAAATATGAAAATCTTAGTGAAATGGATGAATATTTACAAAAATAGAAATTGCCCAGATCAACAGAAGAGAAAATAAAATACTTAAATAACTCCATTTTAGAAAAAGAAATTGAATAAGCCATCAATGAACTTCCTAAGAAAAAATCCTCAGGACTAGATGGATTCAGAAATGAATTCTACCGAACATTTAAAGAATAATTAATCCCAATCTGATATATGCTATTTGGAAAAATAGGCTAAGAAGAAGTCCTACCAAATTCCCTTTATGACACGAATATGGTGCTGATACCTAATCCAGGAAGAACCAAAAAAGAGAAAGAAAATTATAGACCAATTTCCCTAATTAATATTGATGAAAAAATTTAAATAAAATATTGGCAAAGAGATTCCAGCAATATAGTATAAGAATCATGTACTATGATCAGGTGAGATTTATACCAGGAATGCAGGGCTGGTTCAATATTAGAAAAACAATCAGTATAATTTATCATATCAATAACAAAACCAACAGAAATCACATGATTGCCTTGATAGATGCAGAAAAAGCTTTTGACAAAATGCGGTGCCCATTCCTATTAAAAACCACTTGAGAGCACAGGAATAAATGGAGTTTTCCTTAAAATGACAAGCAGCATCTATCTAAAACCATCAGTAAGCACTAGATGTAATGGGGATAAGCTGGAAGCTTTCCCAGTAGGATCAGGGGTGAAACAAAGATGTCCATTATCACCACTATTATTCAATATTGTACTAGAAGTATTAGCTTTACCAATAAGAGAAGAAAAAGAAATTGAAGGAATTAGAATAGGCAATGAGGAAACAACACTATCACTCTTTGAAGATAATATGATGGTATACATAGAGAATCCTAGGAATCAACTAAAAAACTGCTTGAAATAGTGAACAACTTTTGCAAAGTTGTGAGATATAAAACAAACCCACACAAATCATCAGCATTTCCATATGTTACTAACAAAGCCCAGCAATAAGAGACAGAAAGAGAAATTCCATTTAAAATAACCATAGAAAATATAAAATATTTGGGAGTCAACCTGCCAAGACAAATCCAGGAATTGTATGAACACAATAATAAAACACTTTTCACACAAATAAAGTCAGCTCTAAATAACTGGGAAAATATTAGTTGCTCATGGGTAGGCCAAGGTAATATAATAAAAATAACAATTCTATCTAAATTAATTTACTTATTCAGTGCTATTCCAATCAAACTACCAAAAATTATTTTATAGAGCTAGAAAAAAATAATAACAAAATTTATCTGGAAGAACAAAATTTCAAGAATATCAAGGGAATTAATGGAAAAATACAAAGGAAGGTGGCCTAGCCATATCACATCTAAAGCTATACTATAAAGCAGCAATAATTCAAACTACTTGGTAGAGGCTAAGAAATAGAGTGGTGGATCAGTGGAATAGGTTAGGTACACAAGACACAGTAGTCAATGACTACAGCAATCTACTGTTTGATAAGTCCAAAGACTACAGCTTCTGGGATAAGAACTCACTATTTAACAAAAATTGAAAAAACTGGAAAAGAATTTGGCAGAAACTAGGCATAGACCAACATCTTACACCATGTACCATGATACGGTTAACATGGGTACATGATTTAGACACAAAGAGTGATACCATAAGCAGATTCAGAGAGCAAGGAATAGTTTATCTGTCAGATCTCTGGAGAAGGGAACAGTTTATGACTAAACAAGAAATAGAGAACATTATGAAATGCAAAATGGATAATTTTGATTACATTAAATTTAAAAGTTTTTGCACAGATAAAGCCAATATGACCAAAATTAGAAGGAAAGCAGAAAGTTGGGGGGGGGGGGAGGAATTTTGTTGCCAATGTTTCTAATAAAGACCTCATTTCTAAAATACATAGAGAACTGAGTCAAATTTATAAGAATACAAGTCATTCCCAATTGATACATGGTCAAAGGCTATGTACAGACAGTTTTCAGATGAAGAAATTAAAGCTATCTATAGTCTTATGAAAAAATGCTCTGTCACTATTGATTAGAAAAATGCAAACTAAAACACCTCTGAGGTACCACCTTAAACCTATCTGATTGACTAATATGACAGAAAGAAAATGATAAATGTTGGAGAAGATGTGGGAAAATTGGAACACTAATGCATTGCTGGTGGAGTTGTGAAATGATCCAACCATTCTGAAGAACAATTTGGAACTATGCCCAAAAGGCTATAATACTGTGCAAACATACCCTTTGATCCAGCAATACCACTACTAGGTCTGTATCCCAAAGAGGTTGTAAAAAAGGGAAAAGGGCCCACATGTACAAAAATGTTTATAGCAGCTTTTTGTGATGGCGAAGAATTGGAAACTGAGGTGATGTCCATCAATTGGGGAATGGCTGAACAAGTTCTGGTATATTAATATAATGGAATACTATTATGCTATAACAAATTATGAGTGGGCTGATATCAGAAAAACTTGGAAAGACATATAAACTCATGCTGAGTGAAGTGAGCAGAGGCAGGAGAACATTGTATATAGTAACAGTAACATTGTACAGTGATCAACTTTGATAGATTTAGCTTTTCTCAGCAATACAATCATCTAAGACAATTCCAAACGACTCATAATGGAAAATGCTATCTACATCCAGAGAAAGAACTATGGCATCTGAATGCAGATCAAAGCGTATTACTTTCTCTGGTTTGTTTGTTTTTCTCTTTCTCTTGGTTTTTTCCTTTTGTTTTGATTCTTCTTTCACAACCTGACTAATGTGGAAATATGTTTAATATTATTGCGCATGTATAGTCTATATCAGATTGCTTGCCATCTCGGGGAGGGGTAAGGGGAAGGAGAGAGAAATAAATTTGGAACTCAAAATCTTATAAAAGTAGATGTTGAAAACTATCTTTACATGTAATCAGAAAAAATAAAATACTATTATGAGGGGGTGAAAAGAAAGTAGTAATGGCACTAAAGAAAATATAAACAGGAAAATCAGTCAGATTAGATGAAATATGTCCTTGGGATGACACAATTGTGAGGGTCTCAGGGGATTAATATGCAAGATATCTGAAAGAGGCAAAGAACAAAGTCTATTAAAACCAGAAAAAGTGACCAATAGTACATCAACACCTCCTGATTTGTATAACCAATCCCCCATCTATAAAATATCCTCATGAAAGGTTTGTTATTGCTCAGTCATTTATCAGTCATGTCCAACTCTTGGAGACCCCATTTAGGGTTTTCTTGACAACTAAACTGGAATAGTTTGCCATTTTGAGAATTAGGTAACCACAAATTGAGTTCATCTGTGATGAAAGTATAGGTAGGGAACAAATATTCTTACAAATTAATATTTATCCCTGGATCTCATCTTCACCAATTCACAGCAAGGTGTTGGACACGTAATTCCTCTTAGCCTTGGTTTCCCTAATCCATATGTGGATCAATTCCTTAAGTTCTGGGCTTACATTGACTGGGTTCAGTCTTGCAGTAGTATCTCAATTCACTTTTTTGCCTCAAACCCCTCCACCCAGAAATTTATTCTGGAAACAACAGGATATAGCTTATTTTCATGTCTACAAAGATGAGACTTAGAGTTCCCAGATACCCATGTATTCAAGGTAACTATAGATATATAGATAGATAGATAGATAGATATAGACATAGACATAGACATAGACATAGACATAGACATAGACATGGATATGGATATGGATATGGATATGGATATGGATGTAGATGCAGATGTAGATGTAGATGTAGTTATAGATATAGGGCAGACTTTTTTCACCTACAGAAAATGCAGAAAACAAAGGACTCATCAGAGCCCATAGACAGTTGGCACAATCTTCTGTCCTGTATACTGAGTCTTACCCTCCTAAAAGGAAATGAATTTAGAGTTACTAGACATTCTTTGCCCACTTCAATCCATCTTCCACTCAGCTATCAAGGTGATCTTCCTAAAGCACAAATCTGTCCATGTCATTTCTCTATACAATAAACTACAATGGCTCCCTAATACCTCCATGATCAAATATCAAATCCTCAGTTTTAAGCCCTTTAATAACCTGACCATTTTTACCTTTTCAGTCTTCTTACACTTTACTCCCTTCCATGTACACTACAGTCTGGTAACACTGACCTCCTTGCTGTTCCTTATGCAAGTTAGTCCTTCTCCCAACTCTGGGCATTTTCACTGCCTATCCTCAATGCCTTGAAATTATCTCCCTTTTCATCTCCATCACCTGGCTTCCCTGATTTCTGTCAGGTCCCAACTAAAATGTCAGGCAGTTAATTGACACAAAGAATAGAGCACTGGGCCTGGAGTCAGGAAGATCTGAGTTAAAATCAGGCCTCAAAAACTTAACTAGCTATGTGGTTTGGGGCAAGTTAACCTAAGCTCTGTTCACCCCAATTTCCTCAGTTGTAAAAATAAGCATTAATAATAGTATCTATACAAATTATTGTGAGGATCAAATGAAGTATTTGTAAAATGCTTAGAACGTGGCCGGGCACAGGATAGGTTTTAAATGCTCATTTACTTCTTTCTGTCCTCCACAAGAAGTCCTCCCCAATCTTCCACAGTGCTACTGCCTCCCACTTTTGTTTCTCTCTGATTTATCATGCCTATTTCTTGCTTATACAAAGACGTTTGCATATTTTCTTCCTCATTAGACTATAAGCTCCTGGAGTGAAGGGACTGTTTTGTTTTGTTTTTGCTTTTCTTTGTATCCCCAGAATTTAGCACAGTTCCTGGCATGCAGTACTTGGTGCATGATAAAAATGCTTCTGGACTTGATTTCTCTCTCTGGAAGGCTGAGTTTTCAAACTCTTGAACTTGGTTTGCTAACAAGGCAACTTCTATACCACAAGACCCACCCCTAACTGACAGGGGTGTTTTTAATTAAACACTTTGTAAATCTGAAAGCAATATATAAATAGCTATGTAAATGTGAGTTATTACCATATATGTTACCCCTTCTAGAAGTATTTGCATTTTAATAAAAGACAGTTTTTTTAAAGAATTAACCTCTAACAGTGAAATTCCAGGAATCAGAAAAGAACTAGTAGAAGGAGGTTTTTCAAGGTCAGTGTTGGCATGAGTGCAGGGCAGGATTTCTTATATGCAACTGATGTGAAAGTCAAAACATAGCTATCCAGGGTGTGAGAACTCTGTGTTAAAAAATACCCCTGGAGAGAACTCAATTATTACGGTATCAAAAATTTCACCTAATATTAAGCCTCTCACATCATTGCTGATGATAAATTTCCTTATTGGTCACTGAGCAAAAAACTCAAGTGGGAAAAATAAAATAAATGAACTCAAAATAAATCTAATACTGACCTAAAATGCATTTCACTCAACAATGCTCTACAACCAAGGGAATTTTCTTCCTTTTCCTTATAGTAAATTACTTAAGTGGATACCTTGTGATTAATCTGAATCTATTTTCTTTCATTACTAAGGACATTATTATTGTTCCATCAAGTTATTTAGATGATAACCTCCGTGTATATCTTGACTCTATACCAAGAGTAGGGCGAGGCCGTAGGTCCCCCACCACTGCTCTGTACCATTGGTCATAGAATTGCAGTTAAGAAGAATCAGTGAATAAACACTTATTAAACTTCTACTGTGTTCTAGGCATTGTGCTAAGAAGTGGGGATGCAAAAAAGAGACAAAGGCAATACCTGCCCTCAAGGAACTCACAATCTAATTGGGGAGACAATAAGCGAACAAATATATACATACTATATAAAGCATAAATAGGAAATAAATAAAAGAGGGAGAGCACTAGAATTTAAAACAATTGGGAGAGGCTTCCTGTAAAAGACGGCATTTTAATTGGAATGTAAAGAAAGCCAGGGAAGCTATTAGGTAGAGAGGAGGAGAAAGACCGTTCCAGGCATGGAGGATAGCTAGAGAAAATGATCAGAGACAAGAGATGGAGTATCTTGTTCTGGAAATAACATGGAGACTAGTGTCAATAGATCAAAAAGTACATGTCAGGAAGTATGGTATTACAAGACTGGAATGGGAGGAGGGGGCTAGATTACAAAGGTCATGGAATACCAAACAGAGGATTTTGTATTTGATCCTGGTGCAACAGGGCTGGACTTCTGCTTTAGGAAAATCACTTTGACTTTGGTGGCTGAATGGAGGATAGATGAGAGTAGGGAGAGACTTAAGGCAGGCAGACCCACTAGCAAACTTATGCAATAGATAAAATAAGGATACCCTTACATAAGCTTAGTTAGTGAAATGTGTTTTAAACAGCACAGCACTGTGTTTTATAAATGTGTAGAATTTCCCAATCTCCAAAATTAATGTCCTGTTCTCTAAACCAGCTCAGGTACATCCCTCATGCCAATCTTTCTTTAATCTACCAATTATTATTGACTTCCCTGCTCTGAAATTACTTTGTATTACTGTGTATTCAATTCAAGGAGAATGTAAGCTCCTTGAGGGCAGGGACTATCTCATGTTTGTATACCTAGCATAGTGCTTGGAACATAGTAGGTACTTAATAAATATTTGTTAATTTGAGCTGAATTGGAAAAACAGTCATCAAAATGATATGAGTCCAGTGGAACCAATGGTCCCAGCGGACTCTTGATGAAACATATTATCCAACTCCAGGTAAAGAGGTGATGGATCCAAGCATGAAGCATGTTTTTTTGGACGTGGTTAAGGCAAGAATTTATTTCATTTGACTATACTTATTTATGTACATATTTGTTTTTCTTTTTTTATCAATGAGTGGGAGGAGGAGGCAGAAGGGAGAGTATTAAAAATTTGAAAATAAAATTGAATTTAAAAAAATTTATTGTGAGTGAGTTTGAGTTGAAAATTAAATATTATTATGAGAGCGAGCATGTGGCAACATGGATAAACAACTGCCTTCAGAGTTAGAAAGACCCAGGTCCAAGAGACTCCTGTGTCTCATGCTGGCTATGGCACCCAGGGCAAGTCATTTAGTCTCTAAGTGCTCCAGACAATTCTTTAAGATTTTAAGTTGCAAAGTAGGTATAAGGCTTCATTGGGGAGGAGAGTTTCCTCACTAGGAGTTCCCTAGGTGGATAAAATTCCAAGTGCACTTTAAAAAATAAAACTTATTTGGCTACTTTAAATTTATTCCCACTATGCTACCATGATGTCAGAATGCACGCCCTAGACTTGAAGCCTTTCCAACTAAGCAAGACAGGCTTCAGGTGCAGGTCCTACCTATATGATCTGGAAGACCAGTCTCAGTTGAGAGACCCTCACCCCCAGAGGTTTGGCCACCGATGGATGAATTTCCTTGGCTACAACAATTGAAAAGACTCTCTTCTAAGACATAGAAAGGGTTGCAACCTTTACTGGAGACAATTCCCCACATCCAAAAATTAATGGATTATGCCAAAGTTCTGAAGTAAGAGTCGTACCTTACCTTCTCCCCAAGAAGTTCAGATGTGGCTTCAAAGCTACACACATATAAAACGGAAAATAAAAATATTCAAAATAAAGACAGAATAAAAAAAATGTCAAACAGAACACAGAAATCATCAAACCAAGCACTTAGGATGAATTAGCAACTGTAGTTGAATGCTGCATTTAGCTCTTAGCTTCCTGGCAACTAGGATATAAATGGAAACATGTTCAGCTATGTAATTCTTATTGTCTGATATGAGTTCTAGAGGGATAAACTTTCCTGGCACTGAATTCCAAGAAAAATTTATTGTGCAGATCCTTGTAAGAGGGACTTTGGGTAACATAACAGACAATGTCTCTAACTCAGCCCCTGCTAAAAGTAGAGAAATGTTCTTCAAATGAATGTTTATTATATTGACTCCCTATAAAGTCTTCTTGCATAATATTAAATAACTTAGGGAAGATACATCTTTAGGGAGCTAAGACAACATGGTCCAGGTATATAGTTTCCAATTGTCTAAATTAATATGGAGATAGACTTTACAGAATATAGAGGAAGGATAGTAATCACACCCATTAGGCAGCCTCTTTCAAACATCAGATGTCTCAAGCAAGCTTTCAGCAAGTGCTGGAGCATGGCCAATTCTTGGCTAAAGTCTCTGACGAGTGCTTGAGGAGCTGATATTCTGTGTTGTTGATTAAAGTGGAATCCATATGCTTTAGATACCAGACGTGTGGGAGGCAGAGTTGACATTCTGTTGTGAAAATTTAGGAGGCTGACTTGTATTCTCGCCCAGATGGAGGGCCATCTCACTTCTGTGGGGAGGCGGGCCCCCACCATAGGGCCAAAATTGTTCTCCAAAAGGAGCTTTAGAATCTGCTCAAGCACTTCAACTAGTACTCAGTTGAAACCTCAGAACTCTGTGCCATAAAGCATGGAAGAAACAATTTTGGCTTGAAAAATGATCAGGGCAGGTGTTACCAATTGGCTGCTTTGACCATAAAAGAACCTTAGCATGGCCTCCCTGGAACATCTAATTTAAAAAAGAACTGCATCCTGATGGACCTGCCAGGATGAGTTAGCTACAAAATATCTTCCCAAATAGCTGAATGGGATGTGAATCTCAAAACCAAGGACATTTCATAAAAAAATCCATAAATGAAGAAAAATCTAAATCTGATGTAAGGAATTTTATCTACATAATAAGTAGTATCTATAAATAAAATTATTCTCCTCTTACAGACTGGAAACATCATCTTTAAAGGTTTATATGTTTAAACTTTTATTAAGACAATTGTCAAAAATTATCTGCTCCAAGCTAAATATTATACTAAATACAGGACCTAATATAGTACCTGGTGATCGTAAATGTTTGACACATAAGTTCAATAAATATTTGATGAATGAATAAACATTTACGATCTTCTTTAAAGTTCCCTTTTCCCCCAAGGTGAGTGATCTGAGGTCTTGCTACATATTCAGGGATGCTATGCTTTCATGTTGCCCTGAAACTTTTCTATTTTCCAGGTTCTGGTGAAATCTTAGAATACCAATGCCAGATTGAGAGATATCAAGTTGCCAAAAGCTATGGAATATCTAACACAGAGGCAACTGCTAGGAGTACAGGAGCTGGAGTACCCATTCGTCCCTGTTTTATTCCTAGACATGTGGTCCTATATAAAGGGAAACAGTATTAGGCTACCCCCTCTCATACTCATTGGCATATGAAAATTTCACAATATTTTTTGCTCAAATCTAAGGCTTCCTCTGAAAGAAGGAAAAAGAGTGCAGGTTCTCTATGTACAAACATGTCTTGGGTATGACACAAGTAGTTTATTCAAACAGAGTGAAATCATAAGTATAAAGATCAAAGTGCTCATTAACAGAATAATTAAAATAGCATCCAATAGCTTATTTTATAACTACCATTATGATCAATCAAGACCAAACCAAATAGTATTTTGACAATACTACTAATTAGGCATTTTACATTTTACTCCAGCATTAGATACTGTTCAATCAACAACCTGGCTTGACCTTTTTCGCTAAAACTGCTTTTTTTGCTCTTGCTCTCTCTAATGAAAGTATTTCCTCTGCCATCAGTTCCTGAACTTCTGGTAGGTACGTTGTTTTGTTCAGCTACAAACATCAATCTCTATCAATCTGGAAGGACCTCTAGATTTTCCAAAGTCACAAGGTCCTTGGGACATGTCTCTCCCAGGATAGTCATCTATCATTGGAGAACAAATATAAAATACAAAAGGGTATAGTTTGTAAAGGACCCCCAGCATAAGCTGGGTTGATAGTGACTAATAGTGGAGTCATCATGATATTGGAATAAAGAATCAGACTTCTTTACCCCTCAATGAACCCATATCTTGTCACCTAGAAAGCTGGGGACAAGCTAACCTGAAGCTATCTACCCTTTTGAAAGTTCACCTTGAGTCATCAGCTCTTCCATCTCAGTAGCCAAATAGGAGATTCTTCCTCATCACACAGGTACAAGACCCTTTGCATGATCTAGCATCTCTACGGGTTTAGTTGCTCAGCTGAGCTTCCTGGCCTTGCTCCTCTCTGTAGCTCAACAACAGAATGCCAGGATTAATTCTCCCTTGATTCCACAGAAAGTTCTCTTCTCTACTGCTAGAGATCACACTTCTCAAAACTGCCTCCATTGAATGTCTCCTCTTTGCTAGGTGCAATGTCTGGACACATAGATCTGATACAACTCTGTATATTATAGTATACTCTGGTAAAGGGGCAAGAGGAAAGGAAAACAAATCAATCTCTTATCAAGAAATGGGTTATTTGTTCATAGGTGGTTCTCCTCTATACTGCCAGAGACCAGTCCTTGAACTACTTCCTGCTATAATTGTCTTTCTAGAGCAATGTGTCTCATGCTTTTTGGTCTAGTGACCCATCTACATTCTTAAAAATTATTGAGGACCCCTCCCTCAAAGAATTTTTGTTTAGAGAGTTATATCTGTTAATATTTGCCACATTAGAAAATAATTATTAGTGTTATTATGAAAAATTATTTTGGTATCACAGACCTACATCCACCAGTGAGAGGATCCTTGAACCACATTTTGAGAACCTATGCTGAAGACAAGATATTCTACTTTAGAATACATACCAGAGGGTGTGGCCTATCCTTAGTCATCTAATAGGTAGCTGTTCTCTAATTCCATGAGAATTTATTTACACTTCATAAAGAGATGAAAGAGTATTGAGATATCTTTGAGCTTTATTTAATACATTAACATCTTGTTATCTCTTTTGCCTTCCCTTTCTTTGATTTCTTCAACTAGCCTGGGAGTGGCGGGGAGGGGAGAAGAGATCAGGTAATCAGAAGTTTCTTGATTAACTCTCCTCCCACCCTTAACCTTATTACACACAAACACATACATACAAATGAAAACAAAAGACAGGGGTATCAAAAAGTTTCTTCCTTCCTTCTTTCCTTCCTTCCTTCTTTCCTTCTTTCCTTTTCTGCTTTTCTTTCTTCATTCTTTCCCCTCCTCCTTTTATTTTCTCCTACCTCCCTTCCTTTCTTCCTTCCTTCTTTCTCTATATTTCTTCCTCTCTATCTCTGTCTCATTTTGCCCCTTAAAAAACCCTTTTAGGGGGTGGAGACAAGATGGCAGAGTAAAAGCAGGGAGTTGCTTGAGCCCTCCCCCAAACCCCTGCAAATACTTGTAAAAAATGACTCTAAACTAATTCTAGAGCAGCAGAACCCACAAAATGACAGAATGAAACAAATTTCCAGGTCAAGACAACCTGGAAGAACCCAGTCCAGTGTGGACAAACCCAGAGCAGGCCTCAGGGGAGTGAATCACTGGAAGCTGTGGCAGTTTCCACACTTCTCAACCCACAAATGCCAAAGACAACTTAGAAAGTCAGTAGGAAAGGTCTGTTGGACCTCGTTGAGAGAGAAGGGTGGTCCAGCCCCAGCCCTGGGGCAACAGTGGCAGTGGGGGCAGTGATAGGGGCCTCAGCTGCTTCTGGAACTCTCTGCCCACAGACAGCAGTGGGGGGGGGGAGATAAAGCAGCTGATCAGAAGGAGTTTCAATGATCTCTTTGCTGGTACTGAGGCAAGATTCTCTTGTTTTGCCCATGCATGGACCTGGGTTGCAGTCCTAGGTGGCAGTCCTGGGGCAAGGAGGACCACTGGTGTGGCAGAGCTTGTGGCTACAGTAAAGAGGAAATCCTCCTCACAGTTCCAAGACAGAAAAGAGTGCTTGTGGTCAGTCACAGACCAGAGCGTAGGCCAGGAGAGGAGTACAGTTTTACTTTGATCATACCACCTTGGAAGAACTGAAAATTTATAGGTCCCCAGAAGTATCTATGAAAACAGCTGCACACAAACCCTGAAGCTTGGGACAGTACACCCTCCACACTGGAAACAGAACCCTATCTTAACAAAAAGTTAAGTAGACAACTAATTGGCTGGGGAAATGACCAAACAGCAGAAAATAAAAACCTCAGACTATAGAATTTTACTTCAGTGACAAAGATCAAAACATACAACTGGAAGAAGTCAACAAAGTCAAAGCTCCAACATCCAAAGCCTCCAAGAAAAATATGAATTGGTCTCAGGCCACTCAAAAAGGATTTAGAAAATCAAGTAAGAGAAATAGAGGGAAAATTGGGAAGAGAAATGAGAGTGACGCAAGAAAATCGTGAAAACTGAGTCAACAGCTTGCTAAAGGAGACCCAAAAAATACTGAAGAAAATAACATCTTAAGAAACAGACTAACCCAAATGGCAAAAGAGGTTCAAAAAGCCAAGGAGGAGAAGAATGCCTTAAAAAGCAGCACTGGCCAAATAGAAAAGGAGGTCCAAAAGCTCACTGAAGAAAATATTTCCTTAAAAATTAGAATGGAGCAAATGGAAGCTAATGACCCTATGAGAAATCAAGAAATTATGAAACAAAACCAAAAGAATGAAAAAAATAGAAGACAATGTGAAATATCTCATTGGAAAAATAACTGACCTGGAAAATAGATCCAGGAGAGATAATTTTAAAATTATCAGATTACCTAAAAGCCATGATTAAAAAAAAAAGAGCCTAGACATCTTTCAAGATATTATCAAGGAAAACTGCCCTGATATTCTAGAATGGGGGTGTGGGGGTGTGGGGGGGATAGAAATTGAAAGAATTCACCTATCACCCCATGAAAAAAATCCTAAAAGGAAACCTCCTAGGTATAGCATAGTTGAATTCTGGAGTTCACAGGTCAAGGAGAAAATATTTCAAGCAGCCAGAAGGAAACAATTCAAGTATTTTGGAAACACAACCAGGATGAGATTTAGCAAGGACAAGATTTATCAGCTTCTACATTAAGGGATCAGAGGGCTTAGAATATGATATTCCAGAGGTCAAAGGAGGTAGGATTAAAACCAAGAATCACCTACCCAGCCAAAATGAGTATAATCCTTTAGGAGAAAAAAGGACATTCAATGAAATAGAGGACTTTCAAGCATTCTTCATGAAAAGATCAGAGCTGAATAGAAATACAAGACTCAAGAGAAGCATGAAAAGGTAAACAGGAAAGAGAAATCATAAGGGAATAATTGAAGTTGAACTGTTTATATTCCTACATGGAAAAATAAATGATATTTGTAACTCATGAGACCTTTCTCAGTATTAGGGTAGTTGGAGGGTATATATATATATATATATATATATATATATATATGTATGTATGTGTGTGTGTGTATGTACATATACATATATATATACACACACACATATATGTATATATATATGTGTGTATATATATACACATATATGTATATATGTGCATGTGTGTGTATGTATGTGTATATATATATATATATATATATATATAGAGAGAGAGAGAGAGAGAGAGAGAGAGAGAGAGAGAGAGAGCTCCCAGGTGAGTTGAATATGAAGGGATGATATCAAAAAAATAAAATTGGGGGTAAGAGAGGAATATACTGATAGAGGGAAAAAAGGGAGAGATAGAATGGGGTAAATTATCTCACTTAAAAGAGGCAAGAATAAGTTCTTACCATAGAAGGGAAGAGGGGGGAAGGTGAGAGGGAATGAGTGAACATTTTTCTCATCAGATTTCACTTAAGGAGGGAATAACATACACACTCAGTTGGGTGTGGAAATCTATATTACCATACAGGAAAGTAGGGGGGAAGGGGATAAGAGAGGGGGAATGATAGAAGGAGGGGCAAATTGGGGGAGGGGATAATCAGAAGGAAACACTTTTGAGGAGGTACAGGGTCAAAACAGAGAATATGATAAATGGGAGGCAGGATAAGAAGGAAATATAGTTAGTCTTTCAAAATATGACTATTATGAAAGTGTTTTGCATGACTACACATGTATAACCTATATTGAGTAATTTGCCTTCTCAGTGAGGGTGTGTGGGGAGAGAGGAAGGGAGAGAATTTCAAACTCAAAGTTTTAAAAAAAATGTTAACAACTGTTTATATGCAGCTGGGAAATAAAATATATAGGCAGTGGGGTGTAGAAATCTATCTTGCCCTACAGGAAAATAGAAGGAGAAGGAGATAAGGGAAGGGGGAGGGAGGTGGTGATAGAATTAAGGGCACATTGGGGGAAGGGGTAATCAGAATGCATGCTGTCTTGGGTTGGGCGGAGGGGAGAGATGGGGAGAAAATTTGGAAGTCAAAATCTTGTGGAAGTGAATGTTGAAGACTAAAAATAAATAAATTAAATAAAAATAAAAAGAACCATTTTAGTTTTTTAAACATTATTATTTTTTATACCTGATCCATACCTGATCCTTAGCTTTTTTTCCAAGTAAATTTGTCTCACTTTTACAATAAGCTAATTCCTGCCAATTCTTATGTAAATTAACTTAAAAAAAACTTAAATGTAACATTTAAAGGAATTATATAGCACAGTGTAATGGAAAGGGCACTCTACTCAAGTCTTGACTCTATCACTTATTGTGCAATGATCTTGAACAATTTCTCTGCCAGTGTCTCGATTTCCTTATCACTAAAAATGAGAATGAACCAGATGACATCTATTGGCCTTTCCCCCTTTACCTATAACTTTTCTAGTTAAACAAATAACTTCTTTCCTAGTAGCTCCAATTTATAAAGCTGGGTTATCATATAAGTGATTTACCTAAATGAATGTCAAAAGCTAATGAAGGGGGGCAGAGCCAAGATGGCGGCTGGAAAGCAGGGACTAGCTGTGAGCTCCCCACCGAGTCCCTCCAAAAACCTATAAAAAATGGCTCTGAAACAATTCTAGAACTGCAGAACCCACAAAACAGCAGAGGGAAGCAGGGCTTCAGCCAAAGACAGCCTGGATGGTCTCTGGGTGAGGTCTATCCCGCATGGAGCTGGGAGCAGAGCGGAGCGGCAGCGTGAGCGGTGCAGACCAACCAGACCAGGAGCCGGGCGGAGTGTGCCCTAGTACCCTGACTCAGTGAGCTGCAGCAGTTACCAGACTTCTCAACCCACAGACACCAAAGACAACAGAGAAGGTTAGTGGGAAAAGCTGCGGGAGTGGAAGAAGTTCATGGTTACTGCCCCGGGGGGGGGGGGGCAGCAGAGGGGGGGCAGCTACAGAAGTACAGCTGCAGCTGCTTCCGGCCCCAGGCCCACCCACCTAGTGGGAGGAATTAAGAGGCAGATCAGAGCAGGAGTGAAGAGCCTGCTGAAGATCTAAGTCCAGTCTGGGTTGGGAGTTCTTGGGGAAGGAGGAGTGCTGGTGTGGCAGAGCTGGTGCATCCCCCCAAGCATGGAACATAATTTTCTTCACTCCACAAGTGGTCATACCCCGCTGAAAAACTCAAGCGTCAAGTTAGTTGGCTGGGAATATGGCCAGGCAACGAAAACACACCCAGCTTCAATCTCAGACTTTGGATTCATTCTTTGGTGACAAAGAAGACCAAAATATACAGACAGAAGACTTTAACAAAATCAAAGAGCCTAAAACAAAAGCCTCCAAGAAAAACATGAACTTGTCCCAGACCACGGAAGAGCTCAAAAAGGATTTGGAAAAGCAAGTTAGAGAAGTAGAGGAAAAATTGGGAAGAGAAATGAGAAGGAGGCGAGAAAACCATGAAAAACAAGTCAATGACTTGCTAAAGGAGACCCAAAAAAGTATTGAAAAATATACTGAAGAAAAGAACACCTTAAAAAATAGAGTAACTCAAATGGCAAAAGAGCTCCAAAAAGCCAATGAGGAGAAGAATGCCTTGAAAGGTAGAATTAGCCAAGAGGAAAAAAAGGTCCAAAAGACCGCTGAAGAAAATACTACCTTAAAAATGAGATTGGAGCAATTGGAAGCTAGTGACTTTATGAGAAGTCAAGATATTATAAAACAGAACCAAAGGAATGAAAAAATGGAAGACAATGTGAAATATCTCATTGGAAAAACCACTGACCTGGAAAATAGATCCAGGAGAGATAATTTAAAAATTATTGGACTATCTGAAAGCCATGATCAAAAAAAGAGCCTAGATATCATCTTTCAAGATATTCTAGAGCCACAGGGCAAAATAGAAATTGAAAGAAACCATCGATCACCTCCTCAAATAGATCCCAAAAAGAAATCTCCCAGGAATATTGTCGCCAAATTCCAGAGCTCCCAGATCAAGGAGAAAATACTGCAAGCAGCCAGAAAGAAACAATTTGAGTATTGTGGAAACATAATCAGAATATTCCAAGATCTGGCAGCTTCTACATTAAGAGATTGAAGGGCTTGGAATATGATATTCCGGAGAATCACCTGCCCAGCAAAACTGAGTATCATGCTCCAAGGCAAAATATGGATTTTCAATAAAATAGAGGACTTTCAAGCTTTCTCAGTGAAAAAACCAGAGCTGAATAGAAAATTTGACTTTCAAACACAAGAATGAAGAGAAGCATGAAAAGGTAATCAAGAAAAAGAACAAGAAAAAAAATTGCAAGGGACTTACTAAAGTTGAACTGTTTTGTTTACATTCCTACATGGAAAGATGATGTGTATGATTCATGAGACCTCAGTATTAGGATAGCTGAAGGGAATATGCATATATATATATATATACACATATATATATATATATATATACACATGTGTTTATGTATGTGTATATCTATATAAGTGAATGTGTAATGTATATATGTATGTGTATATATATATATATATATATATATATATATATATATATAGAAAGAGGAGAGAGAGAGAGAGAGAGAGCAGACACAGGTGAGTTGAAGATGAAGGGAAGATATCTAAAAGAAATAAAATCAAATTAAGGGATGAGAGAGGAATATATTGAGAGAGGGAGATAGGGAAAGATAGAATGGGGTGGATTATCTCACATAAAGGTGGCAAGAGGAAGCAGTTCTGTGGGAGGAGGGGAGAGGGCAGGTGAGGGAGGAATGAGTGAATCTTGCTCTCATCATATTTGACCTGAGGAGGGAATACCATACATACTCAATTGGGTATCTTACCCCACAGGAAAGAAGAGGGAAGAAGGTAAAAAAAGAGGGGGGATGATGGAGGGTAGGACAGATGGGGGTGGAGGTAATCAAAAACAAACACTTTGGAAAAGGGGCAGGGTCAAGGGAGAAAATTCAATAAAAGGGGATGGGTTGGGAAGGGGCAAAATATTGTTACTCTTTCACAACATGAGTATTGTGGAAGGGTTTACATAATGATATGCATGTGGCCTATGTTGAATTGCTTGACTTCTTAGGGAGGGTGGGTGGGAAGGGAAGAGGGGAGAGAATTTGGAACTCAGAATTTTAAAAACAGATGTTCAAAAACAACAGCAAAAAAAGTTTTTGCATACAACTAGAAAATAAGATACACAGGCAATGGGGCATAGAAATTTATCTTGCCCTACAAGAAAGGAAGGGAAAAGGGGATGGGAAGGGAGTGGGGTGACAGAAGGGAGGGCTGACTGGGGAAAAGGGCATCCAGAATATAGGCCATCTTGGAGTGGGGGAGAGGGTAGAAATGGGGAGAAAATTTGCAATTCAAACTCTTGTGAAAATCAATGCTGAAAACTAAATATATTAAATAAATAAATTTTTTAAAAAAAGTTAATGAAGAAACTGGCTCAATGAACTATATACATGTAGTCAAATTTAGGTAAATTAATGGATTGGAGTATACTACAGACTGCCTAGACAGAAAGTAAAAATTGATGAAGAATTTGGAAAACATCACAAGCCTGGCCCAGCAATATACTATAGCATTAATGGGGGGGGGGGAGGGGCAGAATGTCTTCAATTATTGTCACCCCATTTCATGATTTTCTTGGCAAAGATACTGGAGTGGTTTGTCATTTCCTTCTCCAGCTCATTTTACAGATGAGGAAACTGAATTAAACAGGGTTAAGTGGCTTGCCCAGGGTCACATGGGTAGGAAATGTCTAAGGCCCAAGGAGATGGGGCAGGAACTCGAGGTTGACAGAGCTGCAGAGAGAGCGCTGAGCAGAGAGTTAGGATTCATGAATGATTGTTTACAGGAAGGCCCTAGCAAGGGGGGAGGGTTACAAAATGACTTGGTTCCTTTCTGTAATACTGTGTTATAATTTCCTTGTTAGTACATTGAGGTGGTCTTACTGGTTTTGGAATACAACTGCTACTATATTGAATTGGAGGTCTTGGTTCTTGGATTTGATCCTCTGGAGTCTAAATAAATGTTATACATCCTTTGCCTTCTACATAGAGAGTTTTTCATACTTTGTGATTCTGAACCATTCAGGCATATTCATGGTCATCCTCGAGGTTATGAGTCTTGTCTTACTGATATAGTCCTATAAAAATATTGTCTGGAATGTTAAAGTTCAGGATGAGTTGAGGTTGGCCAAGAGAGCTAAGGTTTTTTTAGGGATTGTTTATAAATATATTAGGGGACAAATCAGGATCAAAGAAGGGATAAGATCTTTGCCTGAGTTGGACAGGATGCTAATAATCTATAAAGGAGAAACTAAACTTGCTTGCTTCATATATTATTTGTGTTTTCTTTGCTAAGAAGAACATTCTTTAAACTGGAAATAATAGAAAAGAATAGAATAACAGGGAATTGATAACCAAGATAAATATGATGAGTATAAGAGAGCATCAACCTGCCCTTAAGGATTTCAAGTCATCTGACAACTACTGCACCTATTCAGGTTCTGAAAGAACTGTCAGATCTGATTGCTTGGTTTTTTTGTTGTTGTTTATTCTTCATTCTTGAACAGGACCAATGGCATCAGGGAGGGTGCTATCTTGACTTGGAAGTGAATTGTATTTAAATGAGGCAAAGCTGTGCAAAGTCATCAGTCGCCACCCTCTCCTCTAGAGTCACTGGAGTCCAGAGGAAAGACATAGGTCAGGATAACTGGGCGATGGCCCAGGATGCAGTAGGAGACCCTGGACTTTTTAAGCTTAGGTCTTTCCCATGTCTCAGTTTGTCTGAAGCAACACTCACTCAGTAGTTAAAGGCTAGGTAAGATTTGAGATGGCCTACTTTGCCTTCACAAAAGAATCAATCAGGGAGGGGAAGACCCTCAGACTTTCTGGCCAGAATAGAAATAATTGCTATTTACACTCACTCTGAGCCACCAAAATCCAGATAATGAGCAGGCAAGGTGTAGGCTGGGTCCTATTATTGACCAATCTGATCTGATTTTTAAATAACTGTCAGTGATGTTTGAAATATTGTGGGAAATAGGAGTGGTACCACAGGATTAGAGAAGGACAAATATCCTGATTTTCAAAAAAGGAAAGAGAATAGTCTGCAACCTTTACATGTAAAGTCTTATACTTCGACTAAAAAAGAAGAAAACAATAAGAACAAGCTAGGAGTCTTATGGTTAGACAGAACTAGTTCTGAAAAAGGTCTAAGGGTCAGCAATGTGATTTGGCAGCCAAAAAAAGCTCATCAGACCTCACCTAGAGTATTGCATTCAGTTCTGAGTGCTACAGTCCAGTCCAGGATCCAAGTCCAGCTCACCCACCAGTGACCTCTGCCTTTGCCCAGAGACTTTCTTGGAAATGTTAAGTCAGGCCTAGATCCAGGCCTCCTGCCTATAGTACCTTTGTTCCTGAGACTTACAGAGAACTCTGCACCAGCTCCTATCTAGGTTGATGGCTAGCAGCTTACATCTTCTATTCTAGGCCTTTGCCAGTACTCGGGATGCTGCTTCCAGGTTGTATCCACCTCGAAATTGCCTTTTGGCACCTCTTATCCATATTATCATAGGCCATACTGCCCATATTCTTACATAGTGTGATTTGGGCCTCCTAGACTTTACAGGGCACAACATTATCCCCTGCCACAAAATTGGACATCAAAGGAGGGCCTTGAGCAGTCTGATTACCTGACTCTCTCAACAGACCTCACTCTAGTCACTGTTAATCTACTTGGACTTATTTCTCAATTGTTAGCATACTCTCACTTCATCATGCCCAGTGATTTGGAACCCCTGGTGTTGTACAAACATCTTTCCCTTCCCTTTGCTACCCAATTGCTTACTCCTATTCCCTGCAATGCTATATCCCAAATGTCTCATTCTGGATCGACTTAACTGTGCTCTGTGCCTGTTCCATAGCTGCTTTCATCTTAAAACTTTTCATTTCCAACTCCCTTCATCTTCAGGATCTTGTTGAGAGCTGACTCCCTCCTTATGGCATGGCATCCTTGACCATCCTTTCTAGTTTGGGTTTTACTTTATACTGACTCTGCCTCTACCACCATCATTCATAACCTCTCCTCACAAACTTTGAGGTTCATTCAATATGTATTCACCACCCAACCAAGATTCTTATAGTTGTTATCTACTGACTGCCCCCACCCACCCAGGACACTCTCTTTCTTTCATCAATAAATTCAGTGCTGGGCTCATAGCTTTCCAACAGAAAGGTCCAGAATTGCTCAGGCTGTACCTCTCCCATAATCATTGTGTATTCTTGATACCTAAGGAAGAGGACGAGGGACTCTAAATTGGTTATAGAAGTTTAATCAATCATTATAATTACTTACAAAACAGACAATCTGGGCTGACTGCCAGACAGTTCAGTGGATCCCTGAAAAGACTCCAGGAAAGTCCAGTGGTAATTATAGAAATCAAACAAAGGGAGGAGGACCCATAGAGTAAGTCCATCACTATTGATTGGTAGATATTTTGGGTTTCTGCTTAGTAATGAGCTCATTTTTTAGCTTGGGAATTAAGCCAATGTTATTGGGTAAAATGCCCAAGCAGAGGTTTGTGTAATGATCATGTACGAGTCACTGTGTCCATGTTACTGTTATTGCCTGTTCACATATGGGTCATGGTATTGATGTTATGACTTTCATTGGTTTCAGTATCAAAGTTATGACTCAGTGTCTGAGTTATGATTCAGCATCTAAATTATGATTTTTAACAGGTCACCATGTCTAGGCTTCCACCTTTCACAGAGTTTAAGTTAATGGCTTTTCACTTCTTACTGTGTATTATGTCTTTTCCCCAGTTGCGACCCCTCACCAACCCAACTCCTGCCCTTAGACAAGGAGACTTCAATATACTCCTTCAAATAGCTTAACTTCCCAATCCTTTAATCTACTCATTTACCATGACCTATTCTTCTATTCTACTTCATTTACACACAGAGATGATCACAACCTTGATCATGTGATGATCCACAAATGTCATACTTCCATGTTCATAAACTCCAAAATTCCTTCATATGGTCATAATCTTTTTTTCATTCTATCTTTTTCTCTGTCTTACAGCTCTTAACCTGGTTCTTCTTCCTCAGCAATCCCTCCATCTATCAGTTTTTTTTCCTATTCCCTCACCTCTAATCTGGTTGTTCTCTTCTTCCTCCCTATGCTAATACTTTGGTGAACCAGTTCAGTTCCACAATAACCTCTGCACCCAGGATCTTTGCCTTTCCAAACTCTAATCTTTGAATCCTGCTACATCTGTTGCCTTTATTCCTGTTCATGTGCTGCTAAACAGAACTGAAGAAAATTGCAAAATCTTGCTGAGTCCATTACATATTTATGTTATCTAATCTTATCTGGGCCCTCACTGTAGCAAGGCAATCTTTTTACACATTCACAATCAGTTCATTCACCATAGTTTCTATTCTAAGACTTTTCCTCTATTCTCAAGCCCTGCATTGTTTCCCTACTCTTCCTTTTATCTGAGGACCCAACCTCACACTTCAATGAAAAAAATTGAGGCTTTTTGCCAAGAGCTCCCTTTTCTCCCCTCCTCTTCTTCTTTCTTCCTCCTCATTTCACATCACTGAAATGTCTTCCCCAAGTAACTGCTTCTTCACACCTGTCTCACATGAAGAGATGGCCCTTCTCCACGCCAAGGCAAACCCCTCTGCATGTGCAAAAGATGCCATTCTATCCCATCTTCATCGGTTTGCTTCCTCTATCATTCACACTCTCTCACTAATCTTCAATCTATTTGTGCTCCCCCTCCTGCCTACATAAATGCCCATTTTTCTACCATATTAAAAAAAAAACTCCCACTTGGTCTGACCATTCAGTTAACTAAAATCCTACATCTCTTCTCCTATTTGTATATAAACTCTTTGAGAAAGCCATTGACAATGGGTGCTTCTACTTCTCCTCTTCCTCTCTTATAAATTCTCTGCAGTCTGGCTTTTGTCCTCATCATTCAACTGAAATTACTACCTCCAAAATTATCAATTATCTTTTAATTGTCAAACATAATATCCTCAATCTTCATCCTTCTTGACTTCTCTGGAACTTTTGACACTATTACTAAGTCAATTTAACATGCATTTATTAAGTATTTACTATATGACAGACCCTGTGCTAAGTGCTAGAAATACAAATACAAGCAGAAAGAAACACAATTCCTACCTTCAAGAAGATTAGAAAATTCTAATGGGAGAAGACAAAACATAAAAGGGAACTGAAAGAGTGGAGAAGAGAAGCAGGTAAACATACCCACCAGCACTGGGGCATGGTAGGCAAAGTCCTATGGATATGTATGAACAGCATATCCTGGAAAGGAATGAAGATATGGCCAGCCTTGGCCTCCTCCCAAAGTTGGAGTTTCTGGGAGGAAACATCCAATCAGAGGAAAAGATCACAGGGAGCACAGAGTATTTCCAATGTGAGAAGTAGTCCAGGGGAGGAGGAAGTCTCCAGGATAAAGTGGTTTCTTTGCCATGTTAAACAAAGTTCTATGATGATGAGTCAGCTGGGCTTGATAACCCTCTTCATATGAGTACTCTCTCCTCTCGTGCTGTGACACTGCCTAAAAGATCCATTTCCATCTCCTTTGTTGGATTTCCCTCCAGGTTGTATCCACTAACCATGGATATCTTCCCCCCGCCCACACACACACCCAAGGCTCTATCCCAGGCTCTCTTCTCTCCCTCATCCGTACAATCTTGCTTGGCATGTTCCCATGGATCTATTTATCCAACCCTAACCTCTCTCCTGACCTCCAGTGTCACATCACCAACTGCTTATTGGATATCTCTAACTGTTTGTCCCATAGACATCCCAAATCCAATATGCCAAAAACAGATGGCATTATCTTTCTTTTCAAACCCTCCACTCTTCCAAATTTGCCTATTTAAGTTGAAGATACCACTATCCTCCCAGATACCCATGCTCACAACCTAGGTGTCATCGCCTCATGAGCACTCACAGTACAAAGTCTGTTGCCTTTTCTTGTTCCTGCCTTCAAGGTATCTCTCATACATGTCCCCTTTCTCTCTCCTGACATAGAGTCTTAGGGTCCACATACACTAGTGAAGACCCTTATCTCCTCATAGCTGTACTATTAAATAGGCTTCTGATTCGTCTTCTGGCCTTGAGCCTCTTTCCAATCTAGTAAATCCTCCATTCAGCTATCAAACTGATCTCCCTAAAGCTCAGGTCTGAACATGTCATACTCACTTATTTAATGAATTCCAGTAGCTCCCTATCATGTCCAGGATCACCCCTTCATAATCTGGCCTCCTTCCTCCCTTTTTAGGCTTCTTAAACTTTTCCCCCATCTACTTACTCTATGATCCAGCACCATTGGCCTTCTTCCAGGCTTCCTTGACTTCCTTTAAGGCTTACCTCAAACCCTATCTTGTAAAAAAAACAAAATAAAATTGAGCCTTTCCCAGTCCTGCAGCTGCTAGATATTTCCCATTTAGGCAACTCCATATAGGTAAAGAAGATTAAGTTGGATCACATTTGAGAAGTTGTACAGGATTTTCAAAGATGTCATATTGTTCTGTGCCACAAATGCCAATCTTTTTCATATCAATGTTGTGCCAATGACATTATATAGTGAGAATTCTTGGAAGACCATGATCTCAGAAGATTGAAATTTCAAGTGTCAAAAAAGGCAATGGGAGAATGAATAATGGGTACAAGTAATCTGCAGCAGAATGCCAAGAAGTCTTATATACAAAAAATAGCATGAAAGACATCCAATCAAATGGCCAAGTGAATGGTCATTATAGATTTCAGATCTAGAGCTGGAAGAGACCTCAGAGGACATTTAATTTTATAAATGAGGAAATTGAGGCTCAGGATGGTTAGGTAACCTATCACAGTTCACACATAAAAGGAAGATTTGAACCCAGGTTCTCTGTCTCCAGAGCCAGTATTTTTTCCACTGTACAATTTTGGTTGCTTCTCAACAAAACTACCACCACCTCAAAACAATAAGAAATGAACTAAAAAAAGATAATTAAAACTACAAGAAGAGAAAGAGAAGAAACACCTCTACCCAATGTAAAACCTTCTGAAATGTCAGCAGAAGGATTTGTAAAAGACTCGTTCTCCCTAACTGCACCCTGCAAAACCAATTCCAATAGGCCTTCCTGTGCTTCAAGCCTTGGATGTGATAGCATCTATCTTGTTCTCTCTTGACTGTGATCCTCCCTGACCCTTTTCCTCACTTCCTCTTAATGCAAGACAAACATTTAATTCCCACAACCATACAATGAAGAACCTTGCAACTGGAGCAATGAAAAGAGGCCTAACAGAACAGAACAGAAATGAAATGTATTTTTCTAAAGAAAGAGAGAATATAATTTGTGCTCATCTAAACATTTTTAAAAGAATTAAATGTTTTATTGAAGCTTTTTTTCTATTGCTGTCACTTATAAATGACTCCTCACTTGTACAGAATCCTCCCTTGTAACAAAGAGGTAGTCAGGCAACGCAAATCATCACATTGACTATAGCTGACAATGTTTGCCTCATTATGCATCAATCTTCCACCATCTCTCTGCCAGGAGGAGGCAGGCATGCTTTCCCATCAGTCTTCTAAACTGACTGACAGCTGGTCACTGAATTATCAGAATTCTGATGTCTTTCAATAATGTTTTCCTTTACACTATTTTGGTTACTGTGTAAATTATTCATTTGATTATGTTTATTTTTTGAAAATTTTATTTATTTATTTTTAGTTTACAAAATTCAGTTCCACAAGCTTTTGAGTTCCAAATTTTCTCTCCCTCCTTCTCCTCCTCCCTTTCCCCCAAGGTGGCATGCATTCCAATATAGGCTGTCTATATACATTCACACTAAACATATTTTCTCATTAGTCGTGTTGCAAAAAAAGAATTATAACCAATGGAATGAACTATGAGAAAGAAGAAACAAAACAAAAGAGAGAGAATAGTTTGCTTCAATCTACATTCAGACTCCGTAATTATTTCTCTGGATGTGGGTAACATTTTCCATCATGAGTGTTTTGGAGTTGTCTTAGAACCTTGCATTGGTGAGATGTGATTCTGTTTACCTTGCTCTGCATGAGTTCATGCAATTATTCTTAGGTTGTTGCTGTTTTTCTGAATTCTCTTCCTATTTGTAATTTCTCATAGAATAATAATAGAACTTAAAGGTTTGCAAAGTACTTGATATATGGTATCTCATTTTATCTCACAACCTAATGAAATAAGTGGTATTATTAGTCCTATTTTAAAAATGAGAAAACTGAGGTTCAGAGGTTAAGTGATTTGAGCCACAATAACACAGCTAATAAATTGAGACTAGATTTAAACTCAGGTCTTCTTGATTCCAAATCCAGCACCCTACCCCTTGTGCCTCCTAGCTCCTATAACTCCCAGAGTTGAGAATAATCTCTTTAGAGGCAGAAGTAGAATATTATATATAAGGAACAGCAAAATAAGTAGTCTAGTTTTTCTGGATTGTACAGAGCATGAAAAGGAATAATGTGAAATAGATTGGAATCAGATTATAAAGGACTTTAAATCCTAAAGAGAGAAGTTTCTCTTTCATCTATAATGGGGATGATCTGGGGAATACCTATTTGAAATTATTGGGCATACACCTTTGTCAGAAGGTCACTTCAAACTGAGGTAAATGTGTGCTAGCATCTTGCTGATGAGGGAACTCTCTGAACAGACCCCAGAGACTTAGGATGCTTCCAAGAAGACTGAGTGGTGACCAGGAAGCAGGGGAAGATGAATTCTTATCAGAATAATACTTTGCCCCTTCTCTAAGAGTGAGCTATTAAAATGACTCTACTCTTCCCCCTACTCCACTCTTTTCTTTTTGTGGCTTTCTCTCTCTTGGACTTCCAGACCAGCATACTATAAAGAGGGAGGAGACCTCTTTCTTCCCCATAGACCAGGAACAAAAAATGGCAACTTGCAGGAAAAGCACTTACTAAACCCACTGGGGAGTCCATGGATCTCCAGCCCCTGGCTTCCTTCTTTTGCCTTTTGTTTGTGGACAGGTCAGAGACTTGAAATTGAACTCTTACAGACTCAGGGAATTGCCTCATGGGCAATGGAGTTTGAGAGTAACCCAACTTTCTGAGGAAGAAAATTTCCTTAATGTGTGATTGATCAAGGAGAAGACACTCCAAAGAGAATTGCCTTGTGCCTGAAGTCCATAGCTATACCAAGAGGGTCCACCAGAATATTTGGATTTTTTGTTATCGTCAAAACAAAACAACTGGACTGCCTTTTAGTTCTGCTATCTTAACTAGAACATACTGTTGAATAAACTGAATGAATCAACCCAAAGACCTCAAATTAAGTGTGAAAAGTCTTTGAAAGCCATTGGATGGAGTTCAATGACCCCTGACAGGAAGTCTGATAAACGTGGTCCTACCTTCAGAGATCTCTATAATTATCAGAGAAGTTTAGAAGAGAGAAATAATTCCATAGGTGATGGTATTTCCAGAATACCGTCTCCCACTCCCCCTAGTTAAGATATCATAACTAAAATCTGGTGGGGGGGGTGGGATTTCAATCCTACCATCACATTTCTGACGCTCCATGCTATTTCTGTTAGTTGGGCAAAATTTGAAGGTCCAAGGTGATTGGAGAATATTTGTCCAGCAGCTTAAAATGTTTTTATATTCTGGGGGAACAGGGAAATCTAGAGACTAATGTGCTAAGTGATTTACTTTTTTTTTCAATTTCTTATGAACCCTTTGCATCTTATGTATTTTCTGCATGGGTGAAAAAAAAGGCAGTCCTATACAAAGTATCCATATTGTACAATGACTATGCAGGATTTGGAGATCCTATTGTCTGCTTTGGGGAAAACCTAGACATGATCCATATATAAATTTTATACAGATTTTCTTGTAGTTGGATTAGGAGCCAAAGAGAGAAACTGACCCTTTGGGATAAGGCCCTCAGAGCCTAACCCTTTGTAAATTCAGAGTACTTGGAGATGGGGGTCCTATGCCACGAGCAACATATACTAGAGGTAACAAGGAACCACTGAACCTTCTTGAGTGGGGGAGTGACATGGTCAGACATGGTGCTTAAGAAATGTTAATTGGGTGGCTGTCTGTAGGATGAATTGGAGAGGAAAGGGAAGTGAAAGAAAATGATTAGGAAAATATTGCAGTAGTTTAGGTGAGAAGAGATAAGAGACTGAACTAGGGAAATCATCCTATAAATGGAGAAAGGAGCATAGAATCCTGAATTGGAATACATCATATTATATCCTCTACCCCTGAAGAACTTCTTGTGAGCTTCTTGATAACTAGGACTATTTTGTTTTTATCTCCCTATAGCCAACATCTTGCATATAGTAGATACTTTTAAAATGTTTTAACATGAGTTTGAGTTACTTTAACCAATAACATCAGTTGACAAAATATAAAATAAGGGTCAGAGGCTATGGAATAAAATAAGATGAATATACCCAATAAGAAGCAAAATTCATGAATGACCTTGGACTCTTCATCCTCTTGTTTTGATCGACTGTGCTAAACTTTTGCTATTTAACAATGACATGAGATATACCAGATAAGAGTTTGGAAAACTAGCTATATAAAATATTCAAGGAACTCTCACAAAGTCCAGTTTTATGTGTCTACAATGCTCTGCATATAATAGGATCCAATAAATATTTGTTAACTGATTGAGATAAAGCAAAAATGCCCTTATATAAAAAAGAATGAAGTGAGACTGGCAAGAAAAGCTAAGGCCAACAACGAGGGAGGGAGAGTAGCTATATTATCAAAAAGATGAGGCTCAAAGAAAAGATAGGCCTATTACACTTGGTGGATTGGATGATAATAACTGCTGACAGAGAGAAGGGGAAAACAGATCTGCTCTTATTTTTCTTCTTTTTTGTCTGCCAAAGAGAATTTAATTTAGAGTGAAAAGGACAGAACAAAAACCACTAATATGTGGTTAATGCTCCAAATAAATAAGGAGGTACTAAGAACCTAGATGTCTTTGATTCATTCAAGTTACCTGGTCCCAATGAGCTACATCCTAGAGTAATAAAAGAACTGGTATATATGATTGGTTAAGCTACTTTCAGTAATTTTTGAAAGATTAATGAAAATAGGAGAGGTGCAGCAGTATTGGTGAATGGCAAATGTCTCCATTTCCAGAAAGGGGAAGAAAATAGATTGTGAAATTAGTTTGACCTTGATTTCTAGCAAATTCCAAGAATATATTATGAAGGGGATGGTGAGTGACCTTCTAAAAATGAAGCAGTGATTACAAAGAGTTGGCACAGGTCATTCCCCAGGAGCCTCATATCCTTTTTTAACAGTGTTGCTGCACTTACAAATTAGGAAAATGTATGGAAAATTACTGAAATTTTAACAAAGTATTTGACAAAGTCTGCCCTACTATCCTTGTGGAAAAGATGGAGAGATATAGACTTAAGAATAATGTAATTACATGGGATTGGAAATGGTTGAATGGCTGGACCCAAGGTATAGTCACTAACATTTGGATTAAATTTGGAATGAAGTGTCCAGTGTATGCCTGAGGGATCAATGACCCTATTCAACATAAGATCTTAGACTGCGAACTAAAGGGGAACTGGGGGTCATCCAGTACAACTCATTAATTTTACAAAGATGGAGGAGACCCTGAAGAGTCAAATAGTTAAAGAGGAGTAGGCCTGGCTTTTAACCTATATCTTCTGATTGCAGATACATTGCTCTTTCCATTACACAAATAACAGTAATAAATAATAATAATAGCTATCATTTATATAGCACCGACTATGTATCAGACACTGTCCTAAATGCTTCACAAATATAATTTCATTTAATCCTCACAATAATCTTGGGCAGGTGGGGGGAGGGGGAGAGAATGATAAAAGTTGGAAATGATCATTGTTGAAGGGGCAATAGGAAGACAGGTACATAGATAAAATATTGATGTAGTGCAAATTGCTGTAACCATTTTAAAAATCAATTCAGAATTATGATAGAAAAGTCATTTAGCTGTTCTAACTCTTTGACTCAATGATCTCACTACTAAGCATATACACCAGGAAATTCAATATAAGAGTCTTCCATATGTCTATTATTGATATGTACATATACACATGTATATACATATATACATACATACATACATATATATATATATATATATATATATATATATATATATATAAAACACTTTTTTGAAAGCAAAAAAAAAAACCTGAAAAAGTGGCTGAACAGCAAGCAGGGAATGTTCGAACAAATTGTGGCATACGACTATGGCAGAATACTTTTGTGTTTGGAGCCTAACTCAACTGTAAGTGCTCTAAATATGAGGTCTTTTTTATTAATGGTCAATGAAATGACATACAATTGAAATAACTGAAACACTTCTACATTAATATTCATGCACTAAACCCAGAGGCCAAAGGAAGTTGCAAATAAAAGGAATTCCCAGTGCCAAGAATAGACCTTTGCTTTTAATAGGCACTTAAAAATATTTGTTCTGTTGGATTGAAAATTTAAAGTGGCACATTTGAGCTAGGCCTTTAAAATGGGGTAGAATTCTTAGCAAATGAAAAGATTAGTAGGCAGGGATTCACTTAAGCAAAGACTGAGAATAGAAAAAATATGAGACAGTTAGGTGAGGTGGGACAAGTACTGAATTTGTTGTTAGAGGACCTGAGTTAAAATCCTGACTCTGCCAGCTCCCTCTACCAGTGTAACCTTGTACAATTCGCTTAACCTCTGAGCTCTCTCCATGTCCACTTTCTCCCTCTTCCAAGCTTTCCAGTGCGTAGCATTGATTGCATCACTGCCCTGATCAAAAATCTCAGAAGGCTCACTAATTCCTTCTGCCTGGGAGAGGTAAGGCTATCAGTTAACACCTTTGTTGGAATTAGCTGTTTTTCCTCCTAGTTAAAGGAACAAGACAGGGTAGGTGATTGGTAGTGATTAGCACATGGGTGCTAGCCAGGGATGTGAAGACTCTGGGAAGATATGTGGAAGGATGCCAGAGGTAAATTCCATTCACTTCAATAATTTACTTTGAAGATCGATTTCTTTCTCAAAAGACCTTTCCAAAAGAATGAAATTAACCTATACCCTTATTAATTGTCCTAGAAAATGAAAAGACTGATAGATCACTGTTGAATTAACTTAAGCTTTGTTTAATGACCCTTGTCCATGGAAATTTCATTCAACTATTCTTTGACATTCTCTGCAAAATAATGAAATTGTTCATTGCGCAGGTGGCACTGAACTAGGTGCTCCAGCATCCTATTGATTCCATCCTCATCAGAGATGGCAGAAGGCAGAAACAAAAGGGAGATTTTAGATAACCTGGAGTCTTCCCATGGTGCCAGCTTAGATCTCTTGGGATATCTTAATGTGGGTTAAGACACTGGTGAAGGAGTTGACTGTGGGAAAGATAAAACCAGACCAAAGGCAAAACAATACAGTATATAGGAGAAAAAAGTCATGTTTTCGACACAGAGGAAACAAAGTGCTAGATGCTAATGGATATGTCCATATGTATAAATGGGCATGCATATAATTAAGTAGTTCAACTATGCATTATCCTCTACTATAAAAGTCTTTGTTTGACCACTATACACACCCTCAAACCCTGGATCACTACCACCTTTTACCTTCTCTTCTCCTGCTCTAAAGATGGTAAACACTATTAGTGGAAGTCAAGCAAATCTACTAAGTGGAAAAAAGGGAAGATGAATATCTATAATAAATATAAATTATCTATATTTATAATAATGTAATTATATATAAAATAATGATGTAATTATTTCTATCTATAATAAACACAGTATGTATACTCATACATATATGTACACATAGTATAAGAGAGCGTGACTAAAACAATAGCATGTTTAAGTGATACTTCAATACTTCAAAGGATATGTGCTCAAATTTACATGAGTATTTCTTCCATTAATTAAGATCATGATCTATCCATGTCCAACAGCATCATCCTGTGTGATACTCATCCATATTCCTCAATAGAACCTCCACCAAGATGTCACCAAATTGCAGTGCTTTCCTCTAGGTTTGTTTTTCTGATTCATGGACACGCCGCTGATAAACTAAGATAACACATCTTATCCCTCTCGTGCTATGTCACCAGCATATCTGTTTTTCCAATCATTTATTTCCATCATAATATCTCTTGTACCATATTTGAGCATAGATTGTCATGGTGATATGCTGAAACTTACCTGAGCACACTATTCATCTTTCCATTACCTTTTGGGTAATGTCTGGGAGATGTTCATTTCTCAGAGGCAGTGATATTATAACAGGTACAATCATGGAGCATCACCACGAGAACATTAGTGATGCAAAGATGTGTCTGCATTGGGGAGCAGATAGGGTACAATGCTAAATTCACTGTATACTTTTCTAAATGACTATATTCTTCATCTTCAATTCTAGTCCCAATTCATTGTCTCAAATTGATGTATTAATGTATTATTGGCTATACAATTGCATGCCATTATTTGGACAATAGGTAAAGATCTTCCATTTAGTATTTTTCTTATATTGAATATTGTTCAGATCTCTTTTGAATAATCCTCAATCACATTAAAGATGCCCTGTGAGATTCTGGGGTTTGATGCATTCAGCACAATATCATCCACAAAAAGGAATGTGAATTCCTCACTCTTCGAAGGGAATCCCTCTTCTATCTGGATCTCAAGTTCTTTGAGAGATGTATGGGCACTGATGACCAACCTTCAAATATCCCAGCTTATGTCACTATTAAGATTAAAGATCAGATCACTGAACAGAATTATCTCTGTGATTGCATTTATCAAAGAAACTTGTATGATTTTAATATATACATGAAAGTCTCTTTATTGTAATTGACTTTAATGAGTCAAATGCTTTTTTGTGGAAAATTTGTAAAAACACAGTAAGATCTTATTTTCTCTGTACCTTTTCATCAATTGCATGACTGTAGACAGTAGTTTTTAAAAGTGGGGGAGGGAAATGGAAAGGGAAGGGAATAAGTGTCTATATAGCATCTTCTACATGCCAGACACTGTGTTTAGTCCTTTACAAATATTTTCTCATTTGATTTTCACAACAAGTCTTGCTATTATCCCCATTTTGCAGATGAGGAAACTGGGGCAGGTAGCAGTAACTTCTTCAGGGTCCCATAATTAGTAAATGTCTGAGGCTGGATTTGAACTCAAGTTTTCCTGACTCCAGGCCCAGAATTCAATCCACTGTACCATTTGGCTGAAAGCCTGACTATCCACTTCTCATATTTTTATCAAGAATAATTTCACTGTGTATGGAAATACATCTAAGGATTTTTATAAAGATGTGAAAGTAGGCGTAGTAGCTATTGATCTTCTCTTAATCACCTCTTTCTGGTTATTAATATCACTTAATTTTTCCATTATTTTTTCTGCCCTGAAATATTTACTAAAGCAATACTTCAGTGCTTTCGGGAGTGTATTACTTCCTCTGCAGCAAATCTCTGCAGAGTTATTCAGTGTGTAGGCACTTGGTCTAGCGTAGCTGACTTTTTCAACTTTGTCTTTGTAAGCACCATTTCTACTTTGTATAGTTCTTTAGGACTAGAGCATTAGAGTTTGAACATACGACTTCTGTCATTGATAATTATGATCAATATAAAAATATCAACAAATTAATAAATTTTTAGTTTTAAGTATCAGTGCTCTTGGACTGATGCAGCTGATTTGGCATCTTTGTTTCTCAAACTTGATCCTATTTTCCAAAGGATTTTCTCTATCCTCCCATTTGCTTAATTTTGCACTATTGCCATAAAGTATTTAAGTGTATGATGATTTGGTTATGGAGATTCTTACCATAATCTTTGTTGAATTTCTCTCCCTCTTGATTCGTCAACAAATGGTGGTCTTTTTGTCTATGCACACTGCATAAGCACTAAAAGAAAAGATAACTAATTACATCATTGAATTTCTTATTGTCTTTGGCCATACAATGGAATAAACTTTGAATTTCTTATTGTCTTTGGCCATACAATGGAATAAACTTTGCTACCTCCTTTGTTTTCCTCTCTAAGGAGAACCTACAAGTACTCTAATTATTGTTACCTTTTATGCCTACCTTCCAAGGTTGTTATGAGACTCAAATGAGACTTGTAAAATATTTTACGAACTTTAAAGTACTGTCACCTACTATTGTTCCTGTTATTTGGAAGTTATTCCTAATACAGAGCCTAAATTTCCCTCTATTTAACTTCTACCCATGGATCCTAGTTCTTCCCTCTGTCACCAAACAGAATAATTCTATGTCCTCTTAATTATTACTGCCCTTCAAATATTTGAAAACAGCTATAATATACTGCCTGATTCTTCTATTCCTCATATTAAACATCCCCAATGCTTTCAGTTCTTTTATATCAATTTCCTTCTCAAAAAGTGGCAATTAGAATTGAATACAGTATTTCTTATGTGGTCTTACTAGAGCAGCAGAATAATTCACTTCCTTGTTCCTAGAGGTTTTCTCTCTCTTAATGGAGTCTAACATGCTACCAAATTTTTCTGCTATCTTATCCCACTATTGACTCATTGTGAGCTTGAAATCTACTAAAATCCCCATATTTTTTTTCAGATGAATTGCTATCCAGCCATATGACCCCATCTTGTTCTTGTGAAGATTATTTTTTAAGCCCAAGTGTAAGATTTTACATTTAATCCTATTAAATTTCATCTTATTTGATTTGGCCAAGTGTTATAGCTTTTCTGAATATTTTTCTATCATCTCTGTCATCTGGTTGATAAATTCTTCTCATATTTGTGACTATCTGAATATTTGATAAGCACAAAGCTTATGCCTTTCACCCAAGGTTTTCATTCAAAAATTAAAACAGCATAGGATCAAGCACAGATCTCTAGGTCAGTCCACCGAAGACAATGAACTACCATTCAGTTACAATTATTTAATGAGTTCCAAATGCTGTAATAACATCTAACCTACATGTTTCTGTATTTTCCACAAGAATCACATAAGATATTGGATCAAATGTTGTCATAAAAATCTATGTATATGACATCCACAACATTTTCCTGATTTCTCAGTCTAGTAAGTCTGTCAAAAGGAAAAAAAAAGAAAAAGAAAAGAAAATGGGACTACAAAAAGTTTTCATTCAAGGGATAAATGTAAAAAGAGTGGGCACATGTACACAAGACTCTCTCATGGGACAAAAAAATGATGTTTTGCCTATGGGAGGGGCAGAGTTTGTGAGACCTTGAGAGAGGAGAGATTCTTTTTCTAGCTTCTAGACAGGATACTGAGAGGATACTGGAAGTCTCATACTGTCTTCAGACCCTGGAAGAGAAAGACAGGAAGAAACTGACATGTAAAGGACTTGGTGCATCAAGTATGCCCTTATTTCCAGCTTATTACACTAGAGACTTTGAAAAATTTCCACCTCGGGTGAGATCTCCCCCCACCCTCCTATCTCTCCATTGTTTCCAGTGAGCTATCCCATTTCCAATGAAAGAATTCATTTACTTTGATGTCTTTTTTCTGTATTCTAATTTGCATAGCTTCTTTGATTTTTGTTTGCTATCATCTTGGATAAATGAGCTTGTTCATTTTTAAATATTTGTAATAATATTTGTTTAACTACCATTTATTAGAAAGAGATTCGAGCTTTCAGATATAGCTTGTGGCACTTCTTCCTTATTAGGGGAGAGCAAACGCGAAAAGTGGCTTGACCATAAACATTTTCACTAAACTAGCAGCACTACTGAGAAATATATATATATATATACACACATACATATATACATATATGTATGTATATATATACACACATATATATGCACATATATGTGTGTATATATATGTGTGCGTATCTATCTATACATGTGTGTATGTATATATGTGGAAGATAAGTTAGATGATAGATAGATAGATAGTTAGATAGATAGTATATAAATTGAGTTTGGTAACCCCTCACTGAGAAGAGCAGATCAGCATTGTGGCTTCAAGCTCCTGTTCCCCTCCAAGCAGGAAAAGAAATATCTCTTTTGGGGAAGGAGATATTGCACAAGGACAGTCCACCATGAAACACTTTTTTACATTAAATTGTTATGACCTTAGTATTCCAACACCAGATAAAATCAAAGGTTAGATTCAGGTAGAAGTATTATTCAGCAGAACTTCAGAGTTAAATTTGCTAACAGAGTCTTGACTGGTTTTGAATTAAGAGTATAGGTTGATGTCAAGTATAAGAGAACTAGTAGATAAAACACTGGTTTTCGAATCAGAGGACATGGGTCCAAATTCCAGACCTGTCACTTACAATTTATGTCAGAGGTGTCATACATTCACATACAGGCCTCATGTGTACTCTGCAACACTCCTGAATGTGGCCTACACTATATAAAAATATAACATGAAAATATTTAATAAAATAAATAAAAACAATAAAACATAGATAATATTAACATGTAGTATTATAAGTTAATATGTGGCAGACAGGGATCATTGTGTGCAATTTACTGGGCCCTATTTCTATTTGAGTTTAATATCACTGGTCTATATGAACTTGAGCAAATCACTTCAACCCTTTGGGTCACCATTTTTCATCAGAAAAATGAGGGCATTGAGCTAGGATCAGGGCTTCTTAAATTTTTTCCATTAGCTACCCCTTTGCACATTTGGGCAGCATTTGTTGGTGTTGCCTGGTGTGAAGGCTTGTGCAGTATAAAGTGTGCATGTTTTATGTTCGTAACCAAGGCTGCAGTGAAGCTGAGCTGCCAGAAACACCTCATATTCATTACATGTTTGATTTTGAATTAAATTTTGATTGTTGCACATTCGGAAACCTTTTACTTTTGCCAAATTCTTCATGACCCCATATGGGGTCGCAACCCACAGTTTAAGAAGTGCTGATAGAGGTGGACCCAAGATGGGGGAGTAAAGGCAGGGACTTCTTTGAACCCCTAAACCCCTCTACATACCTTTAAAAATGACTCTAAACAAACTCTAGAGCCCAAGAACTCACAAAAGATGGAGTGAAACAAATTTTCAGCCCAAGACAACTTGAAAGGCATGCAGGAAAGGTCTGTTGCCACAGGGTGAGAGAGGAGCACAGTGCCAGCACAGGTCATGCCAGCACAGACTAGGCCCAGAAAATCTGCAGCAGGTCTGGAGGCAACTGAATTACTGGCAGCAGTGGCAGTTTCCAGACCTCTCAGCCCACAGACACAAAGAATATGTGTAGACAGAGGGCACAGGTATGAGTTGAATAGGAATGGATGATATCTAAAAAAATTAAGGGGTGAGAGAGGAATGTACTGGGAGAAAGAGAAAGGGAGTGGTAGAATGGGGTAAATTATCTCACGTAAAAGAGACAAGAAAAAAGCTTTTACAATGGAGGGGAAAAGGGGGAGTGAATTGGCTCAAAGAGGGAATAACATATACACTCATTTGGGTATAGAAATTTATTTTACCCTACAGGAAAGTAGGAGGGGAAGGGGATAAAAAGGGGAGGTGGTAAAAGAAGAGAGGGCTGATTGAGGGAGGGGGTAGTCAGAAGCCAAACACTTTTGAGGAGTGACAGGGTGAAAGGAGAGAGAGAATAAAGTAAGTGTGGTGGGGAGAAGAAGATGGAGGGAAATACAGTTAGCAATAGTAACTGTGAAAAAAATTTTGAAGCAAGTATCACTGATAAAGGCCTCATTTCTTAAACATAAGAGAACTGAGTCAAATTTATAAAAATAAGAGCCATTCCCCAATTGATAAATGATCAAAAGATATGATCAGTTTTCAAGTGAAATAATAAAAGCTATCTAATCATATAAAAAACCCTAACTCAGAATTGATTGGAGAAGTGCAACTTAAGTTCTGAGGTACTACTTCATATCTATTAGATTGGCTAATAGAACAGAAAGGGTAAATGACAAATCTTAGAGGGGATGTGGGAAAAATGAGACTTTAATGCACTGTTGGTGGAGTTGTGAACTTATTCAACCATTCTGTAGCGCAATTTGGAACTATACCCAAAGGGCAATAAAACCATGTATACCCTTTGACCTAGCAATACTACTACTAGGTCTCTATCTAAAAACAGATAAAAAAGAAACAAAAAGGAAAAGGACCAATATGTACAAAACATGTAGCCCCTCTTTTCTGGGGGTAGAGAATTAGAAACTGAGGGGATGCCCATCAATTGGGGAATGGCTAAACAAGTTATGGTATGTCATTATGATGGAATACTATTGTATTATAAGAAATGATGAGCAGGATGCTCTCAGAAAAACCTGGAAAGACTTGAATGGGCTGATTAAAAGTGAAATGTACTGTGTAGAAAGTAACAGCAATATCGTAAGATGATCAACTGTGAATGACTTAGCTATTCTCAGCAATACAATGACCCAAGATACCTCTGAAGGACTTATGTTGAAAAATGCTATCCATCCCCAGAGAAAGAACTGATGGTGTCTGAATACAGATTGAAGCATACTTTTTTCTTTATTTATTTTTCTTGAGTTTTTTTTCCCTTGTCTGTTTTCTTTCACAACATGACTATTATGGATATGTTTTGCATGACTACACAGGTATAATCTGTATCAAACTGCTTGCTTTCTCAATGAGGGGGGATGGAGAGGGAGGAAAGGAGAGAATTCAGAACCCAAAGCTTTAAAAGCAAATGTTAAAAATTGTTTTTACCTGTAAGTGGGGGAAAATAAGATACTACATAGAGCACATTTGCTACTAAAAAGAAAAACATGGAAAGACTTGGACTTATGAAAGAAGATGCTATCCACCTTCAGAGAAACAGAAGACAGGTGGAAATAAGCATAGTAGAGTCTTACATACATATATGTGTATGAGTGTATATGCATATGTTTATAGATATCTATGTATATGTACATATTTCAACACCTAATTCTAGACTTCTTAAGGAGCGAGAGATAAAGTAAAAAATGCACAGCAGGGAACAAAAAAAAATCAACAAGGAAACAAAGAAAAGCTGGGAAGCCTTGAAAACAATCTGTAGTATTTATTATTTGGTTTTCTTAAAATAGTAATTTATTGTTTTATATTGGATCCTCTCTTATGGTCTGGTGTGTACATGGTAATTTTTTTCTTTTCTCATTTTGTATTTAAGTTTAAAATTAAAAAATTAAAATCCTTGAGCTAGATTACCTGTAAGGCCCCTTATAGCTCTGGATGCTGTATATTAGGGTGGAGCCACTGAGTGGAATCAAAGAGTACATGAAATGGGATACTTTCCTCTTATTCCCTGCCCCCCCTGAAAAAATTTATTTTCTGATATTTGTTAATATATAATAAGAGAGAAGGTATTGGATTGGGATTCTAATTTCACTTTTTCATTAACTAGAAGTATGTTGTTAGACAATTCACTGAGTCTTTCTGGAATTCCATTTTCTCATCTTAAAAATGGAGTCACACTAGAAGAATGCTATGGTTTGTTCTAGATCTCAGTATTCCAGGATTGTCATTTGTAACCTTTTTTCTATTCATCTTTCATTCTTTCTCATCTCTCTTATATGAATATAGAAGTGTAAATTATAGTTTGGTTTTTTTTAAGAAAAAACGGAGGAGCCTTGAGAGAGAGATAAACAGAAAGGAAGAAAGACAGAGAGAGAAACAGACAGATATAACAGAGAAATAAAAGGAAATATAAGGACTATAGGTTTGGGGGAAAGCTGGCAAAGACTCTAAACTGTTACCCCAATGTTTTTTGTTTTATCTACTGGATATATGTGTTAGGCTCATGTTGCATACTTTAGGCTGTCTACTCTCTAAGAGACAGGTAGCAGTACAATTATAAATGTGTTTATGACAGTGTTATGTACATGGAGGACTTAAATATGCATTACTCTGATTTGGAACATGATGTTGTGGCAAGAGGAGACACTGAAGGCCTAAAGGAGGCTTAGTTGTGTGGCTTATTACTGAACCAGGTGATATGGGGCTAAGTCACATCCCATTGGTGGGAGTCAAATGACCTGAGTTTGAATGCTGACTGCCACTTAATACCTTGTGATCATGAACCAGTCAGTTAACCTCTCTTGGCTTCAGTAAAATTTCAGGGTTGGACTTGATAACATCTTGGGTCCCAAGTCTTAATCTATAATCCTATGAAATCTTTGAGACTCAATTTTATTATCAGTAAAGCTGTGATTACAATGTTTTCATCACCTCTCTTAACTCTCAACAAGAATTTGAGTTCTGGGTTCAATGGATGCAAAGATAAAAATTAAATAATACTTTTCCTCAAGATGCCTACATTCTATGGGAATTTAAATTATATCTCATAAGGTTGTAATGAAGATCAAACAAGGTGATATGTGTAAAACACCTTGTGGACAGTAAAATGCTATTTAAATGTAAACTATTAATATCATATGAATTGATCTTACACAGAACTCAAGTCTTCCTTCTCCTTCATAAATTTCACCTCATTTCCTTCCAGGAACGAATGCTATTTGCAGCTTTTTCTGTGAAGTGGTGCCAAGAGACGGAAGTCCTCCCCCAGCAATAGTGTCTCCTTTTCCATTTAGCTTCCCTTCTCATTCCTCAATGCCTCTATGTCCATCAAGCCTATGAATTCTGTGCTTTCCCACTCTCTTCTCAGCCTTGTAACCTCCTGCAGCTAAACCACCTGCTTCCCAAACAAGTAAAGCAGCAGGCACCTCCCACAGCAGATGGTTCCCTTTTCTTGCCTTTCCTTGGCAATGATTCACAAACACATTTCCACATGTCCAGACCAGAGCATGGGTGGAAGCATTCAAAGTCCGAGTGTCTGTGTAGGCATAGGTGCTAACAGCCAAAATGGCTTAGAAAACTTTATGTTTCCAAACCCTTATACCCCCTTTTATTTTGTCCTGTGGTTTATTTGAAAGCAATAGTTTTGTCCTAAAAGCTATTTCCTTCAAACTTCTTCAAAACCCCACAAACTTTTCTCTCACAAGTACATCCAACAATTCAGCATTGAAGGGGGGATGGAAATCCGGGCTTATTAAATCAAAGAGCAATGTTTGATCCAGACTTCTGCAATCTCATACTATATGGTTTTTCAGCCTATTCTCAACCACAATCATTTATGATACTATCAAAGAAGATATTTCAAAAATAATAGTTTAAGCTATTGATGGTGGTAGACATCTATAATTCCTGCTACCAGGGCAGCTATAGCTGACAGATCTTTTGAGTTTGGGGAATAGAAAGGGGGAAGGGAATAAACATACATATATATGTATGTATACATGTATGCATGCATGTGTATATGTACATATATACATGCATGCATACACACATATACACATACATAGATCTATATCTACGTATATATGTATATGTATGTATATACATATATACATATAAATATATATGTGTGTGTGTGTGTGTGTGTAGTGCTAAACACTGTGCTAAGCTTTTTACAAATTGCATTTGATCCTCACTACAACCCTGCCAGGTAGGTGTTTTGCCAAGGGTCACACAGCTAATAAGTGTTTGATGCCAGATTTGAACTCAAGAAGATAAAAGTCTTCCTGACTCCAGGCCTGGCACTCTATCAAGTGTGCCACCTAGCTGTCCAGAGGCAATGGGAATACATAAAGGATTCTTCCTATCAAATTCTCAAGGAAATCCAGGTTTCTACTGTCAAGAGAATGAGTAATTATAACATAATTTTTAACTGGAGACTGGCCAATGAGAACCCAGTGATTACAAGATAGAAGCTGGAGGCAAGATTAACTTCTTCTTTATTCAGCAGTCAAGATGGAGAGGGAAGGGGTTATAGTCTGCTTTTATCTTAGAGCCTCTGGCTGTCCCTTTACCATGCAAAACCAAAAGCAAGGAATATATCATGAGCTCTTTGAGAACAGAGACTATTTTTGTTTTTCTTTGTATCTCCAAGGCTTGGCATAGTGCTTGGAACATAGTAGGTACTTGATAAATACTTGCTGATTGAATATGGAGAAAGAAAATGTTCAAAGTGCAGTATATTAAACTAAGAAAAAGTCAAGAAATATAAGAATCTACCACATCTTATCTCCACATTTGTCTATCAGTCCTATGTTCTTTGAGAAATAAGGGGGGGTCTCTTTTTTTTAAGTTTCTAGTCCTTAGTTCAGTTGGCTGGGGATCACTATTTGTCCCTTGGAGTTCTTCAGCCCATCTCTGCATGAGTCTTTTATAATTCATGTTTTTTATATCACATTTATTGCATGAGCCCATTTATTTACTTCAACTAATCTGTGATTTGATTGATTGGGGTGCTCCTATCAGATCTCAAGTGGATAACAAGACGTCCCTGCAATTCTTACCCACCTTCTTCCATAGAGCCTCCACAAAAAAATCTACCCACTGTGATAGAGGTCTTCCTCCACATTTTTTACATTTCCTTTTTTTCTGCTTAATAATATTTAATTTTTTCCAAATACATGTAAAGATAGTTTTCAACACTCAATCTTATAAGATTTTGAGTTCCAAATTTATTTTTCCCTCCCTCCCCTCCTTCCTCCCCCAAATGACAAGCAATTTGATATAGGCTATACATGTGCAATCATATTAAACATACCTCCACATTAGTCATGTTGTGAAAGAAAAACTGGAACAAAGGGGAAAAACCATGAAAAAGAAAAGAGAGAGAGAGAGAGAGATGGGGGGGGGAGAGAGAGAGAGAGAGAGAGAGAGAGACAGAGAGAGAGAGAGAGAGAGAGAGAGAGACGGAGAGAGAGAGAAAATAGTGTGCTTCAATCTGCATTCAGCCTCCATAGTCCTTTCTCTGGATGTGAATAGCATTTTCCATCATGAGTCTTTTGGAATTGTTTTAGATAATTGTATTGCTGAGAAGAGCTAAGTCTATCATAGTTGATCATAACACAATTTTCTCCTGGTTCTGCTCACTTCACTCAGCATCAGTTCATATAAGTCTTTCAAGGTTTTTCTGAAATCCACCTGCTCATCATTTCTTATGGAACGATAACATTCCATTACATTCATATGCCACAACTTATTCAGCCATTCATCAGTTGAAGGGCATCCCCTCAATTTCCAACTCTTTGCCATCACAGAAAGAGCTGCTACAAATAATTTTGTACATGTGGGACCTTTTCCTTTTTTACGATCTCTTTAGGATACAGATCTAGTTGGTATCGCTGGATTAAAGGGTCTGCACAGATATAGTTCCAAACTGCTCACCAGAATGGTTGGATCAGTTCACAACTTCACCAACATTGTGTTAATTTTCTAATTTTCCTGCATCTTTTCCAACATTTATTAGTTTCCTTTTTGGTCGTATTAGCCAATTGTATAGGTGGTACCTAAGAGTTGTTTTAATTTGCACACATTTTTTTACATTTCATGGGGGACAGTGGAGCACATAGGCTTTCCATCTGTAATCTGCTACTTAAGACAAATGCCTTGCCTACCTCCTTTTCCAGTCATTCATTTCCTTAGTGATATGCCTTTATACCAGCTCTTGAATATATGTCATTATTGGAAATGTGCTGAAGTTTATATACTCCCACCAGGCATTGCCTTTGTGGTCTCCTGCAAATTTAATTTAAAGATTAGTGATTTTGGTGTTTCATGATTCACAACTGAAAAGTATCAACAAAAAAATGTGTTGCAAAGATTGGTCACTAGGGAAAACATCGGGGTCATTAAAAGGTACTGTACTATTTCTGAAATGAAAACTAGGATCAGAAGGTAATAGATTTGGTTCTGGAAAAGACATTAGAGATTATTTAATCCAACTCAGTTTCCAGGTGAAGAAACAAAGACAGAAAGGGGTTGAAGTAACTTGCCTAAGGTAACATAGGTAATAAGTGATAGCGACAAGATTTGAATGCAGAGCATAGGATGATAGGTCTAGACCTGGAAGGGACCTCAGAGGCTATCTAGTCCAACCTTACCCCTTCATTTTACAGATAAGGAAACTAAGAGATTGAGCTACTTGCTCATGGTCACATAGCTAATATGTGTCAAAGGCAGAATTTGAATCTAAGTACTCTGACTTCAAATCCAGTCCTCTTTCCATTGGGCCACATGTGCCCCCAAGCACCTCTTTCTATTCACTTCTGGGTCCAACTCATTGACAATGTTTATTAACTGTTCCAAATATACATACTATTGAAATAACCCAATGAGTTGGTTATCCCAACTGCATGTCATAGAGATTATAGGGACTATAAGTACATTTCTGCCATTTACTTTTTCCCCCATGCATGGCTTATTAGATTAATCTCATAAATGACTATAGTTCTTATTAAGAAGATCATTAATGCTTAGCACTTAATCCATTCAATTAATCAGCAAGAATTTTTACAATGTACATTCAGAATGACATCATCTACAAATATAATCCCACTCCAGGGAATCCCCTGTCTATTTTGGACCCCATAGAAACCACCTTTCACGACAGTGGCAAATCATCTTGGTCAATGTCACTATTTTATGCCTCTCTTGACATCGATCATCAAAAAACCATGAAACAAGGTTATCTCTTTGCATGCATTTTTCATGAAATTTTATATGATGTAAAAGTGCATAAGAAACTACTTCTAGGCATATTTAAGGCTGCATTTCACTCTACTGAATCAAGTGCTTTTTTTGGACTCAGAAAACATAGAGCAGGATTTTGATATCCTCTCTACCTTTCAGACAATTTCATGACTTTAAAGATGTGGTCTGCTTTAGAGTTGGCAAAGGTCTACATGTTCCATTTTCATATCTTCATCATGGATACTCTCAGTACCTATGTAGATCATCATCATCATCATCATCATCATCATTAATATTTTATGAAGATGAAAAAGTACGTAGATGAGCCTTAATTCTTTCGATCACCCTTTTGGGTATTAATATTGTCTAGGAATATGTCTCTGTTCTGTCAGTATCTTCCTGCCCAGAGATATCTAGTAATGCAACTCCTCAGTGCTTTAAAAATTGTGTCATCACCAGCATAAACTTCCTTGGTTTGTACCTGGTCTAGTTCCAGCAGCTCTTCTTGACTTCATCTTCCTAAGGACCATTTCTACTTCTTGAATAGCATGTCAGGGACTGAGCTGTGAAGAATCCAAATATGGTAGTTCCTCTCTCACTGATGATGAAAACAGATTACAGAGTTACTGAAAATAGGTTCCATTTTATATCTATTTGCTATCCCCATGACAGTTGCCTTCTCACCTTGGAACTTTCCTCAGCAGGTGGGATCTTCTCACCCTGGAGCATCCTTCCACTCTACTGATCCCCTTCTCCCATTTCTTCCCAGTGTATCTATTTTGGGAAGGGGCCCAGGCCAGCCATCTTTTATCTTCTTCCTTGTTCTGCTTCCAACTTTTTGGAATTCACCACCATACTCTCAGGTGGGTACTTCATCCCCACCTCCACTTTTCAGATCCCTTTTATTTCTCCTTTAGAATGTATCCTTGACAACAAGGGCTTTATTTTTGTTTGTATTTGTATCCTCAATGCTTAGCAAGTGCCTGGCACATAGTGAATGCTTAAGAAATGTTTGTTAACTTGCCTTGCCTTTGCCTTCTTCTATGAAGTATCTTGAGATGGTAAAGCAACTTTGGGTGTCTTTAAGTTTTCTTTTTCACTTCCATTGCTTTTGGTTCATTTCTAAGAATAAACAGGCAATTTTCAAATGAAGAAATCAAATTTAATCAACAACCATATAAGAAATGCTCTTAATTGCAAATAATCGATCAATTAATATTATTAAGTGCCTACTATATACCAAATACTATGTTAAGCATCGGAGATACAGAAAGAGGCCAGAAATAGTTCCTGCTCTCAAGGAGTTTACAATCTAATCAGACAAATGAAAATTAAAGCAATTTTTAAATACTACCTCATATTCACCAGACTTAGATAATAATATAGGAAATGATGAATATTGGAGAGCCTGTAGGAAATACAGGTACACTAATGATAAAGCTGTTAATTGGTCTAGCCATTCTGAAAAGTAATTTGAAACTATAAGTGAAACTTGAAGTGAAAAGGCATGAGAGAGGAAGACAGCATGGGAAAAAAATAATGCTTGGGATTACAAAATAAACTTTGTTATCACTGTTGTCTTTTTGTTGTTCAATCATTTCAGTTCTGTCTGACTTTATCACCACATTTGGGGTTTTCTTGGCAAAGATGCTGGTGAGGTTTGCCATTTCCTTCTTTGGATCATTTTTTACAGATGAGGAAACTGAGGCAAACAGGTTAAGTGACTTGCCCAGGTCACACAACTAATAAGTGTCTGAGGTCATATTTGAACTCAGGTCTTTCTGACTCCAGGCCTGGCACTCTATCCATTTCACCACTTAGGTGCCCCAAAAGATAACAAGCTCTGGTTAGAAGAACCAGAGACGAATTAACTTTGTCATTGGATGACTTTGAATGAGTCACTGTTCTCTAGTAAATGGGAATGAGAATTTCAAAGATCAGTGTTACATTTTTGCATAATTATCCTCCTCTTTTTTCCTCCTTCTTCTCAGACTAGAGTGGAAAACATTGTGGGGAGAAAGGGAAGTTATGTAATTCATGTGGTTTTTTTTTTAATGGAAGATTCTCCCTAAAAGTGAGCTCAATGACATATCCTCACTTGCCTGCATCTAACAGATAAGAAACCCTGTTGCAATTTATCTCATCTTCTATGATTAAATTCAAGAGGCTCCCCCAGAGTATGAGTAATCATGGACAAATACTCTCTCAAGATTTATTCATCCTTGAAATGGGGGTGGAAGAAACCCTTCAAAAGAAGTTAGTCTTTGAGTACTTAAAACCACCTCAGGTGGTTGGTTTCTTTTTAGTTATCAACCATGAAAATAATTTGCTTTAGGGAATAGGACGTTAGTTGTTAGGAACCAATGCTGAGACCAAAGAGTTTTTGCAGAAGAATTAGACTGGAGAGTCAATAATAACGAAATTGATAGTCCTTTTTGGTCAGTATATTTAAGAGGAGATGATATGACTTAACAGAAAACACCCAAGGGAGTATAGAGGGATGAGATGAATGAAAAACCCCAAGAGACTGTTTCTGTGTAATTAATAATCAATGTATTAATTATGCTAGCCACCAATCAATAAATTAATGGTCAATAATTTCTCTTGGTAACCAAAGACCCCCAGTGGAGACCCCGAAAGCCTTAAATAACCCTCCTAAAGTGAATTCCCTTGACAGGTGAAAATCAACCCTGATCTGTGGACATTTAATGAGGAGGTGGGCTAAAAGTTTTCAGCCCCTCCTTCTAAGAAAGTGGCTTGATCATGAGACTCAGCAGCCTTAGGCAATCTGGGCAGGGGAAGCTTTTTCCCTCTGGACCTCTCTAGTTTTCCCCTTTGTGAGCTGGATCACCCTAAGCTCTAATGGAGGGGAACAAGGAGAGGGTTTCATTCCCTCAGGGCAAGGGCTCTCTCAGACTGGATTCTCTTTATATAGTAAACAGAAATTAGGTCTCCAGCTTGGATGGAGTCCATCCCAAAATTGGTGAGCAGGTTCTTTGAGGGCTAGAAGTAATCTCATCAATCAGTCAAGTCATTTGGAGATTGACTTTAACAGGAGCTGGGCCTCAGTAAGAAAATAGGAGAAAAGCCTAGATCACAAATTAATAATTAGTTATTAATATAGTAATATAATAATTTCTCTCAGGGGGAAACAGGTAACAGGTGAAGGCTACTAGGACAACCTGCCAACCTCTCCCTTACACCCTCCTAACCACTTTACCCCTGCATTAAGTCTAGAACTAACCCCTCCCAAGCAAGTTTGGGAAGGACCAGGGACGAGATTTATTCAAGAGGTCTTCAGGCAATGGCAAGATGGAGTCCAAAATAGTCTTGTGAGAAACTGCTTCCAGAACCTGGCATATTGTTACACTAAGATGACTCTAGGAGACCTGAGTCTGCCTTAAATCCCTGCCCAAGGTCAGTTTATGATAGCTCTAGAATTAGGGCAGCCATGGGATTAGGGATATAGGCCACAAAAACCTATAAGAAACAGGGCTTTTGCTTAGGTTCATCTAGTTGATTTTCCAACCAAGTGGTCACAGACAATGAAGTGACAATAAACCTATCCTGAGAGCATCTAGGAAAAGAATAATAATAATAGCCACCATTTATATTGCATTTGACATGTTATTTAATTTTATCCACTCAAAAACCATGTGATGTAAGGACTTTTATTATCCACACTCTACAGATGAGGAAACTGAAGTGGGGGCGGGGAGAGGGATGTTAAGTGATATGCCCAGGATCACACAGATGGTATATGTCTCAAAGAGGATTCTAACTCAGAACTCCCTGACTCCAAGACCAGCATTCTATCTACTATACCACCTTACTGCCTACAGAATTGGGGGAAGGAGAGTCAGGATAGAAAAGGAAGGGTATGAAACCAGAGGAAGAGTATAGACATCTGGATGGTTGGAGAAAATCTAGGCCAGAAAAATGAGACATTTTTGAAGATTAAGAGAGTCATACACATCTTTCCTTTCTTCTTTTAAGCAAAATGGCCAAAGATAATATGCTGGAAAGAAAATTATACTTTTACCCATAGACTTAAATAGAAGGCAACTTCTCTTTTGATGGCAACCTTAGGGGAAAGTCAGCTAGAGATCCCTTTGAAAGAACATAATTAAAGTCTATAGTTTTTATCTGTTTCTTATTAATCCCATTTTTAGTCTCTTGGTAGCAGTTGAAATTCTTACTTTCCTTTCTGCCCAGGCAGCTGCTGCCAGAGAGATCGGACAACTCACGCTGTGCAGCTAGGCCACCTAACTCAATGCTCCTCTTTGCCACTTCTTTTGAAGTGAGGAAACACACCAGGGAAGTTAGGGTCGTTTCTTGGTGGGGTTTAAGGCAGTTAAGGACTGGGTTGGGGAATAAATCTGGTATCCTGGAAATACATACTATCAGTCTTTGCTTTCAGAATTAAAACCACAGTATCTCTCAACAATTAGATTAAAACTAAATGGCTACCCAAATTTTGGCATAAGGCATTTCATAAATGTACAATGCTGAATTATTGTAAGATTTTAAAATTGCTGATAAGTCAGTACTCTTTCATTGCTTATAAAAGATACCTTTAATTTTTTTCCTAAAAAAATAAAATAAGATCCTAGGATTAGAGCTGTGAGTGACCTTAGAGGCCATCAATTCTGGTCTTATCACTTTACAGATAAAGAAACTGAGGCACAGAAAAGTTAAATGACTTGCCCAAGATGAAATATCTAGTAAGTGTCTAAGGCGGGACATTAACCCACAGTTTCTGATTCCAACTTCAGTTCCATATATATGTATGTATGTATGTATATATATATATATGTATATATATATATATGTGTGTGTGTGTGTGTGTGATATGTGTGTGTGTATGTGTGTATATGTATGTGTGTTATATATATATATGTATATATATATATAATATATTATATCTATACATCTGTATATCACCAGTAGTTGCAAGATTGAAAGTTACCTTAAGAAGCAAACTAATTTATCAATCTGTTTCCAAGGAATGTGATAGATATAGTGAAAGAATGTGGGTTTAAGTCCTGGATCTGCCACTTCCCCAACTGTGTGACTTCAAACAATTACACATGCTCTGTAAGCCTCAGCTGCCTTATCTCTAAAATGAGGATAACTGCCCTACCTCATGGGATCCTTGTGGATATCAAATAAGATCAAAAGAAAGTACTTTGTAAACTGTAGAACACTGTACAAATATAATATATTGAGTTAAGGAACGATAGAGATTCATAACCTTAAACCATAGGAAACCATCTGAACTCAAACTCTAACTCATAAATCTCAAGGAAATGGAGATCCTAGGCCTAACTTTGTTCCAGTGTCTCTCAAATATAGAGTTCTTTCCCTCCTAATTTGTTAACTAAGCCTATGAAAGCCATTTCCATCTTGTGAAAGTAGAGAAGGGCTAACCAATATTATGTAATCAAATCTGTTACTTTCTGCTTCTCCAATTTTCCCCATTTGCACCTTTTCTTTTCTAGGCTAAATAACTCCAACGCCTGTACCATTTCCCAAAGAACCTGTTTCAACCCACTTCCAATAATTTTAATCTTCTCTCCCCCACACCAATTCCCTACACCTATTTTGAGTTCTACCTGCTTACTTAAATCCTTGATTGTAAACAGACATCTTATCAAATACTTATTTATCATTGAGTTATACTGGAAATATAGCCTCTCAGTTCCTCCTATATGCTTCTTGACTTCCATCATATTCTTATTCACTCTGTCTTCATTTATTCAATAAATATTTATTGAGGGCCTGGTACTGAAGCCCCGTGTGAAGCACTTAAAGAGGAGTGGCAAGAAATACCAAGATATATAGAGCATTGCCTTTGCCTTAAAGAAATTTACAAGCTGCTGGAGAAAATAATTAAGCATGTATGAAAATAATTATAATACATGGCAGCATGTGCTAAATACCCTAAACATGTGTGCCACAAAGGTTCAAAAGAGTGAGAAATGGCATCTTTGCATAGGTTCTGTCCTGTGTTAGCAAGCATAATAGAGGAGGGCAAACTCCAACTTCCATCAGTTTCTATTGAGTTTGATGTACCCCATATCTCTTGGAGAGTAGGGTTCTTAAAAATTAGTGGTATTCTCGGACATAAATCACCTTGGAAGCTGAACCCTAAAAAATAAATAAATACTTTTACTCAAGAAAGAAAGGTATTCAAAGAGATTTACCAACACAGACTATTTGTAAAACTTTCTAGCTAAGTAGAAACATAAATATTGCATAAAACAATTTCAGTTAATTATATAACTTATAACTCTACCCAAAAGGGTTGTTATATAATCATTAGAATCCATAGCAATAACCTTAAAAACATAAGGTACATAATAATGGCTGGAAAGAGGATTACTAGGTTGGACTCAGTTGGCATACCTGGATTCAAAGCCATGTGGGCTTCCCAACTCATAGGAAAGAGACAAAGAGCAAGAAAACTATTTAACCAGGCCTCCATTCTTCAGCTCAACACAACTCCAGGTGCCTGCAGCATGGGGATAGAAATTATGGTCAGGCAATGACAATCCCTCTTGGCCATCCAGAATAAAACAGTCCTAGAATGCTGTGAAGGGACTGTCATTCTCTAGGCCACCAAAAAGGAAGAGAAGAAGGAAGTCAGAGCAATACCTTGAAACTGTTCTTTTCCTGACACTTAGAAGAAAAGAGGCAATAAAGGGTAATATTCTAGAAGGCCTGGATGGAGAATGTATGTAAAACACTTTACAAACCTTAGCACACTATATAAACAAAATATTATGATTATTTCCAGTCAAATCAGTTCATATACTTCTGGATTTGGAGTCAGACCCAAATTTGAATCTTGTTTTAGACACTAACAGTGTGACCCTAGACAAATCACAGAATCTTAGAGTTGGAATGGACATTGGTGGTCCGTTAATCCAACTATACACAAAGGGAATCCCTAATGTAATGTAATAATTGCCCATCTAGTTTCTGCTTGAAGATCTACAAAGAGGGGGAATGCACCATCTCTCTAGCCAGCCCATCCTACTTTTGAACAGCTCTATGGGTTGTAAAGTTTTTTCTTGATAAGAAGCTTGAATTTGCCTCTTTGCAATTTCCACTCATTGCTTCCTGTTCTGCCCCCTAGGGCCAAAAAAACCAAGATTAATCCCTCATCCACATGACAGGCCTTCAAATACTTAAGACAACTATCATGTCTCCCCCTTCCCCCTCAGAGGCTTCTTTTCTCTGGGCTAATTTGATTCGCGTATGCCATGGGTGCAAGACCCTTCACCATACTAGTGCTTGCTCTCTGGACAGTCTAGTTTACTAATGCTTTTCTCAAACTGTGTTCTCCAGAATTGAACACAACATTTCATATGAGGTCTGAAAAGGGCAGAGTATAGAGAGACCATCATCTCCTGTAAGCTGATGAAAACCAGTTTAACTGGTATAGCCTCAACACCTTAGCTTAAACACATGGTAAGGGTAATAAACCCAAAGAGCAGGCATCCACCTTTTGCTTGCATAGCACAGTTAGAGTAAGGTTTCATGGGTCTCTGCCCCTTTGGTACAGACTTTTCCTTCATGAATGATGGGCAATCTACTTTTAGTGCCACCTTGTTTCTTTTTCTAAAACTCTGTTGTTTGATTAAGCTAGGTTAGGTTCGGATTCGCATTGGCAATAAGACATACTCCCAACAGAATAAAGTTTTTATTGAAAGACAGGGAAATACTACATTGAACCCACAACCACATTAATCAACAATTCCTAACAAACACAGCAACACAGACAAAGACACAGACGACATAGATGCATCACGTCTCGGCGGAACACCAGCACTTAATCCTTTCAAAGCTGAGGGGATCCCAGTTCACACAGGTCAATCAAGGCCCCGAAAGGGAAGGTAGTCCCAGGTAAAGTGTCTTCTCCATGGGTGAGATCCAACGTGATTCATCCACGTGGTGATTTTTATAGGACCCTGAACAAAGAAAGTTTTTCCTGCCAGAGACAGGAGCCACCCCCGCCCCCCTCATTCCTAAGAAATGGCTCTTCAGGAATGTTTCTCCAGCAAGAGAGGAGTTATTTCCTATCCTTTGTCTTAGGAGTTTCCTGTTCTTTGTTCAGGGCCTACCAGTCTCCAAGTGGGAGAGTCTAATGGTCTGCAAGGGGGCAGGGAGCTTGACACATACGTGCTGGGCTTACACTGTAATATAGAGGATCTTCTCTAATGATTTATCATTCATGTTTGAATACGTTTGAACCATTATGGGTGTTGGGCCTTCAACCATAGTGTGAAAAATATTGCATATGTGAAGCCACCCCACTGTGTTCTACCCAGAACTGTTCCCCATTGGTATCTGTTCCCCTGCTTCCCTTGTGAATAGCAATAAAGCTTTGTTAACTATTATCCCTGTGCTCTATCCCTCTTAATCTGATCTGCTCCCTCTTGAACTGCATCTCCTAATTCCTGGAATCTTTGTCCCCCTCCCCTTAATGCAGCCCACGATTGTAGTAGCATTTTTGGCTGCCACATCTCATTGTTACTCACTAAAACCATCAAATCTAATTTTTCAACAACTGCTATCTATCCATAACTTCCATATCTTGTACTTGTAAAGTTGATTTTTTGCTATATAAAGGCAAGACTTTACATTTATCCATACTGAACATCATCTTATTAAAATTCAACTCAGTGATCTAGCCTGGCAAAATCTTTTGGATTCTGACTTTGTCATGCACTATGTTAGCTATCCCACCAAGCTTTGCATCATCTATAAACGTGATGAGTATGTCATCTCTACCTTTATCCAAGCAGCTGATAAAAATGTTAAACCACACTGGGCCAACAACAGATTGCTGGGGTATTCTACTAAAGACCTCCTGCCACGTTGAAACTCAACCATCAGCAACTACTCTTTGAGCCTGTCCCACCAACCATATCTGAATCCAGCTGATTGTATTATTGTCTAATGCATATCACCCTATGTTCTCCACAAGAATTGTATGAGATATTTTATCAAAGGCTTTGTTAAAATATAGATGAAGTGTATCCACAGCATTTCCCTCATCTATTAGTTTAGTAAAGTGGTCAAAAAGGAAATGAGGTTTGGCTGGCTTGATCTGTTCTTGATACAGTCATGTGCGGCCTTGGTAATCACTACTTCTGCTTCTATATGTTTGTCAAGCATCTCTTTAACAATTCTTCCTGAAATTGTCCCAGAATGTCAAAGTCAAGTTCACTGGCATATGTGTGTGTGTATTTTTAAAAGACTTTATTCTCTTTCCTTTTAAAAAATATTAGTCTATTTGTCTTTCTTTGATCATTTGGTATCTACCATTTTCCATGCTCTTTCAAATATCAGTGGCAGTGAATCAGTAATCACATTCACTAGTTCTTTTAGGACTATAGGATGTAGTTCATCAGGGCCAGGTGATTTAAATTCATCCAGGAGAGCTAAGCTCTCTCACTTATGATCTGTTTATCTTGGGTATCAACACCTATCAGTCACTTTTGTTCTATCATTCTATGCAAAGGCCATTGTCTTTTGCAGAGAAAACAGAAACAAAAATTGAACACCTCTGCCATCTCACTGTTGCCATCATGCCAAACAAAGGTCCTTTCCCTTTCTTGAACTTTTTTTTCCAACCAATTTTTTTAAAAGGAAACCTAAACCCCTTTTTGTTATTTATAGCTTTCTTCAGTAGACTCTAACCATTCTTAGTGTAAGCATTCCTGAGATAATTTTTCAGGACTGGACCATGTTCATATTAATATTCTATTATCTGGCGTTTCATCTATCTTCTGCACATTCCTGAAGTCATTTAGTCACTTAAGCTCTTTCAGCCTCAGTTTCCTCATCTGTGAAGTGATAGAACCTATCACAAAGGGTTTTTCTGTAGATGAAATGAGACCACATGGGATAGCATATGTCAAAGTTAAAGCTTTATATAAAGAATAAAGCACCATATAATGGTTAGCTATTATTACGTTTCTCCCTTCTAGGATCCAACACTGAATCTCAGCCCAAAATCAGATACCAAGGGTGTGGCAGCATCTCTGACACAGGCAGGAAGGGACTCAGTTTGAAACAAAGAGTCTAACCACTATGAATAAACAAAAATGTTATCTCCAGTTCACGTGATTTTCTAGTCTAGCAATCCATATTACCAAATCAACAGGGACCCACACTGTACAACTTGAAAACTTTACCCTCAAAATGGTTAGAGAACATTCTTATATTGAATGGAGCCTGGTTAGGAAATTCACTTACCCTACCCTAAATCAAACATCTAGAAATTGTCAACTGCCAACTATGATGTCACTAAAGAGGACAGGGCTGAGGACCCTTTACAAAAAACCTGAAATAAGCATCTTCCTCATTCTGCTCCAGCGAACATTTTGCCAGAGAACTCTTCATCTGGAAGAAAATGAGAGCCAAGGAGAGGGGATTTGAGTCCAGCATTTCTAACCCTCAGCGATAAGGATTATTTCCACTGTACCAGGCTGCTTCCTTTCTTCTCATTTAAAAAATATTCATTAAATATTAATATTATTCTTCTGAATTCCTACAGCAGTTTGTTTAGACCACTCACATGTCACTATTTAGCATAATTATATAATATTGCATTACATTTACTATAGATTAGTTATATACATATTAGTTACATGTAGTTATATATACGCATGTAGTTATATATATATTAAATGTATATGGATTTAGTGTGTGTATGTGTTATGGATATAGGATAGGGTTAGGATTAGGGATAGGGGTAGGGATGAGCATAGGTATAGGGAATGGATCTAATGGTATAAGATAATCTTAGATGAGGAACTCTCTTCTACTAAAGCAGGTCAGCAATTTCTCTGCAACTTATAGTCCTAGAGAATTTACTAGAGCATGGAGAGGTGAAGTTACCTGATTAAGCAAGCTAGGTGGCATGGTAGATGGTGCTAAGTCTGGAGTCAGGAAGATCTGAGTCCAAATACAGACTCAGACACTTACTAGCTATATGACCCTGGGCAAGTCACTTAATCACCATCTGCTTCAGTCAACATAACTGTAAGATAAGAGTAATAATAAGCTCCTACCTCACAGGGTTGTTGTAAGGATCAAATGAAATATTTGTAAAATGCTTAGCACAGTGCCTGGCACATGATAAGCACTTAATAAATATATGTTTCCTTTCTTGCCTCCTTCCCATGGCCACATAACCAGGATAGGTTAGAGACAGGACTTGAACCCATCTTCTTGGCTCTGAGGCCAACTGTTCATTACACCAATGTATTAGCTAAATGAGATACATAATATTATATCTGATAATGAAACAATGTGTATCAAGTATATAATTATATAGACTACATATTATGTATCATATTAATAGTATCATATGAGTAGCGTAAGCAAACTATATAGTATGTGATACAGTGAATGTAAAACTATCCTGGTTATATCATATCACATTATGACAAATTATGTTATTATTATTTGGGTGCATATATTAGTCCCCCTCTGAGATTCCAAGTTCCTTAATGGCAGAGGCTTTGTAGTACTCTTCCTTGTATATAGTGTATCACATATCACAGTGTCTTACACATAATAGGTGTTCAATACATATGTGAGAAGAAAGAAAACATACTTACAATTCTAAATGTATGTCTTATTGTTTCTCACAATATCTGATCCCAAACTGGCTTTTATTCAGTCAAATCACAAAAACAATTGCTTAAAAGTATTGAAACTGAACTGAATTTAAATGAGCACATCTTCAATACATCTTGGTATGCACACTCTGTAGCCAAGGTCAGAACACAATTAGAGTTCTAGAGAAGCCCCCCAAGGGCTGCTTAAAATTACAGCATCTAAGAGTGGGAAAGGACCCATGAGGCCATCTAGCCTAATGTGTACCTCCACAGGAATCTCCTCTACAACACTGCCAACAAAAGTACTCATCGAGCCTCGACTTTCAGACTTCCTATGACCAGGAACTCTTTTGGTTATAGAACAGCCCATCCCATTCCTGTTTTGGCTAAATCATCTAACACACACAACACATAAAAAAGTTTTGTTTTTTTCACCCCTAGTATTTGCATCTTTTCTGTATTTCATGTCCTTCATTCAAGGAAAAAAAAAGGAGGGAGAGGAAGATTTTTCTCTTTAAAATGCAATAATAATGAAATGGTGGGATTTTTAAAAAACTGTGTTTGGTCAATATTTCTGTCCTACTCTTAGTGAACATCAAGGTGACCAGTGTATCTGACTATAGCTTGAATCATGAGCCTGCCAATGACAATTAGCGATAGATCTAGGAACACAAAAACATTTCCTGTACTAATCTTTTAATGATTAATTCTGCTTAATAAATGTTTTAGTTCATCAAGAAAATTATCCCAAAGCTTAACTTTAAGAACTATAAATTCAGGCACCCTAAATATATTTTTATTATCATCTTTAAGGAAAAAAACCTCTTTTTTGATCAAGAAAAAGGCACCCCTGCATATGTTTTTAATGATTAAAGAACTTTGTCATATCCTTATATGTGTGGGGTTTTTTAAAATTTTCTAGTCTATTTCATTTTTAAAAAAATTTTCTAGTCTATTCCCATAAAGGTTTCCTCACCCCATCCTGACCACTTAACTTTCACTTTATCAACTAATCCAAAAATAAATAAAACAAACCAATCACAATCCAAAAGAAGTGTAGAATTCTTTGGATTTAAAGAATATGAGGAAATTTTGCCCTCTTAGCATTATGACGACCTTTTTTGAAGCTAGTGAAAAATCTGGGAGTGATAATACAGAAGTAATACAAGAGCATAAGAATTTCGCTCATAGGGTAGGGGCATGAATCTGAACAGAGATCTAAAAACAGATTTTTCCACTTTCTAGTCAAATTAAATTTAACTCATTTACTTGTATATCAAAAGACAGGCAGTATGGTAACTTTTATTTCCATAAAGGGGAAGCACTGTGCTCTGAGCACAGTAGGCAATCAAAATGCATATCAACTTACCAACTGATAGATTCTAGGACTCTGAGCCCTGAACATCTTATTTGAATACTTGTTTCCCTCTTGGGTTCTGTAACTCCATGTGCATCTCAAGGTTAAGCAAATCAATTAACATTTCTGTACCTCATTTTCGTCATCTGTATAATGGGGATCATAAAACTTGTCTGTTATCTAGTCTACAGATGTGCAGTAGATGTTAATTATCTGTAATGTGCCCCAAGTTACTGAAGGAAGGCATTATGTGGAACTAAAGGAATTTGATTAAAAGAACAATATACTGAGGAAAAAAGAACTAAAGGATCTATGTATTCATCAATTTCTAAAGCTGGACTGTGGGTCAAGACATTTACCAATAATTTTCTGGATTTTGTAAATTATTTAGTACAAGGAGATGGCATAAATTTGCTACCAATAAATACATGGTGAATAGCTAATGTTCTCTAAATAATAGCATAACAAATGCTTTTGAATGGAAAGGCAAGTGTTATTTGTGTTGGCTGATGCTAAAAATAAGGACCTTCTTATACAAAACAGGAGTTATAAAAATAGAGCAGATTGTTAGGTTTTAATCTTTCAACTTCAACAATGATGAACAGTGTGGCTTTGGAGGTGGTGGGGGCAGCACTTTCATATTTCCATTTCTGTGGGTGTGTGGTAGGTTTGCCATCATTCTTTACTCATGTTCCTTCCTTAGCTCCTGCTTTACACTCTTAGGTGCCACCGATTTCATAGTAATTTGCCATGATAGAGTTGTCAGTAATTGCCAATATCTTGGTTTATATACTGGAACCCGAAAAATGGATGTGACACATCATAAAACATTTAGAATTATGTAATCCATTTGCGTGGCACAAAATCAGTTATGATGACATGATGAAGTTATTGTACTCTAAAGATATAGTGCAGGGATATTTAATTTGACCCTGACATTTACATTATGCAAAATAATCATGATCTATCTTGTATTTATGTAGTACCTTTATCTAAGAAGGCTTTAATGACATTATTTAATTATTCCATTCGGGAGCAGGATTTATAATCAAAGAAGTTACGTACTTTACCCTAAATGTTTCCTCAGGCCATCTTCAGAGCTGAACTAGAACCCAGTCAATTGTTTCTTATTTAATGCTATCTTGCCATACCTCATTCACCCAGCACGTAGCTTCTTAAAGGCTTGTTGATTCATTTATTCATTCAACAAATAGTAAGCAACTAACATCTCTGTAATGCAATGCTAAACAATGCAAAGCAACAAAAATTATTAGAGTCTGGTAGTGGTAAGATGAAGTTATGTCTTAATGATGTTGGAGCAAAAAGAAGAAAGTAGGGGGAAAAGGGGAGGGAAGAGTTGGTTAGCGTTGCTTTGCTTTATCCCTTGTATCCCTAGTTCCTAACATGATATCTTGGACATGGAAAGTTTAACAAACATTTACTGTAGTAGATTGGATTGAGACCCATAGTTCTCTGCTATTGGTCTCACCATTACCATAGGTACTTTGCCAGACCACTATACTGCAGTTGATACTGTGGAGCACCCCCACCTCTGGGTTTTCATAACTGTTCTCACCTGAATGTCCTACTATCAGTCTGATTCCATTTCACTCAGTGTATCTTAGGGCTATGTCCTGGACCTTCTCTTCTCTATCTACCATCTCAGTCTTAGCGATCTCACTAGCTCTCATGATTTCAGTTATCATCTCTTTCGAAATAATTCCCAAAACAACATAGCCAATACTCATATTTCTCCTGAATTTCAGTCCCTCACTAACAACCCCCTCTGAGGCACGTCTACAAGGTAGTTCCATAGGCAACTCAGGTTCAATGTGTCCAAAATATAATTTAATATCTCTACCCTGCCCCAAACCAAACCTTTATTCTAACTTCTCCATTCCTGCCAAGAGTACCACCATCCTTCTAGTCACTTAGGCTTAAAAGCTGGAATTATTCTCAATTCTTCACTTTCCCTCACATCCAATATCCAATCAATTGTCCACTCTTATCGATTCTTATTCCAAAAGATTAAAAACCTATTCGGCTCATTCTAAGCCTTTTTGAAGTCATTCATAAGCTAGGCCGGCTGTTAGCAGTAAACATCTTTCCCATATGGGAGAATGAGAAACATCTCTTATAGGAGATAGCACCTAACCTAAGCTTTGAAAGGAACCAGGGATTCCAAAAACAGAGTTGAAGAGGGAGACCATTCCAGAAATGGAGGACAGCCTATGTAAAGGCATAAGAGATGGAATGACTTATGTGGGAAACACCCCAAGTAGGTCAATTTGGTTGGAATGTAGAGTACGTGAATCATCCTCTATTTCCCCTCCTCCATTCCCCTTCTTACTTGCTTAAAAATGGCTGTTCCATCAATAACCTGTTGACTTCTAGCTAGTAAGGTATAATTAATTTAACTTTTGTGATGTTATTTAGTAATCCCTGAGAGAACCTTAGTTCAGTGCCAAGTTACTCTCCTTCAGCAGAATGTGAGTTCTTTGAGAGCAAAGATATTTTACTTCTGTCTTCATATCCAGAACCTAACACGTTAACTGCACAAATAAATTATTGTTTCATCAAATTAAATTGAATTGAAATTGGAGGTCAGAAAGAGGCAAAAAAAGATGCTAGAAATGTAAGTGGGGCGAATTGCCTTTCAGAGAGAGGTCAATATTTTAGGAAATTTCACTCAATCCCCTGTGGCCCTGATATTCATCCAATAAACATGTGCTCAGAGGCTTATTTGTGTTGGTAACTGAGGGAGATACAAAAATAAATAAAATGTTTTCCTTCTCCTAATGTGCTTAGATTAATATAAATGTCATAAAGACTTCTGAAACTTTTTTTGAACAGAATATACTATCTGTCCCAGGTAAACAGAATTATTTTCTTCTTCTATCCAATATCCCTTAACATAACAAATAATAAACACAAATGTACTAAACCATGTACCTAATATAATTATTTTCTTCAATTTATAAGCCCAGCTCATAATGTAACATTTTCTTGTGGCATATGTATGTATATGTGTATGTATGTGCATACACACATATATGCATATGTGAGTGTATATATATATATATATCATATGTGATTTATATAGCCCTCTGCTTTCCATATATCCTCCCATATATCCTTGCAAAAGGGCAAGCACTTGGTAAATTTGTTTTTAATGAGGAATCCAGTATAGCTGCATGAATAGAGGAGGCATCATGGTAAAATGGGGAAAACAATGGATGCATAATCATGACAACCTACTTTGAATCTTGGCTCTATCACTAACCTCCTTTGTGACTTTGGGCTAGTTAGTTCATCTCTCTGGGTTTCAATTTCTTGGTATGTAAAAATTAAAGGATTTGGATGATCTTTAAGGTTTTCTTTCCAGATCCAACAATTTATGGATCTACAAAGGCCTTTGCTTAACTTAATCCTGCCCTGTCTATCTGTAGCAAGTTTTGAGTGAACTATAAACACTAGATATGGATACTCCCTTACTAGTGATGAAAGCAAATTTGTTCCTTGCCTACTTCCTACTCCGTGATCATACAGTCAGTGCAACCCTAAGACCAGAGCATATCAGGATAATAATCATAATTCATATTGATATATGACTTTATATGGATAGATGATATAGAGGATTTGGAGTCATAATCCCTGCTCTGCTATTTACCACCTTTGTAATCCTGGGTACGACATTGTTTTCTCTGGACTTCTGGAAACTAGACTAGGTAGTCTCCAAGAGTCCAGATTACAAAGCATATTCTGCACAAAAAGCAGCCAATAGCCAACATTTATATAGCTCTTTAAGATTTGAAAAGTCCTTTGCATATATTATGTCCTTTGTTCAAGTGTTATTATCACCATCTATTTTACTGGACCTGTGATTTTCTTAGTATATGGAACTCCCAATGAGATAGCGCCCTCTGTCAATATACATGGGCGCTTGCTATACAACTTAATTTTAGAGAGTTACCTGGGAGCACTGAAAGGATAATAATTTGTCCAGGACCACACAACGAGGATGTGTCAGATATGGGGCTTGAATCTGGTCTTCTCATTTTCAAGGCCTACTCTCTATCTACTATAGTAGCTTTCCTTTTGCTTCTATCTAACTTTCTCAGAATTACAGAATTAGTAAATGACACACAGAGGCAGCACAAATCAGCGAAAAAAGCATTGGTTTTCATGTTAGAAGTCCCTGCCTGCTCTAAATCCTATAATGCTATAACTAGAACCCAGCTCTTACAAATCCAGTACTCTTTCCATTAGGCCAACACTGTCATGGGACCAGCATACCTGAAGTGGTTCAGAAGTAGGATAACTCTGCTTCCTCTCAGTGTGCTATCTCCCTTCCTTGACCCCTAAGAAAGAGTTAGCCATATTCCTCTCATCTATAGAAAGTAAACTAGAACCCAGCATAAATTGTTTGATGATGAGAAGAAATATTGATTTGTGTGGAGAAAACATACTAAGAACAGATATTCTGCTGGTATAAAAAATGTCTTCTAAAAAAGGAGTGAAGCAAACAGAGCTAAATTGTTTTCATTGGCTACATGATTGCTGCATGTTTACAATGGGTTAGATGCTGTACTGAATGCACAGAAGCCATCGAATTCTTACACTCTTGAAGATTACAGGCGTGGTTCTTGACTTTGCTGAGAAATGCCTAAAGCAAACTAGTTTTCATTTGCTTTTTCCTGTACTACACAGAAGAGCTACAAAGCTTTCCCTTTGTATAGCAGCTTCCTGGAATAACCTAATTGAATATCAGGAGCAGTGACTCCCCAGAGAGGAATTCTATTATGACCTTTAGTGACTTCCCAGCTGCCTGAGGCCCAGGTCTACAAAAGAGAAATATTTTGTTTGTGCTTGGTTTCTGAGAATAGTTCACCTGAGCCCTAAGTTCATATCTGAAACAAAGTAATTGTACCCCTCCATGAAGCTGCATTGACACCATACCTAGCATTTCACTTCACTAGCATGATCAAAGAGCGTTTCAAAAATGGACAGGAATGCAGGGTGGGAGTCATATACTTATTAAGGGACCAGAGGGATTGATTTGTGAAGAAAGATGAAAAGAAGTAATTATTTGGAGCTTGGGCAAATGACAACAAAAAGAAACAGCTTTGCTTTTAAGTAGTCTTTATGATGAGGGTACATAACAAAGATGGTGTTAAGAACGCCTTATGTGTAAAGGGATATAACTTAGAGATAGAAGATGAAATTAACCAAAGACCAAATAAGCAGTAGAAGAGCAATCTGTATATTTCCAAAAATGCTGACAGTACCATAAGGAGCCAAAGTCCAGTTGGCATTTTTATATCTAGCACATGGGCATTTTTCTTTCCTTTCTATGTGGTTTGTGTACATCCTTGAACTTGTCGATACAGTCTATGGATAAGCTGTGTAGAAAAATGGAAGAATGGTTTAATAGAATAATAATAATTACTGTATGTCAGGATGAAGGATTTGATTAGTCTTATCTGTTCAATTACAAAATAATTTTCTGAAGGTAGCGGCTCATCCATTTGGATTTTAGCTAGAAAAAAATTAAAGAGCATATGTTCTGTACAGCCTGCCTCTGGTTCTGTATAATGAAAAGCAAGAAAGTGATGACCTAGCTCAGGTGCCTGAGGTCTCTGGGTAACCTTCATATTGGGTAGGTAGGTATCTTCTACAGGGCTAGGATGTCCAATGTGGATCCCACTGTAAGAGTCCCAAGACTCTCCTATAAGCGCTGAAAGAAAGGGAATCACGTACATTCTTCTTTAAAAAATAATTTGTTGATCCTTTTGGGATTTTGTTCCACTGTCATTCCCCTATGTTTGGAATGTACTTCTTCCTTATCTCCATCTTTCAGAATTCCTAGTTTCTTTCAAGGCTCAGTTCAAGTGCCTCCTTCAATATATGTTTTTTTTTCCTAATATAAAACCCCTCCCTCCAACACCAGGTTAGTGCCTTTCCCCAAATATCCCTTTGCATCTATGTTGTATATGTATATATAATATACATGCATTGTCTTCCTTTGCTAAACTCTCTTGAGGACAGGAACTGTTTTTTCTTTTGTCTTCAAAGAGATCATTGACTCCAGCACTTTTATTTATGCAAATGAGAAAACTGAGGCATTGAGAAAGTAAGTGACTTAACTAGGTTCACACAGATAGTACCTGGGACAGAATTTGAACTCAAATCTTGCTGACTCCAATATAAGTGCTTTATTATGAGACCTACATGCCTTGAATAAGGCCCCCATAGAACTCTCTGATAACAAAGTAAAGCAAACTAATAAAGCAACTGCCGTTGACAAAATATGAAATAGTTCACAATCATAGCCTACCACCTATCTACCAAGAGTGAAATTTGTTTCATCATCAGATCTTTGGAACCAAGAATATACATTATACATCATATAAATTCTGATATCTTTCAGTGTTTTTATTTAAATGACTGTATCCTATATTGATTAGATTTTCCTTCTTTTGCTCCTTTTCCCTCCCATGCTGTCACTGCCTCTAACTTCCTAGTGCATGGAATTTGTATCAATGACAGTGTGTATATATGAGTTTAAGATTAAGCAAAACACTGGGGGAAATAAGACAAAATGTAATCATGAAAATAATTTAGAAATCAAATAGGGATTAGTTTTAAAGAAAATACTCATGTGAGACACGAATGAAAACTCAAATGGAAACAAATCAAACAAATATAATGCATAAAGGCTCCAAATGACAGATTAGGACACATAGAGATGTTAGAAAATGGTCTTTTAAAAGAATTTTAAGAACAGGCAGGAAATATTGTCATTTTTAAGGTAGTAAAGTGATAAGGTCAAAGATGCAAAGAAAGGAATGATAGAAAGGAAGATGAATTAAAAACACAAATCACGACTGATTAAAAGATTAAATGTGATCATGTGGAAATATTAATAAAAATAATAAAATATGCAACCATCCATCAACACTGGTAGCCACTCATCTGATCCTGATTAGTAAAGAATGGATCTGACCCTAGTGAGTCCCACGATCATCCTGGTAATTTTGGCTTTTTCTGATGGGCGGAAGCACTGAGTAAAAGCTGAATTCTCTATAGTTTTCAAATATTCTAAATTATAACTTAACCCAATTGTTAGCCCTACAAATGAAAGACTTATTACTGGAACTGATATTCTGACATCTCTCCCATTTTCACCACATTTCTCCTCTGCCCCAATTTATGTCACTTCTTCTATGATTCCCCTACCAGAGGGGATTTACTGAATTCGTCAAGTAAAAAAAGGATGAGAAGATATGGGTGTGCGTATGTAATTATTGCAGAAAGAAAGTATATAAACCAAGGAAGATAAGTTATGGTTATAAGGTAATAAGATTAATACCCATTATCTAATTAATAAATGGCCAAAGACATGAATAGGCAGTATTCAGAGGAAGAAATCCAAGCTGGCAATAGTTATATTTTTTAAATGGTCTTATTCACTATTAAAGAAATGCAAATTAAAACAAACTCTGAGGTATGGCCTCACAACCATAAGATTGACAAAGCTGACAAAAATGAAAAGACAAATGCCAGAGGAATTGTGGGAAAATAAGCACACTAACATACTATTAATGGAGCTGTGAACTGGTCTAACCATTCAGGAAAGCAATTGGGAAACAATACCCCAAAAGCTGTTAAACTGTTGATATCCTTTGCTAGGGGGCTATATCATACAGATAAGAGAAAGAAGAAAAGAACTCACATAAAAAAATATTTATAGTAACTCTATAGTGGCAAAGCATTGGAAACTAGGGGGAATTGACCATAAATTGGAAAATAGCTCAACAAGTTATGGTATATAAATGTATTGATTACTATTGTGCTATAAGAAATGAGGTAGGGAGGGGGCAGAGCCAAGATGGTGGCTGGAAAGCAGGGACTTGCCTAAAGCTCTGTGCCAAGACCCTCCAAACACCTATAAAAATGGCTCTGAACAAATTCTAGAACTGCAGAACCCACAAAATAGCAGAGGAAAGCAGGTCTCCAGCCTAGGACAGCCTGGATGGTCACTGGGTAAGGTCTATAGCATGGATCTGGGAGCAGAGCCAAGCAGAGCCCAACATGAGCCGCACCAGGACCAACCAGACTGGGAGCCAGGTGGAACAGGCCCTAGTGCCCTGGATCAGTGAGCTGTGACAGTTACCAGACTTCTCAATCCACAAACACCAAAGACAACAGAGAAGGTTAGTGGGAAAAGCTGCTGGGACAGAGTGAAAGGAGTTCATGGTTTTGGCTACCACCCCAGGGGCAGTGGAGGTGGGGCAGCTCTGAGGACAGAACTACAGCTGCAATTGCTTCCTGCTCCAGGCCCACCTGGTGGGAGGAATTAAGTGGCGGATCAGAGCAGGAGTGCAGAGCAGGAGTGCAGAGTCATGGTCCAGGTTGGCGGTTCTTGGGGAGGAGCAATGCTGGAGTGGCAGAGCTTGCTGTGTAGAAATAGCTCTGAAAAAAACAGCACAACCCCTCAAGCTTCGAACAAAGCACTCTCTACTCTACAAGCAGTCATACCCTGACAAAAAAACTCAAGGATCAAGTAGTAGACTGGGAACATGGCCAGATAGTGAAAATGGACTCAGATTCAGACTCAGACTTTGGAATCTTTCTTTGGTGACAAAGAAGACCAAAACATACAGACAGAAGAAGTCAACAAAGTCAAAGAGCCTACATTAAAAGCCTCCAAGAAAAACATGAACTGGTATTAGGCCACAGAAGAGCTCAAAAAGGATTTGGAAAAGCAAGTCAGAGAAATAGAGGAAAAACTGGAAAGAGAAATGAGAATGATGCGAGAAAACCATGAAAAACAAGTCAATGACTTGCTCAAGGAGACCCAAAAAAATACTGAAGAAAATAACACCTTAAAAATAGAGTAACTCAAATGGCAAAACAGCTCCAAAAAGCCAATGAGGAGAAGAATGCCTTGAAAGGCAGAATTACCCAAATGGAAAAGGAGGTCCAAAAGACCACTGAAGAAAATACTACCTTAAAAATTAGATTGGAGCAAGTGGAAGCTAGTGACTTTACAAGAAATCAAGATATTATAAAACAGCACCAAAGGAATGAAAAAAAATGGATTTAGACAGTGTGAAATATCTCATTGGAAAAACCACTGACCTGGAAAATAGATCCAGGAGAGATAATTTAAAAATTATTGGACTACCTGAAAGCCATGATCAAAAAAAGAGCCTAGATATCATCTTTCAAGAAATTATCAAGGAGAACTGCCCTGATATTCTAGAGCCAGAGGGTAAAATAGAAATTGAAAGAATGCACAGATCGCCTCCTCAAATAGACCCCAAAAAGAAAACTCCTAGGAATATTGTTACCAAATTTCAGAGCTCCCAGATCAAGGAGAAGATATTGCAAGCAGCCAGAAAGAAGCAATTTGAGTATTGTGGAAACACAATCAGAATAATCCAAGATCTAGCAGCTTCTACATTAAGGGATTGAAGGGCTTGGAATATGATATTCCAGAGGTCAATGGAGCTAGGACTAAAACCAAGAATCACGTACCCAGAAAAACTGAATATCATGCTCCAAGGCGAAATATGGATTTTCAATAAAATAGAGGACTTTCAAGCTTTCTCAGTGAAAATACCAGAGCTGAATAGAAGATTTGACTTTCAAACACAAGAATCAAGAGAAACATGAGAAGGTAAGCAAGAAAGAGAAATCATAAGGGACTTACTGAAGATGAACTGTTTTGTTTACATTCCTACATGGAAAGATGATGTGCATAATTCATGAGACCTCAGTATTAGGGTAACTGAAGGGAATATACATACATACATACATACATACGTACATATATATATGTGTGTGTGTGTATATATATGTATATATATGTATACGTATAGACAGAAGGCACAGGGTGAGTTGAATATGAAGGGATGATATCTAAAAAAGATAAAATCAAATTAAGGCATGAGAGTGGAATATATCGAGAGAAAGAGAAAGGGAGATATAGAATGGGGTAAACTATCTCACATAAAAGTGGCAAGAAAAAGCAGCTCTGTTGGGAGCAAAGAGGGGGCAGGTGAGGGGGAATGAATGAATCTTGCTCTCATTGGATTTGACTTGCGGAGGGAACAACATACACACTCATTTGGGTATTTTACCCCACAGGAAAGAAGGAGGAAGGAGATAAAAAGGGGAGATGATAGAAGGGAGGACAGATAGGGAGAGGAGGTAATCAAAAGCAAACACTTTCTAAAAGGGACAGGGTCAAAGAAAAAAACTGAATAAAGCGGGATAGGATAGGAAGGAGCAAAATCTTTCACAACATGAGTATTGTGGAAGGGTTTTACATAATGATACACATGTGGCCTATGTTGAATTGCTTGCTTGCTTAGGGAGGGTGGGTGAAGAGAGAAGAGGGGAGAGAATTTGGAACTCAAAGTTTTAAAAGCAGATGTTCAAAAAAATTTTTTTGCATGCAACTAGGAAATAAGATATACAGGCATTGGGGCATAAAAATTTATCTTGCCCTACAAGAAAGTAAAGGAAAAGGGGATGGGGTGGGGGAGTAGGGTGACAGAAGGGAGGGTTGACTGGGGAACAGGGAAATCAGAATATATGCCATCTTGGAGTGGGGGAGGGTAGAAATGGGGAAAAAACTTGTAATTCAAACTCTTGTGAAAATTAATGCTAAAAACTAAAAATATTAAATAAATAAATAATGATTTTAAAAAAAAGAAATAAATTTGCTGCATGGAATCATTTGAATACAGTATACTAAAATTCTCCCTTTGAAAGACAATTGGAAGGCATGTCCCAACATTTAGAGCCTCATGTTTCCAAAAGAAGGGGATGACAACGTGAGACTACTAACATAAATCTTGGAAAGTGAGCTAACTGAAAGCAATGACTTCTATAATTTTATGGTAATTAATAATGATCCTTTGGAAAACTGAAGTTTTGAATGTTACCATTTGTGATTGTAAATCCAGATTGATTTGAAGTTTACCCTGAAACTAAATTATAATATGGCCTCATTCAAAGTGAGATGTGTTCTCCAATGGGATAATTGTGGTAGATAAGAACTTAATGCAAAATACATTTGATATTTGCCATCAAGGTGATATGCTTGGAAACTGCATGGATCCAGTCTCAGACACTATCTATTTGCCTCACTTTCCTCCTTTATAAAATGGAGCTAATAAGAGATCTACATCCTAGTGGGTTATGAGTATCAAAGCGCTCAGCCCAGTGCCTGGCACATGGTAAGTGCTGTATAAATGTTAGCTATTATTATTTAGTGTAATTACTCTATACTGGTTTTGAATGTGATTAGTATAGGATGACTAATTGATAGATGGATGAGATGATTTTTATATAACATGATTAAGAAATGCATTCAATTGAATTGATATAATTTGACTGGCAAAATGTTTTGTTTTATATTTCAAAAATCCATAATATTGTATATGTTATTGATAGCTTCTAATTTTTCTTGTATTCTGATTTTTGGGAAATCATCATATAAGAATGCTGTCAAATTGAAAAATGGTACCTAGAGGGTCATAGAAGTATATAATTAGCAAATTTACTTCTATTTTGATCTGGTTGCTGTTAGATTATGAATTGAGCTATTAAAAATGTGGTCACAATGTTTTTAAAAAAAGAAATGAGGTAGGGGATAGTTTTAGAAAAATACGGGAAGACTTGTATGAACTGATGCAGAGTAAAGTGAGTAAAGACAAGAGAACAATTTATAGAATAACAATAATATTGCAAAGACAATCAACTTTGAAAGTCTTAGAAACTGTGAGCAATTCAACGACCAATCACAATTCCAGAGGATTCGTGATGAAATATACTACCCACTTCCAGATAAAGAGGATTGAAACATTTTTTTAAACATGGCCAATGCAGGATTTCTTTTTTGCTTGACTATACATGCTTGTAATAGAGATAGGGGAATTTTTTTTTTATTTTTCAATGGAGTGGAAGAGATAAGAGGAATGAAAGTCATATCTTTGTTTGAAAATTTTAATTTAATAAATGTAAAAAGTAATGAGAAATGTCCACAAACTTGAATTTAACATTTTATAGCCCTACCTTGTCTATATAAAGAATAGAAAAGTAATATAAAAATACCAGTGCTGTATGGAATAAAAGACAAATCATGAAAGTTCATTGTGGGGAATGAGGTAGCCAAAAATGAGCATTTACCTAACCAAATACTAAATTTAAGTACAAAAATTTTTTTAAAACATTTTAGCCATTTTTGATGAAGCTTTAAAATTTATTGTATAATTCTCTGTCCATGTAAACAAAGTATACTTAGCACAGTTTAAAACTTTCTTCATAACTCAGAGTCATCATTATGAACAACAATCATGAACACCTTCTCAGCAACCAATAAGGTATGTAAAGCTATTTGTTCCTATACTGAATGATCCCAAACTCCTTTGATGCCCTGGTGAGTATGTCCTTTAGAGTGGCACCTTAATCCCCTTAAAGGGAATTGAAGTATGTAATGCTTTGTTAGTACTTTCAGGGATCATAGCACCATAGAAATTTCATATTGGAAAGAAATCTTGGAGATATTGAGTTCAAATCTTCCTCTCTAATCTCATCTTTTTATTTCATAAGTGAAGCAATTAAAACTCAGAGATATATGACTAAATAAAATAATTTTAGGCTAATAACACCCCATGGGGTACATATAAATGTAAAGGAAGACTATTCTCTATCTCTCAACCAATGTTACTGGCTGACTAAGCATTCCATCCAGGAACAACTTTATTTGGCAGGCAAACTGCCACTAGATGGCCTAGCGCTGATTGACAATTTAGTCAATCACTAACAGGGGTTGCAGAAATCATGGAAGATGCTGGATGTGCTGCCCTCCCCTTCATTAATTCAACACAATGTACTGGAGAGCAGAAGAATGCTGGGGCTCCAGAAACAACCCAGAAGTAAAAGTTTGAGGAATGTACTCAACTAGAGCCCAGTGAGAAACTCTTCCTGGACAGACTATTTGCAGATCAATTTCTCTGTACTGTACTAATAGCTGTTTTCCAATCTCTGGCTCAAAGTTGAAAACCATATAGCTCTCAGGGGCAAAAAAATAGGCAGAACCTCAATTCTTAATTACCTGTAACCTATCTTCTGTCATGGGGCTGCTAGGTGGCACATTGGATAGAGTGCTGGGCCTGGAGTCAGGAAGACTAATCTTCATGAGTTCAAATATAGCCAACACTGGGACAAATGTGACCCTGGGCAAGTCACTTATCCTTGTTTGCCTCAATTTCCTCATCTATAAAATGAGATGGAGAAGAAAATGGAAAACCACTCCAATGTCTTTGCCAAGAAAATCCCAAACGGAGTCACAAAGAGTCAGACATGACTGAAAATTGCTGAACAATAACAATCTACTGTCATTGACATCATAAATGGATGCTCTAACTGTAACTCAGCAACCTGTCTCTTTTTTTTTTCTTTCTGGGTCCCCTGTCATAAAATTCATATCACAAGTGTGGCTTTTCTAGAATTCTCAAGTGAAAAGAGTAAAATACAGAAATCTTAGTTATCAGGCTAGAACTGGAAACTAGTTCTTCAGATATTCCGATAAGACTACATCCTCATCCTGAGAGTTTCAAAAGATTTTGAGCTGGGAAGTATTATCCGGTCTAAATGACTAATTTTATTTTTTATTATAAACTAGAAAATAATTAGTAAACTTGAGTGTTTCAGTACAAAAAAGGAGAGAAAATGGGGATTGTACATGAAATCCCAAATCTGCTATGTGTAGGTATATATGTATATATTTTGTTTTATATATACATAAAATTTAATGTGGTAATACCAGCATTGTCCTGTTTATGTCCTCCTCTTGACCCAGCTCTGTTCTCCTCTGTATACTTTGTAAATGTTTCATTGGCACTGTTTTCATCCTTTTTTTCATCATTTTTTGCATCATTAACAAGAAAAAAGCAAAAAGCAAACAACTAGAAAAAATAGCACAAGTTTCTAAAGAACATTTAACTCCTTCCTAAATAAAAGCCTTTCCTTGTAACAAAAGTATAGGCAATTAAAATGATTCAAGCTATAGTGGTCACATTTAAAAGTGTATATCTGATTCTGAGCCTGCAGCCTATCAACTGTCTACCAAAAAATAAGAAATGTGCTTATTCTTCATCCTTGAGTCATGATTGGTCATTTAATTGGTCAGCATTAAGTCATAGGATCATAGATTTAAAATTGAAAGGAGCCTTAGACATCATTAAGTCCAACTTTTCCATTTTCCAGGTAAGGAAACTGAGGCACAGAGAAGTTAAATGACTTCCCCAGAGTTACATAGTTGGTAAGTGTCTAAGAAATATATTTTTTAATGCAGGTCTTCTTGACTTTAAGTGCTCCAGGGTGCCTCTCAAAGTTGTTTCCCTTTACAATGTTATAATCATTGTAAAAATAGTTCTGGGTCTGCTCACTTTGCTCGGCAACAGTTCATACCTATCACCCACATTTATCTGAATTCTTCCCTTTTGTGATTTCTTATGGCACAATAAATAGTTCATTAGATTCACAACAAAAATTTGCTCATCCATTCCCCAAAGATGGGTATCCATTTTGTTGATAGTTCTTTGATGAAACAAAACTGTTGCTGTAAATACTTTTGTCCATATGGATCTTTGACCTCTTTGATGTCTTTGGAAGATATCCCTGGAAGTATCACTGGATGACAGGATATGTACATTTTAGTGATTTTTTGAATATAGTTGCAAATTGTTTTCCAGAATGGTTGGGCCAGTTCACAGTTTAGTCATGTGATTCATATTATGTTATATGAAATGAGATGATGTTCTAAACCTAATTTTTCCTAGATGGCCTTCCAATTTTCCCAAGTTATTGCCAGTGAATTCTTACTCTAGTAGTTTTTGTTATAAGGCTTATAGAACATTATATTGCTGTACTCAATTGCTTCTGGAACTTTTGTACCTTTCTGTTTCACTGATCAAGTCTTCTACTTTTTAACCAGCATCCCTATAGTTTGATGGTTACTACTTTGGAGTAGAGTTTGAAATATGATACTATGAGCTATCTCCCTCTCTCCTGTCCCATTTTTTTTTCATTATTTGCCATGATATTCTTAATCATTTATCCTCCAGATTAATTTCATCATTTTTCTAGTTTGGTACCATAACCCTTTATTAGATTGATTGGTATGTCATTGAATCTGTAAATAAATTTGCATTTATTCTATTTTTTATTATAATATGCCAAACAATGAAGGGTTTATATTTGCTAATTATTTGTCTTCATACTTATAAAGAATGTTCTATTGTTGTGTTCACGTAACTCTTACATAGATGTGTTGGCAGTTATACATAAATACACACACATACACATATATACACACATACATATACACACATATACATAATATTATATTATTAATTATATATATAATTATTTTGAATTAATGTATGTTTCTATCTCCTACTGAATTTAGTTGGTGAGTTACAGTAATGTTGATACTTTTGTGAATTTATTTTACATCATACTACTTTACTGAAAATATTGTTTCTATTAATATTTGACCCAATAGGGTTTCCTAAGTAAACCATCACATCATCAGTGACAGTTATAACTCTTTCTTCTGTGCTTATTCCCTACATTGCTTTTTCTGTCTTACTGTAGTAGCTAATATTTCCAGAACTTCTTTAAATAATAATAATGACAATGGAGATCCTTGCTTTATCCCTGATATTATTTTAAAAGCTTTTACTATTTCTCCATTAGATTAGATGCTTACTTTTTGTTTTAGACATACCATTTATGATATCAAAAAAGTTCCAGTTAATCCCATGGTATTTATACTTCCTTGTATATTATATAGAAGGCATTTATTTTATTCAGTTGCTATTTTTTATTGTTATTAATATGGTTTATGTTTTTAGTTTTCCCAATATTGAACCAACTCTGCATTCCTCATAAAAATACTACCTGTTCATCATATGTAACCTTTTTAATATGTTACTGTAGTCTCCTTGTTGATATTTTATTCAATAATTTTGCATTAACACTGATCAACAGTATTGGTCTGTAGGGGTTTTTTTTCCCTGATTTCTCTCTTTTGGTTTTATATGTCAGGACAATATGTGTCTCATAGACTTGGTGAAATTCTATCTTTCCCTCTTTTTTCAAATAATTTATGCAAAATTAGAGTTAATTGTTCACTGAATGCTTGAGTGATATCAGTTGTGTTTTTTGTTATGCTATAGGAGCTCATTTATAACTTGTTCAATTTCTGGATTTAAATTCACTATTTCTTATTCTTGCTTGTAACTATTCCTTTTCTTGCTCTACTCCTTCTCTTATAGTCCACTGTATTTTTTCCTCTGTAGCTCTTGGTAACCCTGATAAATTTAAGATATTTCTGCACCAAACTCTTTGTGTGGACTCAATCATCCTTTATCTGTTTCAGTTTGGAGTAAGATCATGAGACACTCCCTCCCTCCATCCCTTTCACCATGTTAATACACTCTTCTTCTCTTGTACTCTATTTATGTGACTCAAATTCCTCTTTCTTCTTCCTTATTTCTTTCCTAGCCTATGCTTTTCCCTCTCTGTTTTCTTTCCTCTGTTAAAGCCAAAAAAGCAAAACAAATTCAGTTCCTGAATTTACCTTATTTATTCCCCTTGTGACATTTTAAATCATTGAGATTATAAAGGGACACTGTCTCTTCTTCCTTTTTTTAAAATAGTAGCACTTCATCATCATCATCATCATCATCACCATCATCATCACGTCCCTTTACAATACTCAAATGTATTGATCTTTCTAGATTTCTCTTGACTTTTTCATTTCTATTTCCAAAGTTCTGCTCATATCTTATCCTTTCCTCAGGAGTGTGACAGAAGGAGGTCTTGAACCCAAGTTAGGAAGTAAGTGGCTTCACCAAAACCATATAACTAGTAAGATGAGAGCTTAGCTCTTCTAGATCTAAATCCAAAAGTCTTTGCATTATAACACAATTCCTTAAAATAGCCTAAGCTAGAAAGAGTTAACTGAGCTTCTAAAGGAGTCTAACATAATCAGGAGATGCCTTTAGATACAGTGAGAATCTGGCTCAATCAGTGCTGAGCTAATTTTTTATTAGCCAAAGTCTGATCCTGTGCATTTTAAAAGGCGCATAGGCTCCACAGTGTTGCATAAAGTGTCTGATGCTAATTTATCTTCCCTTGATTGTTTTCCACAAATATTCCCTGATGTTTCCTTCTGTCTTTTATGTTCTTTGAAATGGTTTTGAAGTGCATCAGAAACAGTCATGGTGAGCTAGCTACAATGCTGGCTCTCCACGCTCTGTTCTATCTCTTCATCCTACAGTAGGGAATCTGTTATTGTTTATTTTCCTAAGGCAATTTCTACATAAAAATGCAAAGTAATCACAGAAATCTGGAATCTTTGATTACAATTTTCACTGATCATCTAAAATATGCTGAGGTTTCCTGAGAGTGGTATTCCAATCCAAAGTTTGGCAAATGGAATACTGTCAATATACAAAAATCCTCTCCAGTGGGGATAATACAAGGTGGCATGAGTAAGGAAAGGAATAATCAGGCAAAGAGGAACTTCATATTGTCACTACACTTACATACTCCCTGGTTTTCAAAGGTTTACTTTTGGTGGGAAGAAGAATGTTCAGGCTAGGTTAGGCTAGAATAAGGCAATGCAAATGTATTTAAGATGACATAGTGGATAGAGCTCCAGGCCCTGAGTCAGGAAGGCCTGTATTCAAATTCAGCCTCAGATACTTACTAGCCATGTGATCCTGGACAAGTCGCTTAACCCTGTTGACCTCATTTTTTTCATATATGAAATGAACTGGAGAAGTAAATGACAAGCTATTCTGGTATCTTTACAATGAAAATCCTAAGACACTACTGAAATAACAAAACTAGAAAGAGCTAATTTCACATATAAACATGTCTAATCAAATCAGGAAATACATTTAGGTAAAGTGAGTATCTGACATACACAAGGCTTATGTATTCTTTATAAACCAAAGTATGATCCCATGTATCCTAAATGACAAAAAGGTTGATAATATTTATTAAAGTGTTTGAAGCCAATTTATCTTATTCTTCTCACAAATATTTCTTAATATACAGTCTTCTATCTTTTATGTTTTTGAAAATGTCTTGGCTAATTCTCCAGTTGATAAATAGTCAAAGATATCAGAAGAAATCAAAGCTGTCAATAGTCACATGAAAAAATTCTCTAAATCCCCACTGATTAGAGAAATGAAAATTAAAACAAATCTGAGGTACTTCCTCAAACTTACCAGATTGGCTAACATGAAAGAAAAGGAAAATGGCAAATGCTGAAGGGGATGTGGAAAAATGGGACATTAATGCACTGTTGGTAGAGTTGTGAATTAGTCCTACCATTCCAAAGAATGATTTGAAATTATGCTCAAAGGGCTATAAAACTGTGCACACCCTTTGACCCAGCAATACCATTATTAGATCTGTATCCCAAAGAGACCAAATAAAAGGGAAAAGGATGTCTTTGTATAAAAATATCTATGGAAGCTCTTTTTGTAGTAGAAAAGAATTGTAAATTGAAGGTATGCCCATCAATTGGGAAATGGCTAAACAAGTTATGGTATATGATTGTGATGGAATACTATTGTGCTATAAGAAATGACAAGCAGGATGGTTTCAGAAAAACATGCAAAAACTTATTTGAACTCATGCAAATTGAAGTGAGCAGAACCAGGAGAACATTTTACACAGTAATAGCTATAATGTAAAGATGATCAAATGTGAAAGACTTAGCTACTCTGATCAAGGTAATGATCCAAGACAATTCCAAAGGACTTCTGATGACAAATGTCATCCAAGTCCAGAGAGAAAATGGATGAACTCTGAATGCAGATTGAAATATACTTTTTTTGCACATGTATAATGAAAATAAAATCGTTTGCCTTCTGAAGGAGGAGCAAAGAGCTGGAGAGAGGAAGAGAATTTGGAACTCAAATTTTTTAAATGATTGTTAGATTTTTTAACATATAATTGGGAAATATTTAGTGAAATAAATAAAAAACTAATTTTTAAAAAGACAGTTAATATCTTGGCTATACAACTGTGACTCCCCATAAACACCCTTTAATGATTTTTGTGCCTAGTTGTTAAAGCACCAGAAAAAGATTTTAAAAATTGAGCTGATGTTGGCACAGTGGGAAAGGCAGCACAGCTGAAGTGTGAAAGTAGTGTCAAGAAAATGCACCAATCACCAATATGATTAAGTAGTGACTAACAGTGAAAACAATTGAGGTGGCATTCACCATCTATAGACCAACTACCATAATGAGAGAGGAGAGGAATCAGATAGGACTCTATATGTTTCAAGAAAACATAGATGCAGTGATTTGAAGTCCCAAGTAATATGTTTTCCCTGTGAATCTCTGTACCTGGCTGACATACTACACATCGCACAAAGATGTACAGGAGAGTTCACGTAATATGTGTTTCTGTACTATTTTCTCTTTTATCCATTAAAGGTCTTTCAAAGCTCTCTTCTCTCCCTCATAATGTTTTTTATTTTAATTTACTTTGTTCTTAATTTAAGAAATAAAAGAAGCATTTCCATAACAAAGAGGAATAGAAAAATAGAGGCTGCCACCCAAAATTGCAGATCCATTATGTACGACTTGATATTCCTTTCAAATATACAACAGTTATCATGTAACTTTCCTTCCCCCCACCAAACTTTGAGATGGCTACTGTTAGACACAAATCTGTGTGTGTGTGTATGTGTGTGTGTATGTGTGCACGTGTGTACAAGAAAGAGAGAGAGAGAGAGAGAGAGAGATTCTTTTTCTGCATGCAAACAGCACCTTCCTTCATAGGATCTTTGCAGTTAATTTGGGTAATTATAATAGAATAACTTGGTTGCTCAAAATTGTTTTTAAAACAATACTACAATTACTGTATACACTATTCTCTTGGTTCTGCTCCTTTCACTCTTCATCATTTCATGGAGGTGTCTCCATGCTTTTCTAAAACCATTGACCCCATAATTTCTTATAGCAGAGTAACATTTCATCTTGAACATGTACCACAATTTGTTTAGCCATTCCCCAATTGACTATTGTTTGCCACCACAAAGAAAGCTGTTATAAATATTTTAGACCACATAGGTCCTTTTCTTTTTCTCTAATCATCTTGGGAAATAGACCTACTAATGGTATTGCTGGGTCAAAAGGTATGGGCACTTCAATAATTCTTTGGGCATAATTCCTCATCTCTCTCCAAAATGGTTGGATCAGCTCACAGATGCACCAACGATGAATTAGTGCCCTAATTTTTCTATATACCCTCCAATATTTGTCACTTTCCCCTTCTATCATTTTAGCCAATCTGGTTGATATAAAAAAGATATCTCAAGATTGTTTTATTTGCATTTCTCTAATCAATAATTATTTAGACCATTTTTCATACGACTGTAAATTGTTTTTATTCCTTCATCAGAAAACTGACTGTTTATAGCTTTTGATCATTTATCAATTGGAGAATGACTCACATTGTTATAAATTTGATAAAGTTCTTTATATGTTTGAGATATGATTTCTTTATCTGAGGAACAGTTTATAGTTTTTTTTCCTGGTTCTCTTTTTTCCTTCTGATCTTGGCTACACTTGTTTTATTTGTACAAAAACTTTCCAAAAATGTAATATAATCAAAATTATCCACTTTACATCTCACAATGCTCTCTATCTCTCTTTTGTTCATAAATTGCTTACCTGTTTAAAAGTCTGATAGATAATATGTTCCATGTTCTTATAACATCATGTAATATCTCCTTTTATATCTACAACATGTATCCATTTTTACATTATCTTGGTAAATGGTGTAAGATTTTGTTCTACACCCAATTTCTGCCAAACCATTTTCTAGCTTTACCAACAATTTTTACCAAATAATGAATTCTTATCCCAAAAACTTAAGTCTTTACACCTGTCAAACACTAAATTACTATATTCATTTTGCCACTGTACAGGACGTCCCTAAAGTCTAGACATATAGGAAAATTGATGACAATGTGTAGTTATTGAATCAAGTTCCCGTGAATCTTGCAAAGCACATCAACCTTTGCATCACAAATGATGGAAATCATATTGAAGATGTTATTTGTTAATATTTCATTTATTTTCATTAAAATGTGGTTGAAAATTTCATTCATTTCATTTCTTGAAAACATGCATTTTTGCCTGTGTGTCCAGGGAACACCCTGTAGATTGTATGTCTACCCTGTTCCAATGATCTACCTTTCTATTTCTTAGCCAGCACCAGATAGTTTTGATAATTAATGCCTCATAATATAGTTTTAGATCTAGCACTGCTAAACCTCCTTCCTTTATTTTTTTTCATTAGTTCCTTTGATATTCTTGACCTTTTGTTCTTCCAAATGAATTTTGTTATTATTTTTTCTAGCTCAATAAAATAATTTTTTGGTAATTTAATTGAGATAGTGTTGGATATATAGAATATTTTTGGTAAAATTGTCATTTTATTATATTGGTCCTGCCTACCGATGAACAATTAATATTTATCCATTTATTTAAATCTGACTATTTATATGAAAAGCTTTTTGTGGTTTTGTTCATATAGATCCTAGGTTTGTTTCGGTAGGTACATTCCCAGGTATTTTATACTGTCTAGAGTTATTTTAAATGGGGTATCTCTAGCTCTCTCTGTTTTAACAATCTGGCTAGCAGCTTCTGTGGGGGCATAAGATCCCCCCACAGCCGGCACCCAGGAGGCTGCCGGGCATGCCGGAAAAGCACAGGTTCTTTTTATCTGCTTAAACAAGGAAAGCATGGTGAAGGGGTTGACCAGCTTTCTTTAATCCAGCATTCAGTTAGTTCAGGGGAGCATACAGGCAAGCATCAACAGACAGGCCAAACATAGATTACAGCCAACTAGTTCAGGGGAACAAACAGCCAGCACCTTGAAGTTCAGAATATTCATTTAGTTCGGGGGAAAACAAAACCAGCACCCCGAACTTCAGAACTAAATACAAACAAATTACAAATATCAACAGACAGACCCAATACATTCATTCACTTACTTCAGGGGGAAAAGCCAGCACCCTGAGGTTCAGAACATTCATTTGGTTCAGGGGAAATGAACCAGCACCCTGAATTTCAGAACTAAATACAAACAAATTACAAATATCAACAGACAGACCCAATACAATTCATAGTTACCAACATCTGGGCTCAGCCCGAGAGCAAGGGCTGGCCCAGAGTCACACTTGCTGCTGCTCCCACACCAACCAGAAAAGGAAAGAGAGCTCTTCAAGCTGTCCTCTCCTCTCTTATAAAGTTTTTGACATCATCAAGCGCCACCTGAATGACCAGGGTCGATTGGTTCTTGAGTTGGCCCCTTCCCCTAGGTTAACACCCAATAGGGTGTGGCTCTGGAGTCAACACCTCCCCTCAGCCAGCCCCATGACTCATCACACAGGAAGTTCTCTGTTCCCAGGCATGGTCACTGGGCTTCCTGCCCTGGAAGAGAAGCCCCAGTACCTAGCGAGGCTCAATGAGGTAAGCTGAGTCACTCAAAGAAAACAAAGGCCATTCTGGCCACACTCTCTTCCTGCAGGATCCTCGTGGTAATATTTAGGAATGCTGATGATTTTGTGGGTTTACTTTATAAACTGCTACTTTGCTGAAATTATTAATTATTTCAATTAACTTTTTCTACTTGTAATTCATTTAACTTTTCTTTTAAAAATTTAATTGCTATTATACTCAGTGCATATAAGCTTCATATTGATATTGCTTCATCATTTATGGTACCTTTTATCATAATGTAGCTTCCCTGATTATATCTTTTAATTAAATCTATTTCAGTTTTGACTTTGTCTGATATCATGATTGCTACCCCTGCCTTTTTTTGCATTGGTTGAGGCGTAATACATTCTACTCCAGCCTTTTATTTTAACTCTGGGTGTATCTCTCATTTTTAAATGTGTTTCTTATTAGTAGCACATTGTCTTTTTCTGATTTTTAATCCATTCTGTTATCCCTGTTCATTTTATGAGTGAATTCATCCCATTCACTTCACTCAGGCCCAACCTCCAGTTGTCCCAGGAGGACCACTCCTCTGCTCCAACTCTTATTTATTTATGCCACTCTGAGTTGCTATTTTGTCTTGTTTGTGGAGGAAATCTGGAGAGCATGGAATTTTCTGACCTACACCATCATCTTCCCAGGATCACCTCTCCCTCAAAATGTTGAAGAACAGAACACCATTCCTGTACTTCGAGGAAGACCTGATAAGTACTCAGGTATAAGATTGAGAAATTACAGTTGCTTTGGGAAAATCCAAAAGGGCTACAGAAGGAGCTCTCTCTCTTAAATAGTCTCAGAGGGCCCATCATGTGCTCCTTACATTAGAGGAAAGAACAGGGTAAAATATTTTGGGGTTCACCTGAAAAAGCATATTTCTGTTTTATTCAGTTCATTGGATTTTTTCATTGTCCTTTTTTTCACTTTTTACTGAGATTTTGAAGAAGCTCATATAATGAAACTAACTACCACTAAGGAGCTAACTAATTCTAAAGTGAGAGGATCTGGTTTCAAATCCCATGTTGGATCTTTCTATGTGACCTCAGGTGAGTTATTTAACCTCCACAACCCTTAATTTCCTCATTAGTAAAATGAGAGTTTAGATGAGATGATCTGTAATGTCACTTCTAACTCTAAATCTATTACACTCTGATGATGCCATGACATTTTACATTTTTATATAGCTACCATATGACATCTAAAATATCTAAAATAATTGTCAGTCATGTCAACTGGACTGAACCGGTCTCTAACCTGTGGATGGCTGGCGCCAAATAGAGCACGCTAGAGACAGGAGAGTCAGGAATCAAACAGAAGTTTAATTTCAAAGTGAGAAAAACAGCTAGCAAGTAAAGAGGGGATCCAGAAACATGGGTCTTGGGCCTACCCCTACTGGGGGAACCTGAGGCAGTAGGGCTGAACCTTGATGTATATGCTTGTGGTTACATAAAGAGTCAGTATAGTGCGACAACAGTATTGAGGCACGACAGCCATAGCAAAGCAAGGTTGTCTAGTGACAAAAAGTCCATTCTTAGCATGACTGGGCACAAAGGACTGTTATTATTCCAAACTCAGGGCAAGCTTACCTACTGGGCCTTAGATCTGGAAAACAGGGTGTCTCCTAATACATTGACTGTCACCGGACTGACAAAGGGGTCTGTGACACACAAAAAAATTAGGAATTTTTTTTCAGAGGGGGGGAAGGCAGGGCAATTGGGGTTAAGTGACTTGCCCAAGGTCACACAGCTAGTAATTGGGTCAAGTGTCTGAGGCCAGATTTGAACTCAGGTCCTCCTGACTCCAGGGCCAGTGATCTAATCACTGTGCCACCTAGCTGCCCCTAAAATTAGCACTTCTTGAAGGTGTTTTTCACTTTGTCTTCATATCTCCAACCCCTTGCACAAAACAAGTACGTATAAAAATTAAATTAAAAGTTCAAATTAGGAGTCCTATGTTTCACTGAACCTTGCTGCTATCACCTTTGGTAGTATCCCCTGTAACACTCCCAGGAAACTAGCTTGGGAATCAGGAAGCCAACAAATAGCATATAACACTACTTTCCAATTGTGTAGCCTTTTCCAGTTTACCTAGTACTCTCAAACACATAATCTCATTTGTTTCTCATAATCTTCTGTGAGGTAAGCGGGGCAGATTTTATTATGTATATTATTTTTAAAGATAAAGAAACAAGTTCTGGGACTTGCAAACCATCTTACAGATAAGAAGAGCAGAGCTGGAACCCAGACTCAGTTTGTTCAACTTTAATCCCAGCACTCTTTCCACTTGCCTACATTGCCTCTAAAAATATCAAGGGGAGAGGATGAGGAAAATTTGTTCACAAAAGCATCCGTCTGACTCCCATTGTGATTTGACCAACTCTGATAGGACACTGGATTTCTCTTTCTCCCCACAGATGTAGATGAAATAACTAAGATGCTACTTTTGAGGAATCCTGTATCCAGAGATACACAAATAGACTAAGTAACGTTCCCTGGACTAAATATAAGAACACAAGAATCCAGAGACACAGGCAAGACTAGCATAGAGGAGCAAGGGAATTCCCAGACTACTGAAGGAGCTGCCTGTTCTCTGGATCCATAGCTCTGGAAGAATTCCATATCTGCCAAACACACAGCCACCACACTAGAATAATTTACCCTGTAATAGAAAGACTAACAGATGACTAGCAGAAATCTGCCTTCCTCTTGCTTTATCATCTTGTTAGCTATTGGTTACCTGGGAGAGAAGCAATAACTGAAAATAACCGCAGCTGTTCTGCTCGTGAGGCTTCCTCTGCTTCCATTATCAACCTCCCTCTTCCTCCCCCTTTCCCTTTTCTCTCCCTCCCCCTCCCCCTTACCCCCTTCATTCCCCTTTCTCTCTCTCCTTCTCCCTCTCTCTCCCTCATTTCCTGCTTCTTCTCCCCTTCTCCCTCCCTCTCTCCCTCCTTAATACTTACAGTTCTGTCCCTGTCTCTCTTTGGCTGGTGGCGTCTTTGGGCTTCCTCTGAGTTTATTTCTATTTCTCTTCCTTCTCATGCCATCTGCAAGGGAGTACTACAGTTGATGCTACCAAATGAAGAAAAGTTTGAAGAAAAAGGAAGCTGAGTAGATCAGATACTAGCTCCCCCCTACTGGTTTGCACCAGCCTTGTGCGGGTTGCAGCTGGGCATAGGCTTCAGGAGTAGACCAGCCATACCTATGTTACCCCTACTCCCCAATCTCATACTCACTTTACATGAAGATGAGCCATGGAACCAGTCATCTACAGAAATAATGACAAAGGAAAAAATGACAACTAAATATAGAATAAACACATAGGAAATGGGTGGGTAAATCCTGAAAAAAAGACAAACAAGCCAACAAACAAAACTTCCCACCACACTTTATAATAGTGAAACCATAACTTATAAAACAATGCTCTACTGGCCTGATTATGTTAAATCACCTTCCAAAAATCTTCACTTTCAACTGTAGTATAACCCAAGCATGGAATAGCTGAAGGTGCTAAGAAAATCATACTAAGGGTTCTAGGACCAATAAAGGCAGTTAGGTACTGTAACAGAATGTTGTAGTCAAGAAAACCTAAGTTCAAATTATTTCTTAGACAGTTACTAGCTGTGTGATAGCAGGCAATTCACAATTTCTTATGCACTGCCATAAAACCATCTACAAATCTACACCTGCATTGAATATTCTTTGTGTTTCCGTAGAATACAAGTAGTTGATGAGAGGCTGCCATGATTAATCACAGTATTCAATACTTTGTTGATTGTAACACATCAGTTCAGTTGAAAGTTAAAATTTTCTGCTACTTTTTGAAAAGTGCTTACTTTGATTGGAATTTAATGTATCATATGTGACAAATATCTTGATTTAAAACGTGTTTAGTCTCCATTTCCTCATGTACAAAATAGGGGTGATAAAGCATCTACCTCGCAGGGTAGCTGAAAAGATCAAATGAGACCATGCATAAACTTTAAAGAGCTCTATAAATGCTAGCTATTGTTAGTTATATAGAACTATAAAGTTTACAGTGAATATAATATAATCTCATTTTTCCTCACAACAAACCTATGGGATAGATACTAAAGATATTATTATCCTAAATTTATTAATGAAAAAAGTGAGGCTCAATAAGGTTGTGATTTGCCCAGGGTAACCAATGTTTATTTAGCCACATTGAGTATACAGAGCATTGTTCTAGGCACTGAAGGACATACAAAGTTTGGATAAAACACAGCCCCTGCCCTCATAGAGTTTATAGTCTAGTGCTTACATAACACAAAATCAACAATTTGGCATTTATCTTGCTCATTTGATCACTGTTGACAACCCAACTATATAAATCATGCCAAAATTGTTTTTAGTGAATAATTATCACATCGAGAGGAGAAAAGTTGCAGTGTTTCTATCCATTACTAAAAATTACATTGACAGTATGAAATGCTATATAAACAGATTTCCAAAGGGAAAACAGAAGTCTGGGCAAATTAGCTTACTGTGGACAATCTATCTGAATAAAATACCTTTCAAAGCCAACATTATCCAGATTGACTCTCAAGATTCACTAATTATAGGATCACAGCCCTGATCCTTCTTCTTTTGATTTGCTTACAAGGACCTGGCCTTCAAGAAATGGTCAGGATCTGAGCTGATAGAAAGGTAGGAAAGGGAGCATTTTGAAGAGAATCAGAGGAATACTGGGAGCAGATGGGCAGATTAGAGAAAGAACAGCAGAGCGATGGCAGTAGCTGCACCTGTCAAAATTTGGCTGCAAAGTAATGTTCCCAGTTGATCTGATTTGTGAGGAGCAGGATGGGTCCATGAAATACTTATCCTGACACTTTCAAATTGTGGATGTTACGGTTTGCTATTGCTGATGCTGCGCTGCCTGCTCCCGTCAGCTATGCTGAGACCACAGATCTGAAAGTGGCATCTCCTGGCAGATGCAGCCTTGTTTCCAGAAAGTCCAATTTAGCCCAAAGTGCCCCAAGACTGGCAATTGATTAAAGAAATGTTAAAAAAGAAAAGGCAGTTATGAGACTGAACAAGAAACAGAGAAGAAATCAAGAACAAAATTGGGGGCAGAGGGAGGTTTTACCTTTTGGAAATTATTTTCCAGTATTTTAGCAGATGTATGAGAATTCATGAAGTGAATATTAGGTTCTGGATCTTAAAATCAATGAAAGTGAACATAGTTTGAGTAAAAGCTACAGTTTGTGGGAGAAGATTTACATACATGGATTAACAGGATGATAAAATTCAGCAATACATGGACTGAAAGGCCATTTACATGACCAATCAAGATTACAAAACACTTTATATAAATTCCCTTACTTGATCTTCACAGCTATCGTGTGAAACAAGTAGAACACATGTTTCATAGATGAGGAAACAGGATAAAAGAGGGTAAGTGATTTGCCCAAAGTCACTCAAGTGGTAAATGACAAAGCTAATATTCAAACCCAAATTATAGGACCCATGGATTTGGAGTAAGAGGAAAACTTAGAGTTAATTGACTTCAACTGCCTTATTTTATAGATAAGGCAACTGAGACCCAGAGGAGTAAGATAATCTCCCTGAAATCATTCTGATGGTATGTAGTAGAGTTGAGATTCAAACTCAGGTCCCTTCCTTTCTACATGTGTGTATGTATATATGTATGTGCATGTATAATAAATACTTGTATATATATGTATAAATACATACCACCTATATACATATAAAATTGATATATACACACATATTACTTCTATTTGAAACTTAATAAGTAATTCAGCCAAGCTGAATATTCTTCTACAAGATAGAATTTAACCAATGCATTTCTGCTTAAAAGGAAGGAAACAAGCATTTATTAAGCATCCACTATGTTCCAGGGACTATGCTAAATGCTTTACACATATCATCTCGTTTAACCTTTACAACCCTGGAAAGTAGGTGCTATTATTATTAATACCAATCAAGATTGGTATTATTATAATACCAATTTTATAATTGAGGACACTGAGGCAAATAGAGGTTAAGTGACTTGCCCAGGACTGCACAGCTAGTGAGTGTCTGAGGTCACATTTGAACTCAGGGCTTTCATGACTCCAAGTCCAGTGCTTTATCCACCGTCCCACCTGGCTACTCCTAAGATCCTTGAGGCATAGATGTAATTTTTCAAACTTCCATTACATACCACACTGCATCTAAAACACATAGTTTACACAGGGTTAGGTTTGGAGAGGTCTTTCAATAAAATAAAAAGCATTAATTAATAAGCTACATAATGGGAACAAGGAAACTACAATTATATTCAAGCAAATGGTTTTCATTATCCTGATTTCTCTAGGATTGGAGAGTGAAAAAGGTTGGAAATACAACAATAAGGAGGATGCTTTGCAAGAGAGGGTAAAGATACCTAAGAAATACAGTGAAAACATATTTAAACCATGCAATGAAAATATAGTACTAGAGGGATTGTGCCTAAAAATCTAAGAGACAAAAGGGAAGTGAGGGAGATTATCACACATGTTACTACAAAAAAAATCTAGAAATATGCTTATTTCAAAGAGAACAACAAAGTAGTTCAGCCTGGGTGGCGAACCAAAAGAAGAGTGATGTAATAGAACTATCTTAGTGTCCCCTATCACCTTCTCAGACTTTTCATTTGGTGACTGTTTTCAAGATTAGTTTTCAACTCCATTCAAAGGGCATTTAGGATCATAGCATTATAGATTTAGAGCTGGAAAGGACCTTAAAGATCATCTATACTAATGTTTTTGTCTTACAGATAAGAGAACTGAACCTCAGAGAGGTTAAATTACTTGTTTGTTGTTGTTTTGTCATGTCCAACTCTTCATGACTCCTTTTTTGGGAGTTTCATTGGCAGAGTAGTTTGGAGTAGTTTGTCATTTCCTTCTCTGGCTCATTTTACAGGTGAGGCAACAGAGGCAAACAGGGATAAGTGGCTTGCCAATGTTCACACGGCTACTAAGGTTCTAAGGCTGGATTTGAACTCATGAAGATGAGTCTTCCTGATTTCAAGCCCAGTGCTCTCTCCACTGCACCACCTAGCTGACCAGTTATTTACCCAAAGTCAAGTAACTTGGCAGCACTAGGATTTGAACCCACACATCATTTAACACTAAATCTCATACTCTTTTCACCATATAGTCTGACTCACCTAACTTACAAAGGACCTAGTATGTGCAAGACATTGTGGCAGGTACTGAGTGTGTTTGTAGTGAACCTAGTTGCCAAGGTGATTGATTCACTTTCCAGTATTCAACAGCACATAAGCAGGAGCAGAAAAGGTTGAGGGTAGGACTAATCCAGAACTGAGTTTGGTAAATCATGAACAGCAACAGAAGAAGGAAGCAAGTGATTCAAGGATAAAGAACACTGCTCAACCTTAAGGTCTAAACAGAATGGAAGAAATTGAGGCTAGAATAGGATTGATAAAGTGAGAGAATAGGCAGGGGAAAAGGGGTCAAGGTTACATTAAGGACAAAGAATCAGGAGAGGTGAGACAGACATAGGGGCTTATGATCAAAGGAAGGAATTTCAGAGTTCATGATCATGAAAATAATGCAATTGTAGGTAATGGTAACACCTAAAATGTAGCCATCCCTATGAGTGGCTGAGGTAAAACCACAGGCCATGGGTGCCAAGGAGGCTGGTGAATTGAGTCTAGAGTGTTTGGTTCAACATGAACATGATAATTCCAGATTATAGTTTCATTATATAAACTCTACCCATCAGCTCAGAAAACAGAGCAATAGATAATATCCCCTCAATACTTATTTTTTAAATTGTTTCCTAGATAGCATTAAGTGCTGAAATTAAAGTTCTTTTTTAAATTAAATTTTATTTTTCCAATTTTCCAACTGACAAAATTAACTTTTTTTTCCTTCCCATCAATGAACAAATATGCATAATTAAGCAAAATGAATTTTTATATTGTCCATGTCCAAAAAATAAATGTCCCTTTTTGTACCCTGAATCTATCACCTCTATATCAGGAGGTAAGTAGCATACTTCATCATCAATTCTCCGAAATCATTGTTGGACATTGCACTGATCAGAGTTATTATGGCTTTGAAAGTTGAATGCTTTTACAAAGTTATTATTTTATACATTGTCCTCCTGGTTATTTTCACTTCATTTTCCAACAATTTGTACAAGTTTCTCTGAAACCAGGCTCTTCAGCATTTCTTATGGCATAATAATATTCTATTACATTCCTGTGTGATAATTTGTATAGCCATTCTCCAAATAATGGATACTTCCTTTAGTTTCCAGCTCTTTGCTACTACAAAAAATAGCATGTGCACTTAGGATATGATACTCAGTTTATACTGGAGAAGAAGCATTACTTCAAGGCAGTAAGATACAACCAAGATCATACCCACTGAATCCATGCTCACTTCCAGCAGAAGTAAGCCAGAACATGATCATCTTAACTAAATGTGCAAACCAAGCATTCTTCAAAAGCAAGACTTGACGTGACTAAAAATATTAGGTCCAGGTTCATGTATTCATCCTTCTTAACGTATCTGACACTCAAAGAAATATTTGGAAGACTAGAGAAATATTCCTTCTACTTTGATCACTGATTTCTTCTGCCAGATCTAATATTTACCTGAGTTTTTCTATAGACTTCTCCATATTGGAAAGAGTATCTCTATTACCCAAATCACACTGATAAGCTTCATTTTACCACAGAAAACACCTTGAAGCTTTAATAATTCCACTCTCCCTGAAAAAAAAACATTATAGCGCTACATAACATGGCATATATGACTTCCTTATCTTTATCAAATGTATTATAATTTTGTTTCTTAAATATAACCAGAAAAAAATCACACCTGGCTCCAAGAAATAGAAAACAAAATGTTCTTGGCTTATTTCAAACAGCCATACTAGAATAATTGTAGTCAGAACAGATTCCCCTCAACCAAATTACCAAGTCATTGCAAAGACACTGTCATTAATCCTTGAAAGATTTCAGAGACTCAAAGATGTTCCACAATGCTGTCAAAAGGCAAACATCTTGATTTTAATAAAAGGAAAGAGAATGGAGTCTGAAAATGATAAACCAGTGAGTTCAAACTTTGATTCCTGGCAAAATTCCAGGACTTATAAAAGGACTAGTGTTAGTTACCATAAAAAAGGAATCAGCAATTATAAGCAAGGATAATCATGTGGATTCATCAAGAACATGATCATGATAGGATATCATATCCTTCTTTGAAAAGGTTACTAGACTGCTAGGTCAGGGGAATATTGTAGATACAGTTTACTGAGAATTTGTTAAAGAATTGGACAAATTCTTTCCTGGGAAAATACGTTTCAGACAATTACATAGCTTAACGGATTCAGATCTGTTTGAATGTATGGACCCAAATGTCTAGTCAGTCACTCAAACAACAAGCATTTATTAGGCACCTATTATGTACCAGGCACTCTGCTAGGTTCTGGAAATCTTAAGATAAAACCAATCAATAAACATTTATTAAGGGCCACTATGTGCCAGGCATAGTACTAAGTGCTGGGGATACAAAAAGTGTTTTAAAAAATCAGCCCTACCCTCAAGGAGCTTACAATCTAGTGAAAGAACTTACAATCAAATGAAGGGAAAAATTAAAAAGTCTCTTCCTTCAAGAAGGTAACATTGCCAGTCATCTTGACTTATGTCGTGCCACTGGACTTCAATAATTCTGAAGGAGGGAGTGAGGCTAACTTTACCCAGCTCTACCTCACTTCAATTCATACACAAGTCAAGATATCACCTCCTTGATGTCATTGGTGCTCTTCAAGAACAAAAGATGAACGATGGTAACAACGTTGTATCAGGGGAAGCAATGTGTACATTTGTAAGGATATATAAAATGCATGGCTCATTGTCACCTTGGAAGAATGTCTCCACTGAAGTGTCCCAGGGATTCATGCTTGCCATTGTGTTATCCAACATCATTACCAAGGACTGGAATAAAGGCACAAATATCAAGTTTATTTTACTTGCAGATGATATGGAGTTAGGAGGGATATTTAATATAAGAGAAGGTAGAAATTGAATCCAGACAGATCTCAACAGATTAGAATTTTGATCTGAATCTAGTAAAAATGAATTTTATTAGAGAAAATGTGAAGTTTTATGCTTAGCTGAAAAAATCAACTTCCCACATACAAGATGGTAAAAAAAATAGCTAGATAATAATGCTTGTGAAGAAGATCTACAGGGTTAGAGGACTACAAGTTCAATATGAGTCAATCATGGAACGTGGGAGGCAAAAAGAATCAATATGAATTTAGGCTTCATGGAGAGTAACAGATCCCAGGACTAACGAGTTTATGGTCTTGTACTAATGCTTTCACTCAAATTTAGCTTTCTAGGCCTATAATATGCTATTCCTGTTCAAGCACTCTGCTGTCCAGTCAAACTGGTATTTTTGTTGATACTCACATACATAATTTCATCTCCCACTTCTGCCTTTGTACAGGCCATTCCCAATACCCAGAATGTACTCCCTCTTCTCCTTTACCTCTTGGAATTTAATTTCATTGAAAGCTCAGCTCAAGCACTATCTACATGAGGCCTTTCCTGATTCCCCAGATGTCAATAGGCTCCTCCAAAAATATGCATTGTATTTATTTCCTTTCCTACCTTTTCAGTGTTCTTACACCTTATTCCTTCTGTGTGTTCTCCCTTCCATCTTATTCCAATAGCATTGGCCTCCTTCCTGATCCTCAAACAAGTACTCCATCTCCTGATTCTGAGCAATTTCACTGACTATTCCCCATGCCTGGAATTATCTTCCTCTTCATCTGTCTCCTAACTTCGGTAAGGTCCCAGCTAAAATTCTATCTAAAATCCTAGTCATCTAAGTGGCACAGTGGATAGAGCACTGTGCCTGGAGTCAGCAATATTTGAGTTCAGATCTGGCCTCAGACACTTAGTGGGTGTGTGACACTCATCACGACCTCATCTATGAAATAGCGATAACAAAAGCACTTATCTTACAGGGTTGTTGAGAACAAAATAGTAAGTAATAAAACAATACGTAAATACTATCATTTTATTTATTGTTGATTTTTTTTAAAAAAGGACTTAACCTCACAAAACAAAATTCCACCTTCAGGCTCTTTTACAACAAGCTACACACCTCAAGATTCTTTGGAAGATGTAACAACATAAATAAAACTGTCCAATGACTCTCTGGTAATAAGGATCATGTGAGCCATAAAATAGGAAGATGCATTCTCCCCAAAACTATTCTCCACTGGGATGGAGGAGATTCAGCACAGTGTTCAAGTAGAGGAGGAACATCTTGTGAATGGTGAATTCTGTTTGCTGAAGATATTATGTTAATTGCATCAAGCCCCAGGACATTGCAGAACCTCCTAGAAGAAAAAAAAAAACTTGTAATCGCTCGAAGGATTTTGGCCTGTCCATCCACATGTGAAAGACCAAATGAAAGGGAGGAAAGAAGGAAGGAGGGAGAAAAAGAAGGAAGGAGGGAGAGAAAGAAGGAATGAACAAACAAATAAACAAAGGAACAGATGAAGGAGTGAATGAACGAATAAATGAAGGAACAAAGGAAGGAAGAAAGAAGACTTAAACTTTTAATATGTATAAAGCACTTTTATTAGTGCTGAAAATATGAATAGAAAAGCAAGACAGTCTCTGGACTGAAGGAGTTCATATTCTAAAATGGTAAGACAACACATATAGGGGATTGAAGCTGATTGTGTTGGTGCACATCTGTAGTACTGTCTTCCATTCTGAATACGATATTTCTATGAAGGTATTGATAAATTGGAGAACATCCAGAGGAGGACATTCCAGGAAGATGAAGTGCCTTGAAATAATGTCATATCAGGATCATCTAAAGGGGCAAGAGACGTTTAGACTGGAGAAGTTAAGATTTGGTTGGAGGCAGGGGGAGGACAGGTATTAAAGCTGTGTATTCAAATATTTGGACAACTATCTTTCCACTACACCACAGTGCCCCATTAGAGTTGTGTCATCAGTCTAGTGTAGTCATGGTAGAGAAGATCCAGCATGTTTGCAGCAAGCTAAAGGTCTCCTAAGTCAGTCAGTCATCAAACATTTATTAAGCACTTCTTAAGTTCTAGAAATATAAGGAGTTCACATTTTAATTGGGGAGAGAACATGGAAAAAATTATACATATAAGCTATATATAGTGTAAATGGAAATTAAATGGAAGGTCTAGAAATGTCAACAGTTATCTCATTATGGACTTTGGGGTGCTCCCTAGAAGTTGATAAAATAGCCAATGTAAAAAATATTAAGTAATGAATAAATTCAGGTAGAGTGTAATTTTCAGCTAAACTCATTTTGTTCTTTCAAGAGAACAGCATTTTTTCACTAAAATGTCTATAGATGAATATTCCTTTTTTATAGCCCTTATCCCTTATATTCTTCACTAACATATACTTTTTATCTAATTTAAACTACAGTTTAATTCTTTTACACACCAGTGTCTCATCACCAAAAAAAAAGTCTATGTAACTGACTCTTCCCATTCTGTTTATAGTATAATTCCCAATGACAAAAATGAGTTTTTGGTAATTGTATGTAAAGGGCGGGGAGGTGGCAGCTAGTATAAATGCATTTTTAATCACAAAAATTGCGTGAATTTTGAAAGTAAGTGGGGCATAAATGATTTGTGAATCAAATCTCACTGTACCAAACCTGTACTGAATGTCCCTGTTAAGACAAGATTAATGGTTGGTTGCCTTAAGTAGCTATTTTTTCTAATCTATTACAATTCCTCTAATGCCTTGTGCTGACAGTTGCAGTTTCTATAATGTTAGCCATTGTTAATTTTGTTTTGGCCATCTTTTTAATAATGCCACTTGGCTCATTTTAATAAGTCCAATTCAACTTGCCTTCTTGCACATAAGAATAAAAATATACCATGGGAAAAGTAAACATACTTGGTCAAAAATGCTCCTTGATGCTTTGCGTGCTTGCTATTCCTTTTACTTTGAAGCAAGGTAAAATCTGTAAATACAAGTGTAAATACAAATACTTCATCATCCACATTTTATTGTTCTCCTAATATTTGGGCAGAGTACATTGCAGATTGTGGAAGCACAAATACCTCATCTCTGAGGACTACAAAAGTTTTAAAATATTTTGCTCTTAGGCAGGTGAGAAGGTGGAGGGTAGGAAAGTCATTGAATGAGCCCAATAAAGAAAATCAATTCAAACTGATTACTCTGAGCCCACAGAAAATTAGACATTGCCAGAAGAAATGTGTAAAAGGTTTTCTGATGACTTGGATGAGGAAAATGTCTGACAACTGTTCTCCCCAAGCCTATCAAAGATGAACAAAATAAATAGCAGGGAAAAGGCAAACTCTGTTGTCTTGGTTTCCAAAGCTGCTGCATGTCACTATCATAATTCTAGAAACAAAACAGAGTGACTGCCATATTCATCTGTATGCAAATGGAGTATAAGCTCTTCCTCTCACAGAGTTAGTTGGAGGTAATATTTGTTCCCCTGTTCAAGGAGAGAATGGCTTTTTAACTTTTTAAGAACTGTGTAACCTTTTCAAAATCTTTTATGAGCTCTATGTGAACACTACATACCAAGCCTTAGGATCTAAAAATACTTGTCTTTCAGAGGATGTAATTAGTTTTTAGCATTAGCATGGCTACCTGAAATTTTAAACTTTGTTCAAATACTGCCACTGCCTACTTTTGTTTCATCTAATATTTCCAAAGAGTCTTCTGTGATTTTGTAGGTGTGGGCCCCCACTCTACTGATGCCCATTTGAACCTCTCTGTATCTTAGTAGATGGCCTCATAATGGCTACAGCCAAAAATATTCATCATCTGGGGCCAATCTTCTGGCTATTACTTAATTTGGTAATGGCTCAATAGCCATCATTGACATCATGCACAAAGACTTTCCTGTCTGGTAGGACCTGCTAGAGCTTGTGCTTCACTGGATAATTCAGTCCATCAATAAACACTTATTAAGTTCTTACTATATGCCATGCACTGCGCTACGTGCTGAGATGAACTGGATGAGGCATTGTTGGAGGACTGTAATAAAGAAATTCTAATCTATACTTATGGGGAAGAGAGTTGTGGTAGATAAAAAAGAATAGATAGATATAGATTCTACATTTACTCTTATGTTGGAAACTCTGCCACTACTCAATGGGACCAAGGAATTCTGAGCAACATTTGTAGAGAATTATTTTAAAAATAGATTAGGATTAGATTGGTCTGATAGTATTATTTTAATAGTTATTAAACTATTAATTATTATTATTTTAAATTATTAAATTAAATTAAAATTATTTTAATTTTAATGATTATTCTTTTGCATTTTATTTACAATTTAACAAATCCAATAGAGCAGTAATCAATGAAAAGCATGTCAGATAAATGGGTACATAGGAAGGTAATTATGAAGGAAGGAAAAGAGAGAATGATGAGACAGAGTGAGAGAGAGAATTCTGAAACTTGTGAAGCTTTCGTTCAAAAAGTAATAAGAATTCACAGACTTTCTGAAGTAAGTGAAAATATGAGTAAGTGGCAGAGACTTGTAAAATTCTACATTCATACCATGGGAGCACCAGCACAATAAAAACTATAACACAATAGCAAAAATAACTTCTTACTGATGATGATAAATATGCAGTGCAGAAATTTATGTCTCAGCATCTGTGGGACTCCTTACTCCATGCAAAATCCCAGTGGGACATCACATGTATGGGAGACTTCTGGCATCATTGGCTTGATCTGGACGTAGACTGTAATAAGCAAACTAGATTAATTCCATTTATTCAAATTGCCCTTACTCTCCAGTGCAAAGGACCACATAGGCCTCAGAAGTAGTTGGTATCACATAAAGGAGTTCATCAGGCAAAGTTTAAGCAGAAGTCACTACCTGGCTGAGGAGGTATTGCATATAATTCAACTATCTGGGTTCACAACGTACTTGCTGCTATAGCTGAGATCAAGAAAAATCCTTATTCTTTCTGTCTTATCCTACAAAGTCTTCCACAAATTTCCTATCTCCTTGCTGTATGTATTTTATACGTACTTATCTCCTCCAGTAGAATATAAGCTCATTGCAAGTCGCGATAGTTTCACTCTTGGTACTTGTATTCTCAGTACTTATCAAAGTACATGACCTATACCAGGTGCTTAATACTTGTTCACTGATGGGTTGGCAGTGGATAATTTTCTGCCTGCTTGGTTTATTATTCTTCATAGTTGGAGAACTTCTTTGGGATTTTATTATGGATCTTTCTTAGGGTCGGTTTTCAGAGCCAAGTTGTGATTAGACTAAAAGGAGAAAAGAATAAATGAAAAAAAATAATGTTTACCGATCTTTTCCATGTTTTTGTTTCTTGCCATTCTTTTAGTTTTATCAAGTGCCCTTGAGAAGAGTTTGCTTAGTTGAGTCTCTTGCTAAGTTTTTTACAACTTATTTTCCCTAAATGGTTTCTTTATATTTTATGTGGTGATACTTTTCATAATATCCCATTATCCTCCTTTATAATATCTTACAAATGAAATCAAATTCCAAACTGCTGTTACCCTTGGCTGCTGTAGTAAGGAAATAAGTAAGGAAGTAAGGAAATTTTACAGCAACTAAACTTCCTTAGGAAATGGTAATAGTCTGTGTTGTTTTGTTACTACCAATAGTTTATGTAAATAGGCTAAGCTGGAGTTGTATCTATGCAGACCATAGCTTCTTATTTTTATTATTTATTTTAGTTTGATATTAATTAATCTCATTACCCTAATAAGATGGTGACCTGAGTATACACAGGGTTTGAGGAGGAAGATCAGAGAAAGTTCACGCTGCATGTACCATTTACATTTGTCCATGATGGACAGGCAAAATTATAAAATAAGAAAATGAGGAGAAGTAGCATTCAACAGAGTCAATACCATGAGCAGAGACATAGAGATGGAAAAGTACAGGGTATGTTCTGATAATAGGAAGTAGACCTGTGAGTACCTAATAGAGCACAGAAATAATATAATCATAACTGTGCTCTGATAGTCTCTCTTTGTTCCTTAATTGTTACATATCTTATCTGCCCCCAGTAGATTATAATTCCCTTACAAGAAGAGGCTGTCATTTAATTAATAATAATGCCTTATGTTATTATTAAGAATAATAATGATTTTCCATTTTCAAAGAACTTGGATAAATAACATTTCATTTGATCCTGAATAAATAAGTTCAGTCAATCCTGTTATAATGCTTGTTTTAAAAATGGGACTTGGTTCCAATACAGTTGATATATTAAGTAACAGTTTGAGCATACCTTGAATTTCACATTTACTTATGTTTGAGTATACCTTGAATTTCGCATTTACTTATGTTTGAGTAAACCTTGAATTTCACATTTACTTATGTGTGATTTTGTCAAGGAGAAACAGACAACTACACCCAGCTGAACAAAGCACAAAGCACGCCCAGGCACATACTTCAAACATCCACCAGCTACCTCAGTTCACCTCACGTATCATCCTGCAAGGTTGGAAAACAACACTTCACAATAACTCACAAGCTGCATCCTTTTCCTTGCCCACTTCCACAAGCCACCTTAAGACCTTTTTCAAGGCAAAGTGACATATTTATTGTATATCCTCTGTTGTATATCTCCTGGGGCAGTAGGAGCTATGGGCAAAGGAGGGTTGATCTGCATCCACCCAGCTCACATCCCCACCAACAGCCCTGGCCCCAATACTGCCCTCTCACCCATAGCCATCAACTTTATCAACTCAGGGCTAGAACACTTATATAAGTTGAGAAGCAGCCTGAATCTATTGACATTGCACTATTTGTTGTAGTATTTATGTATTGCTTAACCATTTAACTTGTAGAAATCTATACTGTTTTTATTAGGTTGCTATCTTTTTGTTTATTGTGTCACTGGTGATGCTTTTGAGTTTTGTGTCCCTAACCCCATTTTTCCCATAAGCTTTGAGATTTTTATTGCTAGCTTTTGTGTAATATGGTGATTTGTAGGAACACATATGTTGGGCGATAGCAGAACTGACTGTACTGATATCCACACTTCAGACACTCACTGTACCTTCACCAATCTGCTGCTCCTTCCCCACTATATCAGAGAAAAATGTGTTTCCCCTTTCCAAAGCTAAACCCACCTATGTTATTTATTCTATTCCCCTCTTTTTTTCATCCTCCAAGTTCTGACAATCTTAAAACTTTCACATTCCTTCCTTTCTATTCTGTCCACCACCACCCTACATCAGGCCATTCCACAAATTGTTGCCAGATTAATCTTTCTAAATCAAAGCTCTGGTCAACTAATCCCTTGTTCCAAAAACTTCAGTGGCTTCCCATTACATATATCATAAGTTGCAAACTTCCTTTAGCCTAGAATTCTAACTCTAACCTAGGTTACCAGCTTTATTTCATGGTAGTACCCTTCACAAAGACTTGTGAAGAGGAATAAGAAGTTAAAGAGGCAAGATAAGATGGGATACTTGGTTTGAGTGAATGAAAAGGGCAATAGAATGGATAGTTCTAATGGAATCAATCACCTAGCTCCATTCAAGATCCTGTTTTGAATTGCCCACTGATGAAGAGTCAGGTTTTTTGAGCCAATGTCCTTGAATCACCAGCCCTTGCCATCCTGGATCATTTACCATTTTCCAGAACAAATTAGTTGTGTTTTTCTCTAGACCTGTAATGCCTCTCTCCAACTATTGATATCCTAGTCACCCCTTCAAAACCCAGTTTAAACGTTATCTTCTCCATCACATTTTCCCCTAGTACCTCGCCTGAAGTGGCTTCTTCCTCTGAACTCTCATAGTTCTTTATTCCTATTTTCCCTATGTACTTACTTATTGAATACTCCCTTTTACTATAATTATATATATATATATGTACATGTATATATGTATATACATACATATATACATACATATATAGATATACATACACATACATACATATACATATATACATATACACATATACACATATATACATATATATATAAAATCCTTCCTGATGACAGGAAGCAGCTAGGTGGCACAGAGGATAGAGTGTCAGGCTTGGAGTAAGGAAGATTCATCTTCCTGAATTCAAATCCGGCTTCAGACATTTACTAGCAAGTCACTTAACCATGTTTGCCTCAGTTTCTCATCTGTAAAATGAACTGGAGAAGGCAGTGGTAAACCACTCCAGTGTCTTTTCCAGGAAAACCCCAATTGGGTTCACAAAGAATCAGACTGAAAAACAATCGAATGACATCTTCCCTACTGAATGCTAAGCTCCAAGAGGACAGTGTGATAGGATTTTCCTGACATTATTTCTCTGACTTCCCTAACTCAGCTTCCTCATCCCCTAACCACTTGCCTCCAATCTAATCGGCCTCAGCTTCCTTAATACAACTTCCTAATGTAGGGCCGTAAAAGGTCCCAGATTTGGTAGGTACTTGAGAATACTTAGTCAAACTCTGATGACATAAAGATCATTTCCAGCTGATAAAGCAGGCTGTCTAGGGAAGTTGTGTCATTGTCTCCTTGCTGTATATCCTTATTGTGTTAGAGCAAAGTAATCTTTTGTTCAATGACTCCTAACACATTACATGCCAAAATTGAGCCTGAACCAAGAGCCTGACTTTAAAGCCATGCCTGCAACAAACAGGGACCACATCTTACTCTTTTTTAAAATATATAAATTTATTTATTTTCAGTTTTCAGCATTCACTTCCACAAGATTCGGAATTCCAAGTTTTCTTCCTGTCTCTCCCCTCCCCCCACCCCAGGACAGCATGCATTTTAATAACCCCTTCCTCCAATCTGCCCTCCCTTCTATTACTCCCCACCCCTTTCTCTTATCCCCTTCCCTTCTATTTTCCTGTAAGGCAAGATAGATTTCTATACCCCATTGCCTGTATATCTTATTTCCCAGTTGCACATAAAAACAATTTTCAACATTCATTTTATTCTCTCCCTTCCTCCCTCCCCACCCACCCTCCTTGAGAAATCAAGCAATTCCATATAGGTTATACATGTGTAGTCATGCAAAACACTTACATAACATTCAGGTTGTGAAAGACTAACTATATTACTCTCTATCCTGTCCTGCCTTCCATTTATTCTATTCTCACCTCTCCCCTCTTCCCCTCCATTGTAATAGCTCCTTCTTGCCTCTTTTATGTGAGGTGATTTACTACATTCTACCTCTCCCTTTCTCTTTCTCTCAGTACATTCCTCTCAATACTGAATTTTATTTTTTAGGCATCATCCCTTCATATTCAACTCACCTTGTGCCCTCTATCTACACACACACACACACACACACACACTATATATATATATATATATATATATATATATATATATATATATATATATATATATATATATATATGTATATATTCCCTCTAATTACCCTAATACTGAGAAAGGTCTCTGGAGTTACAAATATCTTTCCATGTAGGAATGTAAATGGCTCAACTTTAATAAGTCCCTTATGGCTTCTCTTTTCTGTTTACCTTTTCATGTTTCTCTTGATTCTTGTATTTGAAAGTCAAATTTTCTATTCAACTCTGGTCTTTTCAAACAAGAATGCTTAGAAGTTCTTTATTTCACTGAAATTCCATTTTTTCCCCTGAGATACTATACTCAGTTTTGTTGGGTAGGTGATTCTTGGTTTTGATTCTTGGTTTTAATCCTATCTCCTTTGAACCCTGGAATATCATATTTGAAGCCCTCTGATTCCTTAGTATAGAAGTTACTAAATCTTGTGTTATCCTGATCGTGTTTCCACAATGCTTGAATTGTTTCTTTCTGGCCACTTGTAATATTTTCTCCTTGACCTGAGAACTCTGGAATTTGGCTACAATATTCCTAGGAGTTTTCCTTTTGGGATCTCTGGTTCTAGAATATCAGAGCAGGTTTCCTTGATAAGTTCTTTTTTTTTTTTTTTGGAGGGGGGAAGGCAGGGCAATTGAGGTTAAGTGACTTGCCCAAGGTCACACAGCTAGTATATCAAGTATCTGAGGCCACATTTAAACTCAGATCCTCCTGACTCCGGGGCCAGTGCTCTACTCACTGCACTACCTAGCTGCCCCTTGATAAGTTCTTGAAAGATCTTGTCTAGGCTCTTTTTTTGATCGTGGTTTTCAGGTAGTTCAATAATTTTTAAATTATCTCACCTGGATCTATTTTCCAGGTCAGTTGTTTTTCAAATGAGATATTTCACGTTGTCTTCTATTTTTTTCATTCTTTTGGTTTTATTTTATAATTTCTTGATTTCTGATAAAGTCATTAGCTTCCCTTTGCTCCATTCTAATTTTTAAGGGATAATTTTCTTCAGTGAGGTTTTGGACCTCCTTTTCCATTTGGACAATTCTGGTTTTCAAGGCATTTTTCTTCTCATTGCCTTTTTGGGAGTTTTTTGCCATTTGGGTTAGTCTATTTTTAAAGGTGTTATTTTCTTCAGCATTTTAGGGGTCTCCTTTAGCAAGCTGTTGATTCACTTTTCATGATTTTCTTGCATCACTCTCATTTCTCTTCCCAATTTTTCCTACGATTCTCTTATTTGATTTTCAAAATTCTTTTTTGAGCTCTTCCATGGCCTGAGATCATTTTGTATTTCTCTTGGAAGCTTTGGATGTAGGATCTTTGACCTTGTGGTCTTCCTCTGGCTTCATGCCTTGATCTTCCTTGTCGCTGTGTGTAAGAAAACATCTTTTTACCCAGAAAGTAACTTTCTGTAGTCTTATTCTTTTTCCCATTTGCTCATTTTCCTAGCCAATTATGTGACTTTTGAGCTCTTTGTTAAGTGGAGGGTGTATTGTCCCAAGTTTCAGGGGTTTTGTGCAGCTGTTTTCAGAGATATCTCTAGGGACCTGTAACTTCTCAGTTCCTCCAAAGAGGTACGATCAAAAGGGAGGTGTTTATTCTTCTTCTCAACTGTACGCTGGTTACTGAGCAACCATAAGCATTCTTTTCTGCCCTGTAACTGCAAGGGCAGTTCCCTCTCCACAGCTGCCACTAGCTCCACCATGCCAGTGCTTCTCCTCACCCCAGGACCACCACCCATGGCTGCAACCCAGATCAGCCACTTGATTCTCCCACTGCCTGTAGGTTGAGAGCTTCAGAAGCAGCCACCACTGCAGCAGTGACTGCTGTCACCCTGGGGCTGGGGCTAGGGCTGTGGCCAGACCACGATCCTCTCTCACCCAGGTCAGAGAGCTTTCCCACTGACCTTTGAAGCTGTCTTTGGCATTTGTGGGTTGAGAAGTCTGGAAACTGCTGCAGCAGCCAGTGATACAGTACCCTGAGGCCTGCTCCAGTCATATCTGTACTGGTGAGGCCCAGACTGGGTTGCCCTCTACTCTGCGATAGACCCTTCCTGTTGGCCTTCCAGATTTCTTGGGCTGGAAATCTGCTTCACTCTGTTACTCTGTCATTTTGTGGCTTCTGCTGCTCTAGAATTTGTTTAGAGTCCTTTTTATACATATGTTGAGGGGTTTGGGGGGAGAGCTCAAGTGGGTCCTTGAGTCTACTCCACCATCTTGGCTCTGCCCTCTACTCATTTTTTAATTTCGGGCCACATCCAGTACAGAATCTTGTACAATAGATATTTAATGTTAATGGAATGGATACATTCATTTTTTATCTTTTCCCTACCCCACCCAGCTACACACACATAAACACACAGCAACTTACAAGCAATAAGTCCACAGGAGACAACTGAAAACATGTTGAAAGGCATGTGAAGTTGAGGTTGAAAAGATTAAATGGGAGAGTAGATTTAAAAGTGACTGAAATAGGCAATAAAGTAGATAGTTCAATAGCTCTTTATATGGTCTTGTTTTGTGACCACAGAACAAGGAGTTTTTGAGCCAACTTCTCTTGACCACTACAAAGAAAAATATCCTCAGAGTTAAAAATTACTAATACCAAGAGTAATAATAATAATAATAATGATTTGGGAAGTAGAGGACAGCTTGAACATAGGTTCGTAGGACTTGCCTCATATCCCTCCGCACTCCAGTCCATCTTCTACTCAGTTATCAAGATAATCTCCCTAAAGCACAAGTCTAACCATCTTGCTCTCTCTCTCTTTTTCCTTCTCTCTGTCTCTCTTTCTCTCTCTCACACTCACACACACACACACACACACACACACACACACACAGATCCCTTATTCAGTTAACTCCAGTAGCTCCCTATCACTTCCAAGATTAGAATCAGGATCAGGACCCAGATCAGGACCAAGAAGAGAGGAAGAGAGAGAAGGAGCATGTAAACACCATCCCCACCATCCATCTGTAGATGGATGTTAAAGTCAACACAGTGATTGTAGCAGGCCCCAATCATAGGACACTCGTTAGCTATGACTATAAGTGGGAATTTATACAGGGTGTCCCAAAAGACCTAATGAGGTAAGTAGCTTAAAACTCTGCCATGCATGAAGACTTTTGGGATACCCTATAAGATCTTTGGGAATAATTAATATTAATTCATGAGTCTCTAGTGGTTTTCACTTTCCTTTCTTTTGAAAGGAAGCAAGATATAGTGGAAAACATGCTAGACATCAAATCAGGAAAAACCTGAGTTTAAATCCTACCTGAAGTACTTATTGGTCATGTGACTAATGGCAAGTAACTTAACCTCAACAAGTCTTAGTAACTTCATCTGTATAAATGGAATGAAAATGCCTGGAGTTTTTATCTCACAGGACTATTCTGAGGAGCAAATAGGGTTAGGGTCAGGGATAGAGAATAGACCTGTGATTTCATTGGCAGAAGGAACTCCCAAATGAGAAAACTCCCTCAACCAATGCAGGTTAGCACTTTTTTTGCAACTTGGAGTGCCTAGAGCACAGAGATGTTAAGTGATTTGTCCAGGATGACACAGCCAGAATATGTTACGGGCAGAACTTAAACTCAGGTCTTCCTGGCTCCAAGGCCAGTTCTCCATATTGCTTTATAGCAGGAGAATGAAAGAAAAGATAGAACCTCTGCTCAGGGGGATGGGGCCAGGAGAATTGACAGACTAAATTACTCAATTCTTATTTTGCTTTTGTTTTCCTTAAGCAGAAGAATAATCTTTGGCCTAGAAGGGACAGAATAAATTGAAACTTATTAAAGTAAGAAAGGGGCAGGTAGGCAACACATTGGATAGAGTTAGGAGGACCTGAGTTCACAACCTGCCTCAGACACTTACTAACTGCGTGACTCTGGACAAGTTACTTAACCTTCTTTGCCTCAGTTTCCTCATCTGTAAAAATAAACTTGAGAAGGAAATGGCAAACCACTCCAGTATTTTTGCCAAGAAAACCCAAAATGGGATATGAAGAGTCAGACAAAACTGAAAATGACTGAACAATAATAATAGTAAGAAAGCTTCTAGGTAATTTCAATGAGTTCGAGTCACTGGGACAAGATGAACTATATCCTTATGTACTGAAAGAACTGGTAGATGGGTTTGCTGAGCTACCATCAATGACATTTCAGTGATTATGGAGAATGAGAGAGTTATCACAGGATTGGAGAACAGTAAATGTTATCTTGATTTTTAAAAATGGAAGAGAATGAGGTGTGTAAACTCCAGTCAATAAGCCTAACCTAGGTTCCTAACAAATTTCTAGAACTTGTTACTGTTGGTCCTATTCAGTAAAAATAAAGTCAAGAGAAACCTGAGTAACCTAATGATCACAAAGGTGGCTTCATCAAGAGAAAGTCGTACCAGATTAACCTCATTTTTATTTTATGACAGGATTACTTGCCTGATTGATTAGAGAAATGTTGTAGATATAGTGAAAATCTTAGTAAAGCATGTGATAGAGTCTCTCCTGCTATCCTTGTGGATAAGAGAGATGCATGCTAGATAAAAGTATAGATAAATGGATTCTGAGTTGGTTGAATGTTCAATCCCAGTGAATAGTCATTAATCTTTCCAAGTTGACTTGGAAGAAAGTCTCTAGTAGAGTGCACCAGTCAACGACACTTGATCTTTTATTGCCTAGCATTTTTGTCAGTGACTTGGCAAAAGACAACAGATGGAATGCTAAACAAATTTGTAGATGATCCAAGTGCACAGACAGCAAAATGGTGACCTTGGAGTTCCTATGCTCTTCTAGGCCCTTTCTCTGATGATTAAACCTTCCTAGTCTCTATACTTTATCCAAAACAGAGAAGGAAAAACATTTCTTCTGGCACTTTTCACCCTTCCTTCCATTAGATGACTAACTTATTAAACACCTTTGTAAAAAGCTTCTGGAACAGAAGAGGGCATGACCACACTAGCATTCTTCACCCACACTAGATGTCACTGTTGCATGCCTACTAATTCCAGTCTTCACAACCCGTGCTTTTGTACAGTAGCTGTCAAATGTTGTCCTGACATTAAAATCCTACTCTTTCCTCTCCTCACTCTAGACTTTACTCCAGATTAAAAGGGAATGGGAGCCATTCAGGTGTAATGAATTAGGATTAAAGATAGTTTATTGTGTACATGTGCCAATGTCTTTGTGAAGCAACTCTTGGGAACCCAGAGATTTGAGAAGACTCATTATTTGTGTATTTCTATATTTAGGAGAAAAAAAAAGCCTCTCAGATTAGGACTCTCCACAGAAAATTTCTGTAGTGCCCTCCATGAAAATACATAATTTTCTATTTAAATTCATTCCTGGTTAATTCCCTTCCCCACTCCTAACCCCTCCCCCCCATCCAATTACCCTTGTGAGCAGCAGATTGCTTGATGGGAAACACACTGATGTACTTGGGATCATAGTTGGAAGGGAACCTTGGCGATCAGGTAGCCCAAACCCTTCATTTTACAAATGAGAAAGCTGAAGACCAGAGAGGATGACTGACTGGCCCAGACCTATATGTAAAACAGCAAGGCAAAGATTTGAACTACTTCCTCTGAGATATTTTACCTTTAAACTGGAGTGGGGAAATACTACTTCAAGGTTAGATGAACATTTGACAGCTACTGTACAAAAGCACGGGTTGTGAAGACTGGAATTAGTAGGCATGCAACAGTGACATCTAGTGTGGGTGAAGAATGCTAGTGTGGTCATGCCCTCTTCTGTTCCAGAAGCTTTTTACAAAGGTGTTTAATAAGTTAGTCATCTAATGGAAGGAAGGGTGAAAAGTGCCAGAAGAAATGTGATAAGACAAAGAAATATTTGTTCTTTGATTTGTTTCCCAAATCTAGGTTCTCTCTTCCCTTCTTTTGTTTCCTGCTTATGTTGTAAAAACCTCTATTTTCCCTTTCGCTCCTTTTTTTATTACCTAAAACAACCATCCCCTTCCCTGCCTCCTTCAAGAGTTCTCTACAGAAGTGAAACTTTGGGTCCAGACCAAAAAGATAAGGGGCATGAAGGAAGGGGAAGGGAGAGAAGGAAATGGGTATGTTTTGTCATTATCTCTTTCCCTCCCTTGGTTAAGAATTCTCCCTCTAGTCATAGCTATGAATGATGTCTGATTTGGCTATTTTCTAATTTTATTGACAGTATGCGCTTCAATTTTCTAATTACATATCTATTTTGAGCTTCTCGTCATATATGATGCAATATGTTCATCTAAACCTAATTTCTGCCTGATTGATTGCCAGTTCCAGAAAATTACTGAAAGGATATCACCCATGTGCATTCCCTATAAGCACCTCAAAACCAATATGTCTAAAACTGACTTCATTGTCTTTCTCCTCAAACCATATCTTCTTTTTCACTTGATTAGTATTACCAGTCAACATGTATTAAGTACCTATTATGTGCTGAGCACTGTCTAGGCTTTGTAGATAACAATTACAATGAATGAAACAATTCCTATTTGAAAGAAGCTTAAATTCTAATAGTGGAGATGAAAAGTATTTGCAGAATAAGTATGATGGAAATAATACAAAGTTAAATACATAGGAAATTTCCAGAGAGTGCTCTAGCAGTTGGGAGGATCAGAACAGGATTCATATGGAAGGTAGTGCTTGAGCTTTGTTTTAAAGGAAGAAAGGAATTCTATGAGATGCAGGTGAGGAAAAAGTATATTCTAGGCATGAGGGATAGCTAGTTCAAAGATACAGAAATAGGAGATAGAATATTATATGTAAGAAACAGAGAGAAGGCCAGTTTGGCTAGATCACAGAGTGCAGGGATGGGGGGAATGCCAATGAGGTTGGAAGGATAGGTTGCAGACATCTGATTAGGGTTTTAAGAGCTAAACAGAGGAGTTTATATTTTATCTCAGAGACAAAGAAAACCACTGGAATTGACTGATTGGAGGGAGTGGGGAGGGGTGAGATGGGAGAGGATATGTGGAGGAAAGACTGAAAGGGAAGAACCTTGAGGGAGGGAGGCCAATTAGGAGGCCATTGGAGGTGGTTTGTCCATCCTTCTGGTAGAGGACCAGGACATCAGGGAGATGATGACATACAATTGAATTGAAATTAAGTAAGAGGTGATAAGGGGCTGAACGAAGATTTTTGCTGTAAACATAGAGAAATTAGAGAGATTGTGAAGGTGGGAGCAATAAGATTTGGCAACTAATTGCATATGTGTGGTGAGGGAGAGTGAGAAGTCAAAAATAACATCAAAGCTGTGAACCTGGGAGATCAGAAAAATGGTAGTGTCTTTCATAGAAATAGCAAAATTTGTAAGGGCAGGAGATAATGAGTTGTTTTGGAAAGGTCATTGATACCACAATTCACTCAAATCCCCATGTATGAAATTTCACTCAAACCAGTCTTTGACTCTTCCCTCTCCTTCATTTCTCATATCTGAATGATTGTCAAATCCTATTAATTCAATCCGGAAAAAAAATCACAAAATGTTAGAATAAGAAGAAAAAAAGAGGCACACCAGAACAAGAATCCCTGTTTTAACAGCAAAAAAAAATTATCTTCCAGCCTTTCCTTGGGCAGTCGTGATGATGGGAAAACGAATTCTACTTTGAGAGCTCCAGTTGTTAGGACACCTTACCCTACACTCTTCAACTTCCACCTATTACTGGGAGTAATTTCTTCCAGGACCAAGCAAAAATAAAATCTAAGTTCTCTATACATGACAGTCCTCCAGATACTTGAACTTTTATCCTTCCTGAATCTTCTGTAAACTACATATCCCCTGTTCCTTCAACTATTCTTCATCTAAAATGGATTCAAGGCCTTCATCACTATAACTGTCCTCTAAATGCTCTCCAGTTTATCAATATACTTCCTAACAGGTGGAACACAGAACAGAGCACAATACTCCAGATGTGGTCTGACCAGATGAACAGAGTCCAAGGATCATAGATTAAGAGTTAGAAGGGCTCTCACAGGCCATCTAGTCCAACATCCACACTTTACCAATGAAGAAATTGACAAAGGGAGGCTAAGTGACTTACCAAATGTCATAAAGGTAGATGGTGTCAGAGTCAAGTTTTGAACCGAGGTCTTCTGACTGCAATTGCACTCCATCCAATGCACTCCATTGCCTCCTTATCGCTTCTTTATTCCCAAATTATACGCATCTCTTAATGTAGCCTAAAGTTACATTAGTTGTCTTGACTGCGATAACATTCTTGACTTAGAGTGAGCTTGCAATACACTAAAAAACACAGTTCTTTTTCAGATTGTTATCAAGCCACACATCACCCATATAGGATTAATGGAATTTATTTTTTTAATCTAAGTATAAGAATTTATATTTATTCCTATTAAAATTCATTTTACTAGTTTCTGGCCAACATTCTGGTATGTTGCAATCCTTTTAGATTTCGATTTTATCATCCAATATGTTAACTATTACTCTCAGCTTTATGTCATCTGAAAATTTTGTAAGCATGCCATCTATCCAATGACTTTATCCAAGGCATTGATAAAAAATGCTACATAACATGGAGTCAAGCACAGTTTCTTAGTATATTTTATTAAAGATGTCCTCCCAAGTTCATACTAGAAGAGTAATGACTCTTCGTGGAAACCCCACATTCAATACCTCAAAATCCACTTATCTATACTTTTATCTAGTTCATTTCTCTCCACATTTTCACAAGACTACTAGAGACTTTGTCAAATGCTTTGTTAAAATATAAATATTTTCTACTTTCCTCTCCAAGTCCTATTTCTAACTCCTAGACTTTCTCTATGATGCCACAACAACTCTCACCCTGAAAGTTCACTCTAACTCTTAGGCCTTCTCACCCTGGAAATAAACTCTGCCCCTGTAATTCCTTCTTCCTACTGTTCATTCTTCACAGAAACTCCACATTAAGCAAAGTGCTCAAGCCATTCATGTCTTTATTTCTCTCCAGGAACTGTTCCTGCTTCTCCAGACTTTGTCTACCATGCCCCCATGATTACCATCTCCCCTCCCACTCACTTGTCAGCTTCTTTTACATATGTTATCTTCCACTCATTAGAATGTGATCTCCTTGAGAGCAGGGAGTCTTTCATTTTGCCCTTATTTGTCTTACTAGCACTTAGCACAAAGCCTTGAGCATTTTAGGCACTTAATAAATTTTGATTGATAAATTAATAAATGTTTATTGATTTGTTGACTTGGAAATATTTCCCAATCTACCCCAATGTTTCCTAACCTATATAATCTTGTCAAAAAAAGAAATTGAGGTTAATTTGGCATGACTTTCTCTTGATGAAGCTATCTTTGGAATCACTATTTCTTTTTTCAGATGTTCACCTACCATCCCTTTACTAATATGTTCTAGAGACACTCAGGTTTCTCTTGATTTCAAATAAATCTTTCAATTTCTACTAAATAATAATAATATAACATTAAGGAGATTTAGAAATTTATCAGAAAACTAAGTCAAGCTCATTGGCTATAGTTTACAGATTTCCTTCTCATCATTTTTTTTTTTTAAAATGAGGGTAACATTTTCCTTCTCCAGTCTGGTGATACCTCTCACATTTTCCATGATCTTTCACTTAATTGTCACCAACAGTAGCAAAGCAATCATCTCTATCAGTTCTTTTGGTACGTAAATAAGTTCTTCTGGTCCCAGTAACAGACTCCTCAAGGACAAGTAGGTGTTTTCTTATTATCTTGGGTTTCAGTTTGTTCTACCATTTCCAGTCTAAAGATTAACTATCTGTTAAGAGAAAACAGAAGCAAAGTAAGAGTTGAGTGGTTTAGTTTTCTCTCTGTTGTCCATTATCATTGCTTCATCCAACTGAATAGAGGTTCTATCTTTTTTTTGATTCTCCTTTTTTATCCAATATAGCAAAAAAAATATGAAAGGCATCATGGAAGAGTGGATACAGAACTGTCCTTGGAGCCAGGAAGATCTGAGTTCAGGTTCTGACTCTGACACACACTGGCTATGGAACCCTGGGAAAGTTGCTTAACCTCTCAATGCTCTAAGACTGCAAACTGAAGGGAAGGTGTTAAATCTGCATTGACAGAGGGAGTTTCCTCATCTGAGAGTTCTTGATATCAATTTAATCATAGCTCTAATCGCTATCTTCATAACAAAAGATAATTTTTTTTAAAAACCAACAGCAAACTATTTTGTTGTCCTTAAGATTCTCATCATTCTGAGCTTTCCCTTTTTTGAAGCTATTTTTAAATGACTATGCTTGTAAGATTGGACTTCCACATAGCCTCTCACAGAACTCATTTCTTTTTTATTGTCACCACTTCAACTCTAGTATAGGCCCTCAAAATTGCCCTTATGGACTATTATAATAGTGTCCCAACTGCTTTTCCTGATTCTTTTCTTTCTTACTCCAATCCATCCTTCATATTTACATTAGACTAATATTTATTATGTTTAGGTCATAACAGCCCTCTGCTGAAAAATATTCATTGGCTCCCCAAAGCCGACCAAGCTAAGTTCAGATTCTTTTGATGTGATACGATATTGAAGGCCATTCGGAATCTGAAACCATTTGTCCATTTCAATCTTATTTCATACTACTTGTCTCCAAATGAATGCTCTATGATGTAGCCAAGCAAGAATACTTCCTTCCCTTTGAATACATTCCAGGTATTTATTCCTCTGCTCTTTTGCTCATTATGATCCCTATGTCTACAATTCAATTCAACAAATATATGTTAAATATCTACTATATTCAAGATACTGTTCTGGGAATGTTCTCACTTCCCTTCTTTATCTATCAAATTCAGACCCATCATTTAAAGCTCAATTCACATATTGCCCACTTCATGAAGCCTTCCATAGTCCATGAGTGATTAACATCTTTATCCCTTAGACCTGATGCAGCACTTTATTTACACCTATCTTCTGTGCTTTTCTTCTACCACTCTGAGTTAGCTCTTAGTGCATGTACCAAATTCATTGCTAAATTTTAAACTCCATGAGGGTAAGGATCATATCTTATATGTACTTTGATTTTCCCCTATCATATTTATAGCAAAGTGCTATATGTTTAGTGAAATAAAAGTGTAAATACTGGACTCTTGCTCTAGTGTTTTTTCCACTATGCCAGCCATCTCCTCACCATTCTCTCTGTGCCCTGGCCATCATCCTCACCCTGGTTCTCTTGGGTCTAAATGAGCTTTTGGCTTACCTTGCCAGGGTCTATGCTTCCATGTTATTTGTATCCCCAGTGCTTAAAGCAGTGCCTGGCACATAGTAAGTGCTTAATAATGTTTTATCTCTCTCTTCATCTACCTAGCTAACCTAGGCTACAGTTCTGAAAATGTCTCAGTACCTTGAGCCTGCCCTGTTATCCTCTTGGTAGAATGGTTTGGATTCTAAAGAGACTTCATTCAAGCATACCAGGCTTAATTCCTATCAAAAGATTTACAAGTGGCACATAATATGAATTAACTCAACAATTAACTCAACAATTTGTGTGAAAAAAATTGGGGAATTTTAGTTGACCTCAACATAGATCCACAATCTAATATAACTACTAAAAAAAAAAACTAATGCAATCATGAGTGACATTAAAAAAAATATAGAGTCCAGCTCCAGGAAGGTAATAGTCCCTTTTGCCTTCTGGTAAATCTCCCTGGTAATGGTCAGACAATAGCTAGAATTTGTGTCCTTACTTTAACAGATACTCTAGCGTCCTAAAGTACTACAAAGGAGGATGGTGACGATAATGAGATTTAAATGCCAAACAGAATTTATAATTGATCTCAGAGATAATAGAGTGCCCCTGTTGTTTACTGGCTCTGTGAATTGGAGAAGAAAGAGTTTTGAGGTAGGGACAACAAGTAAGAGTAGTCCAGGTGAGAGGTGATGAGGATCTCACCTAGGGTAGAGGCTGTATAAATGGAGAATATATGGGGGAAATGTGGAGACAGAAACAACAAGACTTGACAGATGATTGGATATGTGGAGTGAAAAAGAACAGAAAATCACCAAAGTGACTGGGAGAATAGTGTTTTCCTTAAAAGTAAAAGGGAAGTGCTGAAGAGAAGAGAACTGGGGAGGAGGGAAGAGAGAGAATGAATTGTTTTGAAACACTCTGTATTGAGTCTGAGATACCTAAAGGATATTTTGTTAGAAATGTACGGTGGCAGTTGGTGATATGGTACAGAAACTCCTGAAAAAGATTAGAGATGGGTATATAGAGCAGTAAGTCATCTAGAGCTGTTAATTGAATCTGTAAGTCCTGATTAAGTCATGAACAGGAGAATATAGAGGAAAAAAAGAGAAGAGGGCCCTGGACAGAGCCCTGGGGTATTCCCAGGTCATGCCCCAGTAGAACATAAATGATAATTCAATATAGACATCTTAGAAACAATCAGAAAGATAAGAGGAGAGAGAACCAGGAGTGAACAGTGCCACAAAAACCCAGAGAGTAGAGAGCATCCAGGAGTAGAGGATGGGTAGCAGTGTCAAATGCTGTAGAGAAATCAAGAAGGATGAGAATTAAAAAGAGGTCATTAGATTAGGCAATTAAGAGATCATTGGTAACTTTCAATATAAGGAAGACTTCTGTGTAGCAATTAGAACAGTCCACAGATCCATCAAAGTAGCAAAGGACTGCATAACAATTAAATGAGCTGTCTTGAAAAGTATTGATCTCTCCATCACTGAAAATATGCAACCAAAGGATTAGTGATTTTGTAAAAAGAAGTCCAACAAGGGAGATTGTACTAGATGGCCTCTAAAATTCCTTTCAGATCTAAGATTTTCTTGTCATTCTTACTCTAGTGAAGCTCTCTGAAGGACAGAATTGTACCTCATTCAGTTTTGTAAGTTCCATCATACCAAGCATAGTGTCTTATACATAGTAGGCTCTCAAAAATATGTTGAAACAAATTAAATGATTCAGTGATTTGGCACCCCCAACCCAAGATGATATGGGGTGGGGGGTGTCCCTTCAAGCTCTAAATCTACTATCAAATGACCTTAGGAGTCCACAGGCTAGCACTCTGATCAAGGAAGCCCTCACCCTCTTCTTTATAAGATGATTCATCTCCTTAGGTCTCTGGACAAGAGACAGGGGCTCGGCCTCAGATGGAAACATTGAGTTTTACTTTCCCTAATGCCCAAGTCATTCCCTTGGGACAAGAAATGTAATAGCAATTCTGACAGAAAAAAAGTGGATGAGCTAGATTTTCTTATGTGTCCAAGTCACCACCTAGTATGAATTCAAGAAATATTTTCCAGGGTCACACAGCTGATAAATAGCTAAGGGAGAATTTGGATCCAGATCTTCCACTCCAATTCTTAGCATTCTATCCAATATGCCACCCAGTTGACTCATGTTGATTTGGAGATGCTGGATGAACATACAAGTAGAGATCTTTCACAGGAAATGAGGATACATATCTGAAGCTCAGAGAAGTCAATACTGGAGGTATAAATTTCAGAGGTGGAAATTAATGGGCAAAGGCATGAATAAGAACACCAAGAGAGACTGTAGAGAGATAAGATGGGTGAGCCAGTGACCATCCTCTCAAAATCCTTCAATGGCTTTCTATTTCCTCTAAGATAAAATATAAACTTCTTAGCCTGACACTTAAGACCATCTAAAGTCAGCCATCCATTTACCTTTTCTAACATGATTTAACATTACTTCCCTCCAGACTTCAAACTATCCTCCAAAAAACATTTCATTTCTGGCCTCTATCCAACCACAGGAGAATTACCCTCCCCATCCCAGCTACCATTCCTGAAAAGCATTTCTGCCTTTCAAAGTCCTTATTCTTCAACACTAAGCTCAAGAATTGTTTCCGCTGAGAGGCCTTCTTTTAATCTCCCCAGTTTTTTGTATTCTCTCCTGCCTCAAATTTTCCAAAAGCGCTTTTTAGCTCTTTCTATCCCTTTTTACTTCCTACATTGTATCATACTGGTCTGCTTCCATGTCATATCCCCTCCAGAGAATAAAAGCTTTTTGGGGCCAGGGACAGTTTCATTTATATTTTTGTACCCTTAGCACCTAGTACAGTACCCATGAGCACTTAATAAATGTTTGTTGAATTGAAATGAATGGAAGAGGGAGACCCAGGGCAGAGCTCTAAGCAATGTATGTGTTAACTGGTCTTGGAGAGGCTGGGGTTCTAAAAGAAGCAGGAGGAAATGAAACCAAAGGCACAAGTAGAAAATTTACCTTTAGTGAGGAGATGCCTCTTCTTTTGTGATCAAAAGGAAGAGGGACTTAGTAGATAATGATGCTGAAAAATTATAAGGAAAGGAGGGAGGAGAGAATAGAGGTAATTCATACTTGCTGGTCTCTGTCTTCTCTGTGAAGTAGAATTCTATATCGCTGTGGGAGGGGGCAGGACTGAGTGTGGTGTGGGGGATATTGATGGTGATGGCATTGAAGTGAGAGGTAAGTAAAGGTTTGGAACAATCTCTGCGGGGGATGAGATAAGGAGTTAACAAAGGTAGAGTGGAAGGATTGGCCAGCATCAACAAGGTCATAGTTTAGGTTACACACCATGGCATTGTAGTGGGAAGGACCAGCTTGATTTCATGGCTTTATTCATTAATGCTCAGGGCCCTGGGACAAGATCAGAGAAAACAGATGTTCCAGAAATCAGAACTACCACCAAGTAAATTTCTCATAAATTCTGATAATGATGTTTTTTTGTGAATAGTCCAGTAATTTCACTATTCCCATGTACCTAGCAATTTCATCTGGCTTTTTTTCTCAGAAAAATACTTGTCCATCAAATCATTAGGAATGGCAGAATATTGGGCAAAGTGTATTCTATTATAGTATCTAGTGCAATATTAAAAGTGGCAGACCACAGAATCAAGACTGGATATGGAAACAAAGGCAGAGCAGGGGAAAATGCATTGGCAGAATAGGGGTGGGTTTTATGACCAGAGATGATAATAATGTCTGACATTTATGTAGTGCTTTAGGATTTGCAGAATACTTTACCAATAGGTAAGGGTGCAGGTAAGAGCTGGTTCACCATCAGTAAGAAAATGGGAGAATGAAAATATAAGAGATTGTGTCCATAAAATGAAATTTCAAATTCAGTACCTTGGAGGTGGCATACTGAGACACAGGATGATCTAAGGTGTGACCACGTTGGTATATGGTTGAAACGAGCTGGAAAAAAAATGGCCATTAGAGTTGAAAAGATTGAGGTCAGGCACGAATGTATTGGGGTCAAGTCATTGTGACACTAAACTCAGTGAATTCTTTGGTTCAAACTGACAACTTCTCTCATTGAGTTCAACAGATATTTAAGTGCCTACTATGTATAAATTTCTGATAGAATCTGGAGAATTCTGGTTCTGTACTCTTCTAATGACATTTCTCTAATTACTGTGGAATACACTATCAATACATTAAGTTGTGTAAGAATATCATGTGAATTAGTGTGTTATTTCAAATACATATATCTTGAAACATATTCTCCCAACAAATTTATAGGAAGCAAACCCTGTAGGAATGAATAAAGATACTTTTAACTCTTGTAGGTGGGGAGACCCAAGCACACACATATTTCTGTACACTTTCTTAGACAATGAATCAAATGTCAAGCCTTCATTAAGTGCTTACCATGGGCCAGGCACTGCACTAAGCACTGGGAATAAACAATAAAAGAAAAGGCAGTTCCCCTCTGCCCAAAGAGCTGTAAAACTGTGTATACCCTTTGACCCAGCAATACCACTTCTAGATCTGTATCCCAAAGTGATCATAAAAAAGGGGAAGGGGCCACGTATACAAAAATATTTATAGCACCTCTTTTTGTGGTGGCAAAAAAATTGGAAATTGAGGGGTGCCAATCAAGTGGGGAATGGCTGGACAAGTGGTGGTATATGAATGTAATGGAATACTGTTGCACTATAAGAAATGATAAGCAGGAGGATTTCAGAAAAACCTGGAAAGGCTTACATGAACTGATACTGAGTGAAGTAAGCAGAATCAGGAGAAAACTGTACACAGTAACACATTGTGCAATGATCTTTTCAGCAATACAATGATCTGACACAATTCCAAAAGACTCATGATAGAAAATGGTATCCACATCCAGAGAAAGAACTACAGATTCTGAATGCAGATCAAAGCATACTGTTGTTTTTTGTTTTTCCTTTCCTGTGTTTTTTCCCTTTTGTTCTGATTCTTCTTTCACAACATGACTAATGTGGAAATATGTGTAATATGATTGTACATGTATAGCCCATATCAAACTGCTTGCCATCTTATGGAAGGGGGAGATGAGGGAAAGAGGGAGGAAAAAAAAATTGGAACTCAAAATCTCATAAAAGTGAATGTTGAAAACTACATGTAATTGGAAAAAAATACCATTAAGTGGGGAAAAAAGAAATAAACAAATACTATAAATCAAAAAAAGAAAGAAAGAAAAGACAATTCCTGCTCTCAAGGCACATACATTCCAATGACCTATGTCTATAATATTTCCTAGGTAGCACAGCTAAGAAAGCATAGGCTTTAAAGCCTTATAGTCTTCCTGACATTAGGCATTTATTTGATTTGAAGGGGAAAAAAATCTCAGAACACTTAATTGAGGTTCTTAATCCCCTCCCCACCCCCATCCTCCCACCCCCACCAAGAATTACAGGGAGGGAAGAATAAACAAGAACTCAAAGTGTAAGTACACTTTGGTTCATATAATTTTTAAAATTTATCTTATTTTTAATCTATGGAATAAAACAAGCATTCCCATAACATAGTATGATAAAATAGATAACTGCACATGAAACTGCAAATCTATCATATGCATCGAGAATTTCATGAGGAAAACAATGATGATGCAATAAGTAATAAAGTACAATTAAGCCATCTTGAGCCATGTGGACTACAAAATCTCCTTAAATTCAGTACTTTAAAATCAGTGAAAGATATTTAGTGATTAAAATCAGTAACTGGCATACTTATGCATACTAATACTGTAGAAATCCACATCTTATAATAGAATCATCTTGGCCAAATGTACATTTGGACTCCTTTTCTACCAGTGTTTCTTTCAATTACAAGTCCCTTTATTATTCTGTCATTTTGGTTCATGATCTTTACTTTTGCAAATTTCCTATTCCCAGGGCAGTTTTCTAACAGGTTTGTTCTCCACTTTCAGGATGGAGGAACCTGTAGAAGTAGGATATATTTTACTCAATATAATTCAACCAATGAATAGAAGACAAGGTCCTCTAAGGAGAGGCCCTTTAAATAACCTATGTTCTAATATTCTAGGTTCATTAACCAGAGACTCCAGATCAAAAAATATATTGAAAGCATTTTATAAATCACAAAACAGCATATATACATATGTTATTATTAGCAACACATACACATATACAAAAATCCTTCTAATGATACTTCTCCAGTTAAGCCCTAAAATAACCCCAAGTATTCTAGGTAAACGTGTGACCAACACCAAAATCAATACTGTAATAGACTTGGTCACATTCTCCAATAATGATATCATACCACCACAGAAAAGTTTAACTCATATCCATCTTGGAAATAAATGTCACACTCCATGAAACAAAATTGCATTTTAAGGAAACATTAGTGGAAATGCATTATAGGTGGCTCTATCTTAATTAGATGACTAAAAGTTTTTATGAACTTCAATTCTAATGTATACATATCGTCAAAAGCTAACAATTATCAGGAAGAAAATTTGGATTTAACATAGCCCTCACATAGATACTTTCCCCTCCTAGAAGATGTATAGGTTGAATGTCAATGCAACAAATTTTCTAACATGCTTCTTAAATATTAGCTAGGAAGGGGTTAATCATTTTTCAACTGCAAACCTTGCTGGTGAATATGCCACAGATTAATATTTTTCCAAATGAATATGAACGGTTTTAAATGAGTGCTCCTTAAATGTCATTGCATATTAGTTATGCCAGGATCATTAAGGGGTATGAGAGGTAGGCTTGCACCATATCATCTGAGACATAGATTCTTGCTGTAGACTGTAACTGTCAAAGTTACCAGGTTAGAACAGTGCCAGTAATGATTATTAATGTAACTGAAGCATAAAATTATGGCATTCTTCTTTTTCAACAGTAATCTTTTGAAAAGGCTCTAAAAAATGCAAAGTGTTTCTCTGAACAATGGGCTCTTGTGAGGAAGGAGTAGGGGGAGAATGAGGATAAATATGTTGCTAAATTATTCAAAATAAATCAGTAAAATCAAAATGGTTTTCCTCTAGAGTTTAATAATGAATCATCATTTATTTACAGGTGCCCAATCTTGCTAATTAATGAACGATTTCAATGCTTTTTGCAAACCTGAGTCACCCAGCATGAGGAGCATTCAAATGTCAGGGGGTAAGAGCTTTGCTCTTTGTCCAAAACCTCTGTTGCAACATCATTCACTGATTTACAAGAATTTCTAACCTTGAGATGACATTTAGTGTAGTGTCAACCACCTAGATGACTAACAGGGAGAAATTTTAGCAATTTGTCACCTAAAGACACTGACACCAATCATTTGGGACTTTGTTGGGATGTTGGATTACCTTGAAAGAGTCTTGAGATTGATCACCAAAGAACACGTTTTTTTTTTTTTAAATCAGGCCTGATTGTCCCAGACAGTCCATCCATGCCATAGGCAATGTTCTCTTCTCAGGAAAGAGGGGGAGGATCTGGACTAGTGGTCTGAGAAAAGGCCTCTCAGCTTTTCCTTCTCTGAATAACACCTTATTTTAGTACAAGGTCTAACATGCATATTTTCTGTGCCTTTGAGCAAATCATTTAATTTCAGTTCCTTCATCCGTAAAGTGAGGATCATCTACCTCACAGGGATAACAAGATTGCTTAATCTTTTTAGTAAAGGCCTTTGAAGAAAACTACTGCAATTTGCTAGTAATGGTAATCAGGGCACTTTGAACTTATAGGCTGCCTTTCTTCTGAGGGACTCAAAATGCTGAGTACCATTAGTCAGTGCATTATGAGGCCGTTACAGAAAGGTATCGGCAAATTGGGGAAAGTTGCTACTGGCATCTCCATTCTGCATAAGGAATAAAGTCTCTCTAAAAAAAGGAGAAGCTTCTATTAGGATCCCAAGTTGAAATGGTTGAATGCTGTGGTAAATGAAAGTGAATTGAAACCACAGACTCAGAGGATGTTTTCAAATTGAGTAGGAACTCCCATGCAAGAGGAGAAATTACAGCCTCTCTGACTCCAAAGCTCTATACGAATAGCCATAATTAACTTTCAAAACCTAAATCATAATGCTAAAGGAGGCTTCAGAGCATCACGGTGGGGAAAAACATCTTTTCATTTATCTCTTCACTGACATAAAAATGATTTCTTCCAGGAAAAAAAAATCTTTCCTGTCTTCCCTAACGCTATTCATCTCCCTCCTGTGCACAGCCAAAGAAAAAGTTTCCCCAGGCAGCTGAAATAATTAAACAAAGAGCTCCAACTTATCAGGACCTTATCCAAAGAACTTGAGGTAAAAGAAGCAAGGAAACTGCATGAACAAATCCATGCAGTGTAAGGGATTGGGGGAAGAGACCAAATTCAACTTCCTGACAATTTGAGAAACATTGTTATGCAAAATATTGTAGAAAGGGATTGAATTGAACATGTTCTTTTTAGCAAAAAGTCAGAGCACATGGACCCTTCCATTAGCCCTCCTTGACATCTATTTCACTATTATGCCCCATTTTCACCCTGCCCATCAAAAAGCATGTATAATAGGGGACTGGCCAATGAGCCCAGTCTTTATTTATGAGCTATGTAGAGTGCCTCTGAGAGAGTCCCCATGTGGACTTTGGATCATGTGCAGACACTCACAAATTATTCTGGTCTACTAGCCATATGGTTAAGAGAAACTTCTTTTGCTGAGTAGCCAAACTGGAGATATTTTCAATAGGCACTAGTTGGGCAGAACTATATTCTTCTCTTTGGCTGACTTCTTCCCAGGTGTCATTCTGGTGAGAGAAGAGAAATGATGCTGTGAGGGAAGAGGTCTTGGTCCTGTCTATTTGAGGCCAACACATGGCTCAACATGGACCTTGCTTCTTTGCCTCTGTGTTTTCTTCATTTTAGATGAAGGATTAGAGGTTCTGCAGAGCAAGCTATCCAAATATCTAGGAGTGGAGCCCAGGCTAGTTATGACAGTCAACCAGTTCAACTTGGACACCTTGAGGAACAGACCTACAAGAACCAGTCTAGCAGTAGCTGAGCAAAGGTTCATCCAACAAGTGCCATATTTGGACATAGACTTGATGGTGTAGAAAATGAAGTGATGTAAAGGACAGTGATCCCTAAAGTGTTAGGATTGGGGAAATGTTTATATTTTCATTCTTGCTATATCTTCTAAGTAAATATCCCTTTGCAAAAGCTAATTGATGTTAACTGGTTAAATTCAACTCCTGGTCTCTGGTGGTAAACAGAGAGGAGACCACAGTGAAATTGCTTCTTGAAGTGACAGCATTAGAGAAGAGACAGCCCCCAACACATCTGGGTGACTGCTAGAACCCTGATAGGAAGAGATATTCAACCCCACTCCAGATTATTTACTATATGTGGGGCTTCATCTGGTATAAAATTGAGCCTTCATGTTTTCAGAGACTCCTTAGAGAGATTCTCTTTCTCGGATTTTCCCAGTTATATGTCCTAGTTTGGGAGATCTGCTAGGGGAAAACTGGCTATTTCCCCCCCTCCCCTGTGAGGTTTAGGGAAGATTAAATAGCAACAGTTATGAGTGTGCATGTACAAAAGTCCACATGGGAATAGTAGCAGAGGCACTCTTGCATATGAATAAAAAGAACTTGTCTAATTGGCCAGTCTATTACATATTTGGAGTCTCACCATATGTGACATAGAAAGATTCCTAATATGGCACTCTTCTTTTAGAGAGAATCTAAATTCCAGTAGCAGTTTCTCCCAATTTTCCAGATAAGCTAAGTCTGTTCTTTATACCAAGCCCTACTTTACCAAGTTGGACGAGACTGAAAAACAACTGGTTATGTTCAAGTTATATTCTAATTTTATAAATATATTTATTTATATATAAATTTATAAATATATGTATTTATAAATATATTTCTGATTTTATAAAAACAAAAGAGTGCTTCTTCAAATAGCTGCCATTTCCCACTCCTAAATAAATTATGATGAATTTTCATAAATATTCCCACCTCTTCCAGGTTCTGGGTAGGGTTTTTCCCACTGAGTCAATATACTTCTCCACTCTGTCTTGCTCTTCTCCCTATTCTCTGCTTTGTTCTTGGGACACTGGGCTGGGATATGCAAATTAGCATTAATAGGAAATTATTTAATAAGAAATTAATTAATAGGAAAGACAGAGGGGAAGTGCCAGCAGCTGCTTTCAGTAAAGGTATCCATGACACACTAAGGAGAAGCAATTTGTGTATTTAGTTGATTCTTCTCTCTACTTGACTGATTCCTCACTCCTTCCAAAGGTTCTGATTACACATGCTCTAAAGTGCTGTTGTTTTCCCCCCATCCATAAACAAAAGAATGCATAGATGGTGCCTTCCCTTTTACTTTCACAGGCAGATACCTGATTCTGTTTTGCTTAACTTGTTTCTCTCTATTTACCTTTGAATACTGATGAAGACAAAGATTCCACTGACAGTAAGTCATAATTACCTATTCTATTACAGGGGTCCCATTGCAACTGTTCTGTTTCAGGGGTAACTGAGAAATGCTTTGACTTTCAAGCACAAACACATTTCCAGAAATGCAGCACTGACACAGAAGCAGCTGTTTGTCCTCCAAAGGAAATGAGAAAAATTAATTAAACAAAAATAAATTGGTACAACAATGTTACTGGTGTACGGAACTTTTATTTAATTATTAAATTATAAAATAATTATAAGAAGCATTATTATAATGAAAAATTTAAACAGAAAAAAGAGTCAGGAAGTGCAAAAGTTAGGGTTATTATAGCTCTTTAATATAGTACTATTTAATTATTAAGTACTTAATATGTAACATTGAAAATGTTTAATAGGTAAAGAATGAAAAATATTTCATCATCCTGGGGAAGACTTTACCATTACCCTTTCCTGAGGGCTTCAATATGAAGAAACTACTCAAAAAAAAATACCTTTAAAGTTAATTCAATATTTTTGTCCAGTTAATTTGCAACCAATTCATGTTCCTAGTTCGTAGTTATAATTACTCGTCCTCTCATTTTTTTTTAAGTTGAAAGTGGATGACTACGCTATAGGAAAATCAAACTGTGAAGGCCAAGTCTATTAGTTTTGCAGTAAAATAAAATTAACCACTAAGTTAATCTAATGCATATTTACTTCTTCAGTAGTTCAAAGACCCATACTTTTGTTGGAGTGGCTACATCCTTCACCAACAAAGATAACAACCTCTCCGTAGTAGGCTGTTTTCATGAGTTACTATGGTAAACCAGCAGAGAATCCCCTAAAAGCCAAAGTTCTAATTATGAACCTTTCCAAGCTTAGCTGTTCTTCAAATGATAGATACAGTCTATTACAGACACATTTCAAGGCTTTCTAGCTTATTGGGAGTTGCCAGGGCTTGTGTTCCGCTGGCACAGCCTTCAAGAAACCAGAGTTATATCCATGCCACAATGAAGGCATCAAAGTTGGATTTTAGTAGAAGAATCTGTATTTACTCATATACATGTAACCAAGTGCCTCAAGCTCTAGGCTTACCTAGACTAGGTCTGATATCTCTCCTTTTCCCTGTGGAAAAACTCAGAATATAATTTGAACATAACCTGAATTCCTTGAAAGAGAAACAAATGTTGAGTTACTGTCAGGCAACATTTCTCACTACCCCACTAGCCCTGGAAATATTCTGGTGAGTCTCTCTTTCACCCCAGAGATCCACCAGCTTGATAGTACTACCCTGAGGACTTGGACTCTCCTCAAAAGGAAAATGAACTTGGAGTTCATACAGAGGCAATCTCCCTTTCCCATTGCACCTGCAATTGTCTAAATAATTCAATAACAGAAGAAGGCAAAGTCCAAGTCTTTTACTCCTCCCATGCCATAGCTTAGACTTCTGTAACAACAATTCAGCTAGCAGCTGTTGAGGGGTGTAAGACCCAATAAGATCACCAACAAGAGCTGCCAGCACAGGTTCTTTGATCTGATTTACTAAGAAAGGTGGCATTAAGGGGCTAACAATCTTACTTTAATCCAACATACAAATATCATTCACTTAGTTCAGGAGGAAAAGACAGCAACCTGAGCTTCAGAGCAAATACAAATTTCAAACATACACAATATAAACAGACCAAATCACAATTCATAGTTAGCAGGAAAGCATCAATATCTGGGTTTACAAGCCGGGGGGCAATTATGGCTTGCCCAGAATCTCAACACTCTTTCCATAAGTGTGCCCCAAAAGTCAAATGCCAACCTTGGATCTTATATACCCATCTCAGGGCCCTGGGACACTTGATTACCTCAGTGCTGAAAAGCACTCACATAAAGAACAGTGAAAAATCCCTTTTAGGGTATGGGAAAGTTAATCCCTAGTACCACCATATACAAGTCAATGACTCCTGATTGTCTTAGTGCTGAGAAACATTCCAAGACAGGATCCCACTGTACCTGCCCCATTCAAACAAAGAACAGTGAAAAGTCCCATTTTTCTTGCCATTACATTTGAAAAGCTAGAATCATTAAAGGCACTTAAGAGAAGAAAACAAAAAGCACTGCACTGATTACCATTACAAATTCCCTGCCTCTCCTTGACCTTTGGAGGCACAATCCTCTTCTCTCTCCAAGAGGCACAGCCTAGAAATTCTCTTCTTTCTGGAAAGCAGAGTCTCATAATTGGCCAGCTCAGAGATGCTTGGGAGGCAACTCAAATTCCTAGGCTAACCCTGCCCTAGAATTCCCCTTCTCTCTCCAGAAGGGGGGATTACAGGATCTTATCTTCCAGCTGTAATGGCAACCACACTGGCACACCCAGGATAGCTGCTAGTGCAGATTCTTTATCTGCTTTACTAAGAAAGACAGCTGTTCCTGGGGTCAACAATCTGCTTTAATTACACAAAATACAGAGCAGAGAAATAAAGACCAACAGACAGGGATCTACTGCCTGAGTCAAAGCAGTATTACTATATATACTTTACATTTACCATTGAATTGAGAGAGCCTTTACCTCTGAGTAGTTGGGGAGCTCTGAACATATGGCCACTCAGAGTCTCGACCAGGGAATCACAAGATCCTTCTTGTAAGCAAGCCCCTAAGCAAAAGCTCACCTCTCAGAATATATACTCTTTCAGCTAATTGGCTCAGAGCCAGAACCCTCTTAATTCAGTGCCTAATTAGAAATTAGCAAAAGGTGTGTAAGCCTTCCTACAAGCAAGCAAGCTTCCCTTAATGAGCCCCACATGAGGCCTATTGATGGGTGGGGAAGATCTTATTCCCCATTAACCTTACACTAGCATCTCCTCCCTCTCTTATAGCCAGAAAGCTGAGGTTCAGGAACTCCTTCCACTCAGACCACATAGCTCCCTTCTCAGTAACTGTCATATTGTTGAAAGCATAGATGCCTCTGCCATTGTCATTTAAGGATTGTGTCCAGACACTCAGATACCAGGTATTCTAGGTCTAGGAACACTTAATATTGCACCACCTTCCTCATTGCTGCTATCCCTGGGGCTTTGCAGGAATGGTAGGGGGAGAATGATGCCAATGGGCAAGCACCCCACAGGGACCAAAATCCCTTCTTGGTTCTCTAGCCATAGACCTCTACTCAGGAAAGGAGGGGGTGGGGTGGAGAGAGAGAGAGGGAAAAAATGTCCTAAGTCAGTGATAAAAGCTGCTTGTTATGTTCCAGTAGATATTCCCAGCTCTCTCAAGGTTGTCAGTGAGCATGCAAATGCCCTACATAGAAAGATTCAATCAAAGTCCCCCCCAAAATAAAATAAATTCGTAAGGTTGATCCAGGAACTTCTCTGATTATACCCAAGCCCCTGAATATATTATCAAATCCCAGGAAAGCCTTTAAGATTCTCAAATAGTAGTCCCATAAGGTTGAATATCTCTGGAGGAAAAGAGGCGCTCATCAGAATCGGGTAGAAGTGGGGCTGATGCTGTAGTTGTAGTTGAGTAAAATTCTTATTCAGTTATGGGTTATACTAAATGTTCTCTCTCTCTCTCTCTCTCTCTCTCTCTCTCTCTCTCTCTCTCTCTCTCTCTCTCTCTTTTTCTCTCCCCCTCTCTTTTTCCCTCTACCCCTCCCTCTCTCCATTCACAACTGAAATCAGCCTAACTAGTATAAATTAAGAAAATTCTCCCCCTTACTTATGCATCAAAAATACCCTTACAAACTGTCACACCACTCAAAGTTATGCCAGTTTGAAATTCATTGGGGCTTACAGTCAAATACCTCTGGAAAGACTTGGGAGAATATTAGCTATTTACTCCTTATAATGAACTAGCTAGCTTTCTAAGATCTCCCTGGGATATATTAAGAGAATAGGAGTTTTGATGACTGAAGGACAAAAAGAAGAGTAATCTGGGAGCAAGAGCAGGGCAAGCCTGAGTTGGTCACCTCCATAAAAGCCTCAATTAGTACTGCTACCAAATGCCTACCTAGAGCCATCCTGGCTTTAAAATGCCTACTGTTAAGCCTATTGTTTCATAAAATACTGGTAATTTAAACAATTATTCACATATAAAGAAAAAAGCTATTATACTATAGAAAAGGAATTGTTCTGGACAAGTAATGTATAAGGTGTTATCAGAGAAATATAAGACCAGGAAAAAAGATGAGACATTCATACAATGATATCAAGGAATAACCAATGGATAGCCTGCATGCTCCACATAATGTCAAGACTCCAATAATATTGAGTGGACCCTTTGTGGTGGGTTTATGGAGGACATGGAAGAAAGTTGTCAGACATAGGGTTTGCCATCTGCATCACTGGAGGAAATATGCACATGAGAGAAATAATGAATCCATTTAAAGACTTGAGTACAGTTATTTTCCCATTTTTGTTAAATGAATGAATTATTAATATATTGCTAAAGAGATGAAATTAAAATGTTTGTACTTTTAGACACCTGTCAATCTGGCGTATGTCAAATGTAATCCTTCACAGGGCTCCTATCTATATAGAAAAGATCCAATTTAGCACAATAGTTCAGAGATACAGGAAATTCTGTCTTTGAAGTAAGTGAAGAATAGAGTTAAGTGTAAAAAACATTACTCTTTGCCCATTATTTTCTCCTTGCAGAAATACAAGTTTCACACTCTATGAAGAATGTAGTATATCAAGCACATTAAGTAACCCCAGGTAAAGAATAGGATAATAGTGTTTTTCAGGAATGAATAACTTTTTTGTTGCCAGGAACTGAGAGGACAGAATTAGACCAGCCACAAAGCAAACAGAATCTTACCTTTTTTAAAATGAATTGCCCTTTGTGGCTATGGGGATATTACATTGCAAAATGTGTATTTTTCAACTGGCATTATCCATATATGCTTAAATGAGTGGGTCAGTCATGACAATATTACTGAGGTTTTATGTGAAAGCACTTTTGGCAATTAATTACTCAACCTTAGTTGGGGTTTGAGGCTCATTAATTTTGAAGTTTAGATATTGATTTCTGTCCTATTACGAGATTCTTTATGATTATGTTTCAGTTTACCTGGTCAATGATTGATTTACTCCTTAAATACCTAGTACATCTTGAATCCTTTTATATAATAACCTTTTCCTTTTCTAAATATTTATGAAGATTCTCTCCAGATTAGTGCCATCTCTCACTCAAGTTGCCTTTCTTTCATTTGAATTTTTCTTTGCTATTCTATCCCTTTTACTTCCCAAATTCCCTTCAACTACTTATTGCTAAAAGCACATACATTCTGTGGATTGATTCTCCTTCTACTCATAACCTGTGTACAGTTGCTAAAGGGTGGGACATGGATGGAGAACCCTCAGACTTGACCAAGAAACATCTGTCAAAAGAAAACCAAGGGAGGAGAGAGTGTACAGAAGGAGAAACCAATAACAATGTCGAACACTGCAGAGAGGTCAAGAAGGATAAAGACTGAGAAAAAGCCAGTTAATTTAGCAATAAAGAGATAATTAAATTGAGTTATATAGGGAGAAGCCTGATTACAAGGGGCTGAGTAGTGAGTAGGAGGAGAAAGTGAAGGTAATGAATATAAATATCCCTTTGTTAACTGATATTAAGTAGTTGAGTGAAACAGAGTATCCCTTCTCTAATTCCATCACCTACATTCCTCCAGTTATTAGGTGACTAGAGCTCCATTACACTGAAATGAATTGAACTAAGTGACCTCCCAAGCCCCTTTTGACTTCGAGTCTTTTCTTCTTATAAGGTTTTCCCATGCAGAAATGTTTTTCCTTCTGTACAATTACAGGGCTTTAGTCTCATGACATTCCTTATTTTTTCACACATGCTAGTAGTCAATTGAAAGTTTAGACAACAGTTACATCATCCCTCTTCTCAAAACCTTTAGTCATCTCCTATTCATTACTAAATTAAGCATCAAGTCCTTATCCAGGCATTTAAGACCCTCAAGAATTTGGCTCTAGCTTAACTTCAAATCATATACTACTCCCCTTTGTGCATTCTATAGTCCAGATATACTAAATTAGTCTCCATCACCTTTTCTTGAACTCCTCCTTCCTATGTTCCTTTGTCCATGTCTAAATAGGGCCATACTCAACACCCTATCTGTTGAAGTACTTTCTTTTCTTCAAAGCCCAACTCAAGAACCACATATTCAGTGAAGTCATCCTTGACTTCCTAAGATGAAAGCAATCTCTATCTTCTCAAATTTTCTACAGAACTTTGCCCTAGCCTCTTCCTTGCACTTATCTCATGCTACCTTGTGTCATAATTATTTGTGGGTATAACTTTCCCAACTTTTAGATGATAAGACCCTTGAAGGCAAGATTAGTATTAAATACAGGCAGCTAGGTGGTACAGTGGATAGAGCTCTGGGTCTGGAGTCAGGAAGATCTAAGTTCAAATCTGAGCTTAGAAACTTACTAGCTGTGTGAACCTGGGCAAGTCATAACCTCTGTTTAACTCAGTTTCTTCATCTTCCACAATAGCACCTACCTACCAGCGTCATTGGGAGGATAAATGAGATAATGATTTTAAAGTGCTTAGCATAGCGCCTGGCACATAGTACCTGTTCAGTGGTATCCAACGCTTTGTGACTCCATTTTGGGGTTTTCTTGGAAAAGATGCTGGAGTGGTTTTCCTTCTCCAGCTTATTTTACAGATGAAGAAACTGAGGCAAACAGGCTTAAGTGACTTGCCCAGGGACACTTCCTGACTCCAAGTCTGGTGCTCTATCCGCTGTACCACCCAACTGCCCATAGTAAATGCTATACAAAAGTTAGTTACTATTATTATATATACAATACACAAGGGTCCATGATTTCACTGGTATGGGGGCTCCTTTCCTCAAAATATGTCACAATCCATTTGTCATTGAGAAGATTAATCTTAGGGGGTTTCCTGAAACTCAGAGGGGTTAAGCTACTTGCCAATGGTCATGTAGCTTGTAAGTTTCAAGGGTAGAATTTTAGTGCAGAAACTCCCAACTTCAGGTAATGGACATGACACAGAAAGACAACGTGTCACAGTGAATAGAGTGTTGGACCGGGGAACAAAAAGACCAATTCAAATCTTACCTCTGACACTAGCTCTGTGACCATAGGCAAAGTCACTTAATCTCTCTGGGCATCAAGCTAGTCTCTAGGCCTCATAGTAATTTATAGAGGGAATGTGGTCTTCATCTGTGGAGGGAGTTCACAGATCCTTGATGTATTATTTATACTCAAACACACCCACACAGGTGGGCACACATGTACACACACACACACACACACATCTTTGCATAACCAGTGATCAGCAAAGTGCCTTCTACACTATAGGTACTTGATGTTTGTATAACGGTACTGGCAAACTCGCTAAATTCTTTACCTTTTTAAAAGTTATTTTTCTTCAATACTTCAATGATCTGTTATTTCTAGGTACTTCTACTAACAGAGGTCATAATTCCTCTTCAACTTTGTGTTTTAGCTCTTATTTTATTGGAACCAAAACTTTTCTATTAACAGGTATTTATTTTTCCCTTTCTCATCTCCTTCCCCCAAATGAGAAAGAAAAATAAAACATCTATAATAAATAAGCATAGTCAAGAAAAATTAAATAGGCACTAGATACCTGCAAGTAGCATTCAGGAATGCTACATTAATATTAAAATAAACAATAATATTCATTCATTTAAACTGGAGTTTTCTAACACATTAAATTTTTGTGTTCTAAAATTGTCATGTATAGAAGAAATGTATTGAACAATTAAGGTGATTTTTTAAAAGTATGTCTTCTTATTTCTATTTATATGCTTCCTAATTATTCCTTATTCTAAAATTTTCCATATTATTTAGCCTACAATTTCCTTCCTGCAACTTAAGCCTATTATCATCCATCTGAATTGTCATCTAATTTATTAACAAAATTAGTTGACTTTCTTCACACTATGAAATTCTTCAGATAAAAAATCATATTGAAAAAGTTATAGCTTCATGAATAGCATCTCATGTAGATAAGCAGTGCTACGTAATTTACCAAATACCTGCTATATAACAGACCTATGAAGTAGATAGTGGAGGACAACATGTAGTGGCAGATATAAAAGGAAGGAAGAATGGACCTTAGCATCAATGCATCAATAAGTACTCATGGATTAGTCACCACTGTGATGCTTTAGAATAATTTTAGTAATTTTTAAAGAATGACTCAGAAGCAGCTAAGCCTCCAGGATTGAAGAAAGATATGCTTCATTGTTGGGGCCCTTAGGAGAGTATGGCTCTGAGTGTCTCCGTCAATGCCTCCAACCCCACTATGAGGGTATTCCAAGACTATGTGTCTGTGTTTCCTATTCTCTTGGATGTCTTGCATGTTATGGCTATACTTGGTATCTACTTCCCCAATGTGTAATGATTAGTATTCCTGTATGATATTAGAGTACTATATGATAAAAAGGCCTTCCTGGGGGTAGTCTAGGGCTGCATCTGTGACATTGCACCTGATTGAGACTCTGACCCCTTAGCTTGAAAGGTTGTTTGAATGCCCCATGTATTCCCACTATAACATAAATCTTTCTCCTCATGCTATGTCACTGGAATGGTTAGCTTCAGAGGCTTGGCAAGCATTTGAATTAGGAAGCTGGGTTTATTGCTAGGGCAATGCCATAGCAGAATCACAATGGCTACTTACTTGGGATTGGTTGGTTGGTGTCCATTCTCAAAGAGGATCAAAATGACATCACTATGTCGGGGTCAAGGTACAATGTGTATGACTGTGGCTGATCAGACCAATACAAGTTCAGAAGGCTGTACCACAGGTTAGGTACAAATAGTCCATGTGAACATTTGGAGTGGAGATGTCTCTAAATTTGTACATCTCAAGTTTATTTTGAGCTAATGTAATTCTGCTTTGCTCATAGAGCACAGAGCCTTCTTTGGTGAAGGCACACCATGCTGGACAGTCCCATGCCAGTGTCTCCCATGCCTCACAACTGATTCCAAAGTTCTTCAGTGAGACTTTTAGAGTGTCCTTGTGTTGTTTCTTCTGACCTCTATATGAGAACTTGCCTTGTGTGAGTTCTCTGTAAAAGAGTCTTTTAGGCATTCAAACAACACGGCTAGCCCATCAGAGCTGAGCTCTCTGCAATAGAGTTTGAATGCCTGGCAGTTCAGCTCAAGAAAGGACCTCAATGTCCAGTACCTTATCTTTCCAGGTTATAGCTATAATCTTACTGCTGCCCAAACTTTCTATCAGATCATCTATGTATCTCTGAGCAGCAGGTAGAACAGACACTGACTTTTCTCAGACAATGTAAATTAATTTCCAAAATATATAATTGAACCTTAATGATATATCAGATACAGGTAAACTTTTATAATAAGGAAATTAGAAGAAGCCACTCTCAATTCATTAATTCCCGCAATGGAAGAGGGGGACCCCCTGTAACAACAATGCTACTTGCAGCTGGTGTGGAGGTGTAAGACCAATAACACCAGCACACAGGAGGGCTACTAGCACAGGTTCTTTGATCTGATTTTCTAAAGGAAACCAACTTTATTTTGTTTTTGGCAGGGCAATTAGAGTTAATTGACTTGCCCAAGGTCACACAGCTAGTACATGTGTCAAGTGTCTGAGGCTGGATTTGAACTCAGGTCCTCCTGACTCAAGGGCCAGTGCTCTACTCACTGCACCACATAGCTGCCCCTGGAAGGCAACTTTAAAAGGGTCAACAATCTTACTTTAACAAGTCAGCACCTTGAACTTCAGAGAAAATACAAACAGAAATTACAAACAGAGAAATAAAGACCAACAGACAGGGCTTCTGTCTGACCATAGCAATACATACATAGTTATCAGAGAGAAAATCACCAACATCTGGGTTTTTCAAAGCCAGAGGGCTCCTTAACAGCTACTCAGAGTTTCATTTGGTCAAATCACACAAACATTCTTCCAATAAGTGAGACCCAAAGCAAAATGCCAACCTCACAGTATATATAACCTTTGTAGAGCCAGAGGGCATCACAACCCTAGTGACCCAGTGCCTAATTAGAAATTAGCAAAAGGTGTGGGCCTTCCTGCAAACAAGCATCCCCTAATCAAGCTTCCCTTAATGGGTTCCACATGAGGCCTATTAATAGATGGGAAAGATCTTAAAATTGTATTAACATTACACCCCACATAAGGAGCTTATAGGCACTTTAAGTACAAGTTCTCAATAACATTCAGGTATTCTCCATAAGAAATATAAGGCAGTTCCAGACAACCTCTGACAGAGCATGCTACCCACCTCCAAATGGACTCCAGATGCACTCCAGATGGACTCAGTGAAAAGTTGTTTTTGCTGGACCACACACATTTGTTATAAGGATTTTCTGTTTCTTTTTTTTAAATGCAGAGAGAAGTAAGACTTGAATAAGGGAGACTAGGGATACAGAGGGTTGCCAAAAAAAGAAAAAGAAAGGAAAGATAAAAGGACCACTGAAGCATTTTTAATGAACAGAAGAAAAGCCAGAAAGAATCACAAACAAGCAGAACAGTTTTGAAAGTTATACAAAGTGTCCCAAAAGTCCTAGTGCATTTTAAAAGCTTTAATAATTTCAGAAATATAAACTTCAAAAAATGTGAAGGGCTAAATATTTAAACTTTTATAATATTAATATTTCTTATTAAAATTCAACATAATCACTGTCTTGTGCTATATATTGCTCTAGTTAATTTTCTTTATAAGAATTGTCATCAGCAGCTTCTCAGGATAGAATGACATTTTTACTTCTAGCCCTAAAATCATCCAAAGCAAGTGGTTTTGATGGATACATTACAGTTTTGATGTGACTCCACAAAAAAAGGTGAAATAGAAATAGATTAGGTATCTCAGATGGCCAAGCAAGAGGACTTCATCAATAGGTTGATTTCCCAGTCTGAGAAAGTGCCATCCAGAAATTTTGACAAAGAATGCATAATGATAGGTTGCCTCATCTTATTAAAGTTAAAATGAAAAATTTATTATTCAAAATTCACAAATATACTAAATAAGTATAAAATTCAAACAAACTTCTAAATGATTTTTTTTTGTAGTTGTGTGTGTAGCATTTTTACTCCTGAACTTATTAAAGCTTTTAAAATGCACTAAAACTTTTGGGACACCATGTATATTGAATTTATTGTATATTTTAAAAGTAGAAGTTCAGTTTCATGTGCAATCCTTCTTTTCTGCTCTATGATATGCACCTGTATCTATTTGTGTGTGTATATATATATATGCAAGTATATGTATATATGAAAATACTCATTTTGTGTTTGCTTAATTTAAAAAAAACTAGGTAAAAGAAGTATAATAGAATGACTAACAAAGTACAATAGAAAGAATATTGGCTCTGGAGTCAGAGTATCTAGGTTAAAATTCTACTTCTGATACGTATTACTTGTTACCTTGGTCAAGTCATTTAAACTTCTTTGGCCTCAGTCTCCTCAATTTTAAAATGATGAGGTTGAAATTGATGCCCTCTGAGGTCCCTTCTGTCACTCGGATCTGTGACCTATGGCCACAATATTAGTATCATGATGCAGAGGATAAGTCACCTATATCGAAGAGTTGAAGCAGTTGGGTTGGGAATGGGCAATATTCATGAAGATATTTAGGATGGGTTTATACAAAGAGGTAAAGTATTAATAAATCAATTAGGCTTAGGGGGAATTTTGTTCTTGCAGACACAGATAGAGCAATAGATCTTATCATGTTAAGTGATCTCCTGGAGAAGAGAGTAGCAGATTTTGGCTCAGGGGCATGGGCTATAGCTATAAGCATACAGAGGCGCAAGTAAATAGAGAGCTAGTCTCAGAATCAGGAAGTCCTGAACTAAAGTTCTAATACTGTCACATGACCATGTGACCCTGGGCAAGTCCTTTAACTTCTTGCTACCCCCAAGCAACTGTCTAAGACTAATTTGCAAAGCAGATGATGCCAGTCTATGTTGGCAAAGGGAGGTTCCTCATTGGGAGTTCCCTTTAACAATAAAAATCACGTCTTATCCAAAGGACAAGTGCTTATGGAATTTCCATTTCTTTTTGGAGGCTATATGGTGAAGCAGGGGCATCTAGGTGGCACAAAGGATAAAGGGCCAGTCATGGAGTCAAGAAGGCTCGTTTTCTTGAGTTCTAATCCAGCTGCAGGCACTTATTTGCTGTGTGACCATGGGCAAGTTACTTAACCTGATTTGCCTCAGTTTCCTTATCTGTAAAATCAGCTGGAGAAGGAAATGGCAAACCACTCCAGAATCTTTTTCAAAAAAAAAAAATACCAAAACCAAATGGGGTCACAAAAGAGTCAGACACAACTGATATGACTAAACAAACAATGGTATAGTAGAAAGGTATAGGATTTAGAGAAAAGAAGACTTGGTTTTGAATACCAATTTTGCCATTTGCTACCTGTGTAATCTTGGGTAATTCACTTATCTCTCTCAGCTTCAGTTTCCTCATCTGTTAAATGGACATAATTACCACTTGCACTTAGTGGTGGGTGTGAAACAAACACTTTTAAACCTTAATGTGCTCTAAAAATGCTAGTAATTATTTTCAAGTGCAAAGGGGGCCATCCCATGGAGAGGGAGCTAAATTGCCCTTTGTATTTCCTGGGAAGTAGATGTTCATTTCCGAAGGACAATGCAGTAAACCTTGAGTGGCCCTTTGCTTCCACCCACACCCAATAAAGCCAAAGTAGAGGAGGAGTAGTTGACTTTATGTCACATAGTCATCAGATAGGATTTACCACTAAGCCAGGAGGAGTGGCCCATTCTGCCCTCTCGCTCTCTTTCTTTGACTCTCCAGCTGGCATCATGTAACTCTGGGGCTTTCTATAAGCAATTGAAAAGAGGTGGCCTCAGTGTAGCTAACCCAAGCTGTAATTTTCTCCAGTGCTCTGGGGTGGGGATGTAAAGAAGAGACAAAAGTCAGGCTCCCCCAAAATGACCCTAAGGGAGTCTCTACTTTAGAAGAGTACCTTTGTGGAAAAGGCACTGCACTCCAGCCTCCTGGACCTAGAAGTGGGTCCAATTAACAGACATAGATGAAAAAATGCAAACAAAAGATAAATGTTATCAAGCTATCTGCTAGTGATATCTGCAAGCATCCATTTCTGATCTCATTTAGTTCCTGTCTATTACTTAAATCTTTTATAGCAGTAAACATTCACATCAAGTGTCCCAACAATCAAATAGAAAATACTGAGTGGTAGTTTAAGATTCTTATGCTCCAGTAACTTCTAGCACCACTCACAGCCATTGTAATGGAATAAGCCCTCCAGAGGGAAAAGAGAATAGGTTTCTGAACACAGACAATCACCAGTAAATGCATAAATATACCAAGTGAACAAATAAGCACTTACTATGTGTCAGACACTGTGCTAAGGGCTGGGAATACAAATGTAAGCAGAAAGAAAGAGAGTCCCTGTCCTCTAGGAACTTTCATTCTAATGAGGGAAGAGGTATCAGGAAGGTTGCCCATCAAGGCAACATGGCACTTTCATTATGACCTCATTGTAGTAGATCGATACCCAGACCCCAATTTTGCAGGTTTCCTTTCTAATGAGTATCAGATAATTGATTTATTTGATGGGAACTCAGGGAAGGTGGTGTGGCAGCTTTATGGTCCATACTCCTCTGGGATCATCTTGCTATACAAGTTTAGCAAAAAGGGAGAGGAGGGAGTACACACAGAGGTGGCATAGTAGAGAAAGTCCTGAGAATCAGGAGTAAAGCCAAGAGAAGAATGAAGACATGGATGGCCTGGGCATCCTCCAAAAATGAAGCTTCTGAGAGGAATCAGCCAATCGGGAGAAGAGGCTGCAGGATGGAATGAATATCCCAGGGTGACAAACAAGGTTTCTGTGGCATGGTAGAGAAAGTCTGAAGAGTTAGGAGGGCAGCCTGGAGAAGAATGAAAGAGCAAAATGTGGCTATGTGCATTTAAAGAGTCAATTAAAATCCTATTTGTTTTTATGCATCATACATTATAGATTTAGAATGGGATTATAGGTCCAGAATGGGAAGAAAACTTAGAGATCATCAAGTCCAACCCTCCCACTTTTTGGAGACAATTAGAAGTAAAAGAAGTAAAATTATTTACCCAAGGTAACATGGCTAGTACAGAAAAGACAGGATTTGAACTCAGGCCCCATAGCTCTAAATCAAGCATTCTTTGCAGTATACCAGGCTACTTGTTCACATTGCTTCAATTCACACATTTACTAAGTAAAGTCTGGATTCAACACCTATATTAAAGCCTAGGAGCAAAAATGAGGAGGGGGAGAATAAATGATGAGCCCTGCCCACAGGGAACTTACAACATAGTAGGGAGATGAGATAGCTATACAAATATCTATGTTACTAATTAGAATATGATAAAATTTATAGGACAATACGCATGAGTGATACAGATTGAGAGGCTCCAGGAGGAAAGTATTGCTTGTTGCTATTTGGAGGAATGGGAAAGTCCACTGGCAGAAGTGGAAATTAGGGAAGGTTTCATGGAAGAGCTAGCACATGGGATAATCTTAGAAAGAAGAATCAAATTGCAACAGATAAAGATGGGGTGAGGGGTGAAGAGTAGGAAAAGGGTAGAGAAGGGAATAATCATGTATTAAGCACCTACTGTGTGCCTGGCACTGCACTAAGTACTTTTAAAATATTACATTATTTGATCCTCACAAAAACCCTGTGCTATTGTTATTTTCATTTTACAGTTGAGGAAACTGAGGCAGGCAGAGGTTATGTGGCTTGCCTAAAATCACACAGCTTTAATGTCTGAGGACACATTTGAACTCATGTCTTCTTGACTCAGACCCGGTGCTCTATCCGTTTTGCTACTTAGCCTCCTGACTAGATTCCAGACATATAGTGACATGAGCAAATGCATGGAGTTAAAAGGTCAGGACAAAATCTGAGAGTAAGCCAATTTAGTTAGTAAGTAGGGTGATTACATAAAAGAAAGAAGCCTCTAATGAGGATAGACGAGGAAAATGGCACCAGATTGTAGAAAGCTCTGAAAGCCAAAATAATGGGTTTCACTAGCTGTTTTTTTAGGTTACTTTGGCAGTGGTATGAAAGCTGAATTGAGGAAAGGAGACATTGGAGGCAAGGTAGGAGGCTATTATAATAGTTGTGGAAAGATGAAATGAGGACTTCAGATAGGGTACTGTCAGCAAAAGTTAAAGTGAACTTGGCAACTGATGGATGCACAGAATGAGGGAGTGGGCAGAGGATTTAGAGCTAGAAGGACCTTAGAGGGGCTCTAGTCCAAACCCTTCATTGTACAGATTAAATAACTAGGGTTGAAAGGGATTGTTGCTCACCCAAAGTTACACAGATAATTAATAGGAGAGCCAGGATTCAGAACTAGGCTCTCTTCCTCTAAATCTAATACTATTTCTACTATAACTTTCTTAGCTGTCACATCACTGAATTTTAAAGATTGGCTACTTTGAAAAGAGAATATAGGACTCATCCATGGAAAACATAAATACTAGCATCCAGCCACCATGATCAGTCTTAAGACATGGCCATAGAAATGCAGAAAGGTGCATAGAAGGGAACTAAAGTCCAACTAGATCAAGGTAAATTATTAAAAGTCACATTGCTGGTAAAATGACAAAGCCAGGTCTATAAATCCGGATCTTGAGGCTTAAATCTAATGCTTTTTTTTACCACCTTTAATTGACACTCGGATTTGTTCAGTTTTGCCTAAATCCCTGGTATTAGGATTGAAACACAATTAGGGTTTACTTTGCAATGTTGTTCCCGAGGCAGTGTTCTATGTGGCACAGTAGCGGAAAGAGGAAGTTAAATATAGGGTGGCAGTTTCACCTATAAGTGGCTTCTGCCACCAATACGTCAGTCACTGAATACACACAAACACACACACACACGCACACACACACACACACACACACACATTGATCTGAGGATCTAGATAACCTTGAATATCAGTAATATATTAGAGATAAAGTAGGTCTGCCTGGGTTCATACTGGATTGGAATAGATCTTTTAAAGAGGTTCATTTAGCAAGAAACAATTAGTCAATATTATGACTTAACAACTTATTTTTTCATCTCTATAAAATGTAGTGAGGGAGGGAAGCCCCAGCACCTGTACACACGAGAGAAGGGAGAAGAAGAAGGAAAATACCCTAGCACCTCTGTCTTTACACCCTAGGCAATGGGAATAATGATCTTGCCATTTTGTCCCAACTTTTGAGAAGAAATTTCTTGAAGGTGTGGACACTTAGGAACATATGAGCCTCCCATTGTCTTGACAACTCATCGCACTTAATCTGTATCATCCAATGAGAATAGTGAAGTAGGTGAATTCTTTCTACCTCTAAATCTATCATTCCCAAATAGCTCATTTCCCAGGGCCATTGACTAGACCAGTTCCAGCATCACTAGTAGCCTATCTTTGACCGTGAGCAATTCAGTGAGTCACATGGCCTTCCCATGCCTACCAATTCACTCTGTCAATACTCTTAGGTTTAAGTCATGACAGGCACCCCGTAGAATTTTTTTTAGCTTTCCTAAGTCTGGACTGAGAGTCCAGAAGAAGACATATCACAAGACAGCAAAGCCTTCACTAAAATGATCATTGTTGCCAATGTCACCTTATTTTTATATGGAGCTATTTCAAGTTTCGGAAAGTGCTTTACATACATTATCTCATCTGACCTTTGCAACAACCCTACTATGTAAGTGATATTATTGTCCCCATTTTACAAAAGAAGAAACTAAACCTGAAACAATCTAAATGACTTCTTTTCTTCCTGATCTATATTCCTTCCCAGTTACCACTTCAGCATCCTGCTGATAACTCTCAGATTTCTAAATCCTGACCTAGTCTCTCTTCTGAGCTTAGCATGACATCATAAAATCATAAAAATTGAGAGCTGAAAGGAACCTCAGCAACCATCTATTTAAACCCATGTACAAAAAGAATCCTCACTATAACATACTCAACAGTTACCCAGTTTCTGCTGGAAGATCTCTGTAAGGCTAGGGAAGGAGTACCCTATGTCACCTCAATTAAACTAAAAACATAAATCTTAGATTTCTAGACTAAATCACTCAACAGTGTCAATTAAGTACAAACGAGTTCTTTATCAATTTGTGAGGAACAAAGTACTTTAATTATTGGATAAAGTCAAATAACATCACACAGAAAACATGACTGAATGAAAGAATCAGACCTACTTCTGGTCCTAAGTATAATACTTCTATCAATTTTGTAATTGCACAGTCCAACAGTGAAGCAATCAATCTTTTTTCCCAAATATTTATTTAACTTTCATTTTTTAAACTTTCAAGTTTTGAATTCTCTCCCTCTCTTTACCCTTCCCCCACCCATTGAGAAGACAAGAAATGTGATATCACTTATACATATGAAATCATGCAAAGCATTTCTACACTAGCCATTTTACAAAAAAAAAAAAAGCAAGAAAAAAGTGAAAAAATGATGCTTCAACCTGCACTGAGACTCTATCAGTTCTCTCTCTGGAGGTGGATAGCATTTTTTCATCATAAGTCCTCTGTAATTGTCTTGGATCATTGTATGGATCAGAAAAGCTAAGTTATTCACAGCTGATCATCATACAATATTGCTGTGGCTGTATAAAATATTCTCCTGATTCTGCTCACTTCACTTTACATGAGTTCATATAAGTCTTCCCAGGTTTGTCTGAAACCATCTTCCTTGTCACTTCTTATAGCACAGTAGTATTTCATCACAATAATATACCACAACTTGTTCAGCCATTCTCTATTTTATGAGCATCCCTGCAGTTTCCAATTCTTTGTCACCACAAAAAGAGCTGCTATAAATATTTTTGTACATGTAGTTCCTTTTCCTTTTTCTTTGATATCTTTGGGATACAGACCAAGTTGTGGTTTTGCTGGGTCAAAGGGTATACACAGTTGTAAAGCCCTTTGGGTGTAGTTCTAAATTGTTCTCCAGAATGGTTGGATCAGTTTTACAACCTCACCAACCACCCAATTTTTTTCTCCAACATTTGTCATTTTCCTTTTCTGCCATGTTAACCAATCTGGTATGTATGAAGTGGTACCTCAGAGTTGTTTTACTTTGCATTTCTCTAATCAATAGTTACCTAGAACATTTTTTTCATATGACTATAGATAGCTTGGATTTCTTTTAAAAACTACCTGTGCATATCCTTTGACCATTTATTAACTGGGCAAAAACTCTTATTTTTACAAATTTCACTCAGTTCCCTATATATTTGAGAAATTAGGCTTTTATCAGAGAACCTTGTATTAAAAAAAAAATTATGTTTCCTGTTTCATTCTAATCTTGGTTGCATTGATTTTGTTTGTGCAAAAACTTTTTAACCTAATGTAATCAAAATTATTCTTTTTACTTCCCATGATCCTATCTCATGTTTAAACATAAGTTCTTTCTTTATCCAAACGTATAGCAGGTAAAATTTTCCATGCTCTCCTAATTTGCTTATGATATCACCTTTTATGTGTAAATCATTTACCCATTTTTACCTTATCTTACTATATAGTGTAAGACATTGGTCTACACCCAGTTTCTGCCAAACTGTGAAGCATCCAATTTTCAGTCCCAGAAATACATTTAGAAGACATACTGTTGAACTTATACTGGAGAGGAGCAGGTACAGTTGAGGGTGAGCCCAGATGTTGCCCTCCTCTGAGTTCTCTCCACCTTATCAATATAATTCTTAAATTGTGGTGCCTGGAACTGGACAAAATAATCTACTTGAGGTCTGACAAGTATAAAATACAGAAAAACTACCAATCAATCATCAATTATGTACCTTTTACTGTATATCAAAATTAAATTAGTTCTTTTGACTGCTACATCAAATGGCTGATTCATATGTCGCTCACAATCCACTAAAACCCTCAGACCCTTTCCAAAACTATTGTCTATCCATGTCTCCCATATATTATATTTGTGAAATTTACTTTTTACACCCACATACAAGACTTTACATTCATATGTCTTGAGCTTTATTTTTTATTTAATTCAGCTCAGTACTCTAGCCTGTCAAGATCCTTTTAGATCGTAACTGTCTTCCAATGTGCTACCTTTTCTTCCCAGATTTGTGTCATTCACAAATTTGAAGAACATAGCATCTCTGCCTTTATCCAAATCATTGATAAAACTTTTAAACAAAAAATGCCAAGTACTGATCTCTGGTGTACTCCAGTGGAGACTTGCCACACTGACACTACTAAACCATTAACAACAACTCTTTAAACCAAGCCATCCAACCAATTCTCAATTCATAGGATTGTATTATTTTCTAATCCATTATTCTCCAACTTCTCTACAAGAGTAGTATAAGGGAAAAAAAAAAACTTTGCTAAAATCTAGGTAATCTAGGTATTTACAGCTGTCCCCTTATCTAGTAGTTTTGTAGTCCTGTCAAAAAAGGAAATTAAGTTAAATAGGTCATCACCTATTCTTGATAAAGTTACTGCTTAGTTTATCAAATATTCAACAACCACTCCTTTAATTAATCATTCTAGAATTTCCCCAGGAATCAGAGTTGTGTGGGACGAGTGAAGACCTCTCATAAAAGGGAACAAATTAGATAAATAGAAATAAGTAGGATAGTGAGTCCAATTTCTCTACTTAGATATTTTCCTTTCCACAAGCCTAGCTAGTGACCATAAGGCCCCCGAGGTTAAGAACAGGTCCTGTGTATTTACCTAATGGCGAGAGGCCTGAAAGAAAGAAGGGTTGAGGTGAATAAGTCAGCAACCATAAAATTCTCTGAGGATAAGGATAAGACACAGGATACTCACCCCCTGTACATTGACCCCAAGATAAGAGAACCTCCGTTTGAGGAAGAATGGATGAAAAGCCGAAAAGCCAGGTGCAATATAGATGTGCAAGATTAGTTAGGTATAAGAATGATGGGAGGCAAGGTGTAAGGATACTGGGGATATCCGCCATAGCCACAGATGTGAAGATGAGGTAACTAACAACTAATTCCTGCCTGTCACCGATAACCGAACTGTTTGTTTAATCGTCATTGTCATTGTTATTAAGACAGATTTACTACCTTGAGATTGATAGTAGAATGAAACAAGAATGGTGGGAAGTTTATGACTGTCACCTGCTTGTAAAAAAATAACCATACTGTTTGTTCCTTGCCATTGTCCCTGGGTAGATTTATCGCGTCTAGATTGTACCCTCAAAGCTTACGTCTGCAAGCTGAGAGGAAGGAGGTTGGGAGGGGGAATTGCGGCTAGGGACCTATATAAACACCCCAATTTTCTGTGTCCAGTGCGCTCTGACACTGAGAGGACCCCCAGTCCTTTCAATGTCCGGGTTGCCCTTTCCTGCAGGATCGTAATAAATTTTCCTTTCTACTTTCACCTTGAGATGCCTCTGTTGTTAATTTTTGGATTCATAAAATCCATCCCACACAGAGTCAATCATCTGTTGGGCACAAACTGGATGTTTCATATGAATCTTAAATTCAGTTCATTTAAAACATAACTTATTATCTTTCTCTCTCGAACCAATTTTTCTTCCTAACCTCCATATTTCTTTCAGAGTACTAGCATTTGGGGGCATGGTGGTGCAGTGGATGGGCCTGGAGTCAGGAAGATCTGAGCTCAAATCCGGCCTCAAATACTTGCTAGCTGTGTTGCACTGGGAAAGTCGCTTAATCCTGTTTACCTTAGTTTCCTCATCTGTAATGAGAAGAAAATGGCAAATGACTCCAGTATCTTTGGCAAGAAAATCCCAAATGGGGTCACAAAGAGTTAGACATGACTGAAACAACTGAACAACAACAATAACCTAGTCACCCAGGTTTGCAAACTTGTGTATTCTTCAAATCCTCATTCTCACTCACACACATATTGAATTAAATGCCAATCTTGTCATTGCTCTAACACATCTCTCCTATCTATCCTCTTCCCTCCACACAGCTATCATCCTATTTCTACCTTCTCATGAGGATTATTGCCTCAGTCCCCTAATTGGTTTTCCTGTCTCAAGTCTCTTCAGTGTATCCTCTATATAGCTGCCAAAGTGATTTTGCTAAACTGAAATTCTCACCATGTCTGACTATGTAGCCCACTCCCTACTCAAACTCCAGTGACTCTCTATTACATTTAAAATAAAATATACATGTGTCTTTGGGGCATTGAAAGCTCTCAACAACCTGCCTTTAAGCTATCTTGCCAGCTTTGTTATACATTACTCTCCTGTACACTATGTTACAGCCAAACTGGTATTTCCACTATTCCTCATACAAGACAATCCATCTGTATGCCTTTGAGTTGTCTATTCCCTCATGCCTGAAATATATCATTAGAATCCCTAGTTTCCTTCAAGGCTCAGCTCAAGCACTACCTTCTATATGAAATGTTTCCTGATCCCTCCAAATAGTAGTGACTTCCCCCAAAAATATATTTATTGTGTCTATACCTACATATGAATTTGTTGTTTCCTGCAGCTGGACTATAAACTCCTTAAGAATAGGAGTTGTTTTCACTTTTGTCTTGTATATCCAGTTCCATGTACATAATGAGTGCTTACTGATTAGTTGATTGACTGACTGACTTGCCTGGGGGTAAAACAGGTATTAATTGTCTGAGGTGGGATTTGAACCCAGTTTTTGAGTTTAAATGATTAGCAGAATTATGGGGAGGATGATAGTGCCACTAATAGTAATAGTAGGGTGGAAAGAGGGTAAGAGAGTTTATCTGATTAATCCTATTTCATAAATTTACCTTATGTTATCATTTCACAAATATATCTAGCCAGCCTACAGCTGTTGGGTAATTGATATAATCAATCTAGATGGGAACGATAATGCCCATAAGGCAAATAATGTCACTGTATTCCACATTTGAATAGCCAATGAACTGTTTTCTTTATCAGTCATAACAATAAAGACATAAGACCTTTTTTTAAGTCTTGAAAATAGAAAAATTGGTGAAATTTAATCTTGCAGAATTTTATTTGACTTTACATTAAATAGATGGAGAAACAGAACATATACATATAAACTAGCAAATGAAGATGAAGTGTTCCATTTTGTGGGTCAGTTCATTTTTTTTTCACAAGTCACGAACCTACTAGTAGTAAGAGAAAACCCATTCAATACCAACGAATTTCAACCTTTAAAGTCAAAATCAGGATAATCAGCAACAAAGTCACTGCACCTCCCTGGGGAAACAGGTTGGATTTAGAAGGTATCACGGAAGAGCTAGATCTGGCAAGAAATCTCTATCGCTCCCGAAACTGAGAAAATTATAAAGGAAATAAACTGCTTGGGAATGATAATCTAAAACCAACTATGTGTCCTAGATGTTGTTTGTGTTTCAATGGATATTAGACCCAACTTAGGGTATATGACTTGTTGTCAAACTCTCCAGCTAGACATAGACTATGAGAGTAAGTATTCCCTGGAACAAAGGAAAGAACTAAGCATTTCATGGCTCAAATAATGGCATAAATGTGACAATAATAATAGTTTTCAACATTAAAACTATTAGCCAATTCGAAGCCCTTGAAAATATTTTTTGCCTACAAAACAGATTTTAATACTCTAGCCATCACTTCATAATTATATAAACTAGAAAGAGTGTTACCAGATTAATTTTTTAAATGGTGGTTTCACTTTCATTTCTAAGGGATAAGAGTAATAGTCTTTGCAGAGTTCATGAAGGTTAACTTCATAGAACATTTCAAAGATGAAATTTCATTTTTAGAGAAGTTTTTACTCTCAGAAAATAGTTTTCTAAATACTATATACTACTATGTACTTTTTCTTCAATCTATGTTCTTCATAATAGAGAATGTACTTAGATTTTCCTTTCTTTCCAATTTCAGAGAATCATTCAAATAGTTCAAAAATCCTTCTGAAAGAACTTTGAAAGAAAACCTTTATCTGATATTGTGCCAACCCTACCCATATTTACAAAATAAAATTCCTTTTGTATCTTCATTTCCAAGATCCAGATGTATCAAGAATCTCAGGGTTGGGGGGAGGGAGCAAGAGGGAGGGAAAAAAGAAAATATGGGGAGGGAGAAGAGAAGGGGAAAAGAGAGAGGAGGTGGATGGAGAAATTAATTAGGCAAAACTGGGAATTATACAATATATTTGAAAACTATTTCTTCATTATATATTGGTTAATCTATACTAAACTATAAATATGCCATACTGAAATGAATAATTTTATTGAGTTTGAAAATTGAAAACAAAATCTCCTTTTTTATTGTAAAATTTTAGAAAGCAAATTCTTGTCAGCACATTTCCTTTCAGTGCTGAATGATCTTCATTCCATTCCAGGACACTTGCATATTCATAGATACCAGAAACTTCAACTTTACTCATTATATGTATAATATTGTATTCTCTCTCCAGAGCTAAAGTGCTCTCTAAAGTGATCAAAAAGAAATGTAGTATTGGCTCAATCAATATACTATAGTGAGTAGACATCCATCACTTTCTTTCCCTTTGGGGGCAAAACAAATCTCTAATCTACACAGTAGATTCCTAAATTGACTTTCAACTACAGGGACCTCAAGGGATTTCATTTTTAATAAAACTACTTAACTTGGTGATGCTCAAAAGCTAGAGTAAAGCGTCTGTTTCCAACAGCTGGTAAGTCTCCACACCTTAGAGAATAGATATTTATTATGTGTTTAATTCCTCAACAATTCAGTCTTACTCAATTAGCACCAAAAGTGTTACATATAGGAATAAACCTTTTGGGTAGAAACAGCATTGCAATTGAAATCTTATATTTAGAACCAAGTTTCCAAAGGATTAAATTTTCACTTTCCTCCTTTAATTATTTTAAAAGTTTATAAAATACTGATGGAATAAAATACAGGCTCAAAATTAGTATCTTAAAATCAGCTAATTTTTGGCATACTCAGTTGCATGAGAAATTCAATGTTTCCTGATTTTTCTGGAGATTAAAAATTGCATGGTACAGGCCTAGCTGGTGAAAGTCCTTTAAAATATTATTATATTAATTAACCCAAACCTCTTTCAACTGTTCCTACAATATCTGTCTTTGAGGAAGCCTAAAATCAAATAGACAAAACACAGCTAGACACTCTCTTTGACCAGTTTCATAAATTATTCAGATCTCTCTGTACAACCAGCCTTATCAATGATACAAATGGTTGGCCAATAATTAATCCCAAAATCAATTAATCAAATGCACTGCAAGCTCTACTGGAAGCAGAAATCAAAGTTTGGTCTATAGTGTTCTACTAATCCCACATTATGCTTGTTAGAAATTTAGTATAACAACTCTCTCCCTTGTTCCAAAAAGAATCTCTGCACTCTAGATGTTTAAGAGTTGCAAGTACAGATTCTAATGTGTTATCTAGATCCATCTGTTGTATTAACAAATAAATGGTTATTGGCTTGGTGCTTGGAGATTTTCATTGTCATACTATTTGTAATGATGTGACAATTCATGGGGATCACATATTTTCCAAAGGACCACCTCCAGACCAATGGAGTCAGGGGGCAAAATACAAATATGGAAACAGTAGATTGAACCTAAGCACTAATCATCATCATAAAGCAATAAGCCTGGTTCTCAGACCAGTGATGCAAGGACCAGTCTTGTCTAAAGCTGAGAACAGCTCTTCACTTTAGTAAAGAACAATCTTGCCCCATTTACATGGAAAGAGTACATCAAAAAATGTCCCTTTTTTCTTTGCTTCCACCTTGGGTATCTAAGGACTTGAATGAGTCATTCTGGGTCCTTATCCACTTAAATATCATGATTAATTTCTTCTCCTTAGATACAATAGTCTCACCTCAAAGTGTTGGTGATCTTTTATTCTCTAAGATGATAATAAAGACAAGAGTAGTCCTTTTAATTAACCTATTAAAGGAAGATGGTAATGTGAATGAGCCCTTTTCTGTTTTGTAGTCTTATTCTATGATGCATGCATAACAGCAAAGCTTTGAACATGACCACGATGTCACTAATAAGGTAGTTTAAGTTTCAGCTATCATTAAGAACATATATGTGTGTGTGCATACACATACACACATCTTATTGAATACATTTCAATGTTATGATAAATGTACTCATCAATAATAACAAGTGTCTAAATTATTCTAAAGTTTCTATTCACGGCACATTGCTCTTTTTTTGTTGTTAAATAATGTATTTAACTAGAGTTAGGAGGACACAAAGGCATGGAGGGAAGTAAATCCAGAAATGTAATTCTAAGAAACTTACTTTTCCCGAAAAAGAAATCTGATCTCTGATCATTTTAATCATTGAGGCTCCTGCTTTTAAAAGCAGCACTCAATCAATCAACAAGCTTTTACTGAGCAACTACCCTGTGCTGGGCATTGTAGCAGGTGCTGGGAATAAAAAGTAAACAAGCCTACTTTTAAAAAACTTGAACAATCCATGTTCAGATGTTGTGAAAAAAAATGTTTTTTATTCTGAGATGATTCAATATATATTATACTAGAGCAGAGGAAACTAATGCCCTCTAACCCACTGTCTCCTTGGCTTTTATCCTTCAAACCTGAGACATAATGCTTATCTTATGACAGTGATACAAAGCCCAATGATATTCTCTATCAAATTTACTCACTAGATATTTACTCCTTACTTTGAAATACACAATTTAGGATTCTAGCAATGCAGGAAACTCCCAATAAGGAAAACTCCCTCCAACAATGCAGATTCCAACATCTACCACTTAGTAGCTAAATCCTAGGCCGTTGCCTGAGGCCCATAGAGGTGTAGTCCTCAGTCAATGGTAAATATCACAGTGGGCTTTGAAACCAGACCTTGCAGACTCTAAACACAGCAATCTGTGTAGGCATTACATGCCTCTTTGCTTTGAATTTAAGTTGAATAATTTCACACATCTATCCCCATAACTGTGACAGGCAATCGAGTAACATATGCTTTATTGCTATGTGCTAATTCAAGATGATTGGTTATTGTCAACACATCTCATGCAAACAACAGATCTAGCTGCTTCTTTCTCCAGTGAGTCATCTTTAAAGTGTCATGACATTTGGGGCTATGCCAGATAATTAATGTGCATTTTCTCGTATTATGCCATATAGTTCTATGATTCATATTTTAGCTGAACAAAGATGCCCTGTAACAAACAAACAACCACAGGGAAAACCCTCTCCAGACTTCTGAAGGTACAAAGTTTTCACGTACACCGTTGATTTGAACTTTGGGCAATACTTCCTTGTTTTCCTATATTCTAGTTCCCTGAAGTGTTGCCTGTTTACCAAGTTGGTACATTGGGAAATGGCATCATAGGGCATCAGCACATTGGTGTTTATTTGGATTGATGAGTCTTTCTCTAGGAATTTATCTTCTGTCAGAGAACTGAATTTTATTAGTAAAGTCATTAAGACGAAGCACTTAGGCAGAACTGCAACAAAATAAGTGTCAGTGCACTTTAAAAAAATGTGAGAGGGATATTTTTCTCCCTCTGGGTTTAACAAATCCAGTTGAAGGCTCCAGAGTTAAATCCTATAAGAAAAAAATACTTAGTTCTAAAGTTTTTCTTATCTAAGAGAACCTGGTTGTTCAAAGCTATTTGGGATCAATACAGTGCTATGTTATCTAGTCAACCATGTATCTTCTCAAGTCCCCCCTCCCCAATAACACACACACACACACACACACACACACACACACACACATGCAAATAAGTGATAGAAGGATAGCATCTCAACAATAGACAATCTAAAGCAAGCCACCAAGAAGTTTCTCCTCCTAGGGTCTTACGATCCCATGTTGCCTAGATTTTTGGAAGGGAAGGATACAAGCATTCTATCTTCCCTCCATACCCTCCCAAAACCAAAAAGTAGCCTAGAGTTGATTAGATCGGATGAAAATAAAGTTTAACTTTCTCATGGATTTAGGTGAGAAACCTAAATTTAAGTATTTTATACTCAGATTTTGGTAAATAGATGCTGGTATGTGGGGAGAAATGTCAGATGACTTTGCTAGTTCTTCAAGGTTTTTCTAAGTTCTATATACATACACATACATATATATGTTTACTATATAAGGTTGTACTATGTAAGGCAATCTACACAGCAAAGCTTGGACTCTCTCAGAACCAAAGCTCCTATCTAGTTCCTTCCACTGCAATTTATAACTATTAAAAATATTTAATTGGTTAAACATCCATGCTTATTGGCTATTAACATTTATGTGTTAATTTATTAGCACTAAAACTTTACCCAGGTCCTACCCTTAAAGAGCCTACAATGTAGTGGAGGAAATAAAGTACATATATAATTAACCATAATACAAAATGTAACTATCAGTTCTTGAGAGGTATATGTAAAGTTTTATTAAAATTTAGAGGAAGCTTGGAGAGATCACTTCAGTGAGAGCAGGAAAAACTGGGGAAACCTTTTTGAACAAAGTAGAGATTGAACTGGGCCTTTGGAAGAATGGGAAGGAGGCTTAAATAAAAAGAAGAAAAAAAGAAACTGCAGGAATAGCACCAAAAAGACAGTGGTGGGATAGTGGAGATATAGTAGAGGCACCATGAATAATTTAGTATAACTAAAGAATTTGAGGAACAGTGTAAGGTAAGTCTGGAAAGGTAGATTAGAGTCAAACTGCAGAGATTCTTGACTACTAGGCAAAGGAATTTATATAAAACAGATTAGTAGACAACAGGAAGCCATTGTAGCTGAGCAATGTGATGAAAACTATGTCTTGGGAAGATTAACTTGGGATCAGTTGTGAAGGGTGTAAAAGAGGTCAAAGAGACTGAGTTGAAGCCTATTGAAAAAGTTTAAGCAAGAGGTAATAACATTCTAGACTAGGAGGGTATTGGGTACATGGAAAAGAAGCATAAGGTTCAAAGGACACTGCAGAAGTAGAAGCGATGCGATATGTTGATGACTTGCAAGGGGGAGGGGGAGGGGAAAGAAGGGCCATGTAGAGAAAGAAATCAAAGACGAAATCCATTTCTCATCTGGGTGATTGGGAGAATCATGCTCTTATTAACAAAAACAAAAATCAAGAGGAATACATTGAGTTCAGAAGATAAGAGTAGAAAGGGACATGTTAAGTTTAAGAGGGTAGCTTATCATATTGGAGAATATGTCCAGCAGAGAACTGGAAATGAGAGTCTGAAGTTATATAAAAAAATGTTAGAGAAGGCCAAGGCAGCCTTGTACACTAAAAAGACACTGGCTCTGGTGCCAAAAGATCTGGGTTAAAATACGATTTTCAACACTTATTACCTGGAGTAGTCACTTAACCTGAGGGTTAAATGATGGATTTATATAGATGGTCTCTGACACAATTTCCAGTTTGCAAATTATGACGCTGAAATACATAGATGGCACTTGAGGCTATGGCCATGGATGGAATCACCAAAAGAATGTAGAGAGAGAAGATAAAAGGTGTGAGGAGTACAGATGGAAGAGCAAACAAAAGAGGGGGTGGGGTACCTAATGCTGACAAGAGAGCAAAAGCCTAGAAAGAGAATAACAGAGGAGTTAGTGCCAAACAGACAATAAAGGTCTCCACAGACTATTCATCACCTGTGTTTATCCTAATGAGGCTCATTGATATAGTATTATCAGTCTCTTTGCAACAACCATCTCCAACTGAGCATCTATCCATTATTTTTGCCAGAAATTCTGCTCCTACTTCCAAGGCTTGGTAAAAGTACATGGAGGACAGTGAGCTTAACTCAATGCTCTTTCTCCAGTCACCTTCTGACTGTTGCTATTAGTCCTCACACAAACCAAGAGACCCAAATACTCTAAGTAAAGCTTTTGCCTGAGCCACAGGCTTTAAGATCACTATTTCCTGCTGAACTGGTCCTCCTAGTCAGTGTCCTTGCCACGCACGGTTATTCCTGGTTTAATATGATAAAGAGAATGTGATATTTGCTAAGAGTAGCAATTGAATTGAAGAACATGTTTTTTATAATGTAAGTCAAATTTTATATCAATAATTGTCTTTACAAAGAAAATCACTGTATGAAAACAAGATTTTCAAAACCTGATCAAGGGGCCATTTACTTCAAGCATTAGTTATAAAGGATCTATGATTTCATAGTGTGAGTACTCCTGATCACAGCCCCCAACAGGCCTTAGTATACAAGTCTTCTGGAATTGAAAAAACTCATCACCCTATGGCCAACCTTCTTTTAATGAAACTAGTTTTTGCACAGCCCGTCTCTAGGTCCATGCTTAAAGACCTTTCAATCTGCTAGGATTTAAAAAAGCTGGTACTTCCCTAGACAACCTTCAAGAAGTTAAGGGTATTATTATGCTACAGCAAGGCATCTTTGAAGGATTTCATGGGAAAAGAGCATCTGGGCCTGTGATTTTATCATTTACGGTAATTCCAGGCCTGGAAATTCCCTCCACCAATACAGACAACAATGCATCCATAACATATAATCTTAGAGATTTGCCTAAGAAGTAAAGTGACTTGCCCATAATCCAATAGGGAGGGAATATCAGAGTAACATTTGAACCCAGGTCCTTACTCTAAAACTGGCCCTTTATCTACCATACCATGCTACTATCTCTTCAAACATTGTGAATGACCATAAAATGCAAAACAAACCAAGTAATGCAGACCTTCCTATGGAGTGTGTAGGCTTTGGGCCTATAACACAATAAGAAGAAAGTCTCTGGATAGTTTTGATCAAAAATCAAAGACAATAAAAAGGGAGTCTCTACTTAATTGTCTATTTTGTTGTTGCTATTATGGAGTCACTTCAGTGGTGTCTGACTCTTCCTGACCCCGTTTGGGGTTTTTTTGGCAAAGATACTAGAGTGGTTTACCATTTCCTTCTCCAAATCATTTTACAGATGAGGAAACTGAGGCAGACGGAGTTACGTGACTTTGCCAGGGTCACACAGGTAGTAAGTGTCCTGACGCCAGATTTCAACTCATGAAGATTCCAAACCCAGTGCTCTGTCTACTGCACCACCATCCATTTATCATACTACAAGCCACTACGTCAATGTTTCTGGGCATACAGTGAAAAGGGCTGTGGAAATATACATATAGCTAGATTTGGAGGAGTAAACATGTAAAAGGAGAAACAGAAGCAGCCTTGGAAGATGCTGTTTAGTACCAAATGTCACTGACCAGAATGGTTCAAACTTTTTATCATATTAGCAAATATTTAGTTCTGACTTTGTAAAAACTGCCCCTTTTATCATAGATGGGCTTTAAAAAGCATTCACTAGAAACAATCAATTTTGACTTAGATTTGTATAGTTCTTACAAATCTTTCAACCCATAAATTTAGCATACTTTGCATAAAAAAATGTTTCAGAACTACAATTTGGCATGACATGCTTACAAAGCTTAATTGCCATCTTGTAAGCTCTGAGGTACTTTTCTCTACTGGGAGCTATAGAATTCATGCTGTTTTATTGATTGGTACTATTCCAGTGTTAATTCAATCAAGCAAACATCTTTTTATTAAGGGCCTACTATATGCAGAACACACAGCTCTTCTTTCATTTAAATAGCACTGAAATGGTCATCTTCTTCTAAAAGTCAATGTGTTTACACTACAAGCTTCACAAAAAAAAAACACCAAGTAACAATGAACATTTATCCATGCCATTGTGAATTATAAAATGTTTACAGGTAAAATGAAGTGAAATTAATAATAAAAAATAGAAAAAAATACCTTTTCATTTTCAACAACAACAACAAAAAAGATTTAGATATGGGAGGTAAGGGAAAGGAGGAATCACAGAAAACATTGTGATTTCAAGCTTCAGTTTCATAGGTGGAGCAGCCCTTAAGTATTAAAAGAAAAAGTAATTTTTCATTAAAAAGGTAGCTCAGAGAAGTGGCTAGACATCTGGGCTCAGAGTCAAGAAGACTTGAGTTCAAGTTCTTTCTCCGGGCATGTGACCTTGGACAAGTCACTTAATCTCTGTGTCCCAGGTAAGTCTCTAAGACTAGAAACTACAGAGAAAGTGCCATTCTGCAAATGGTAAACAGAATTTCCCACTGACACCTCACTATACCAATAAATTCACAGATCCAGTTTAAAAAAATCATCAATTCATTCAACACTTATTTTATTGACCACATACTAGATACAAGGCCAGGTGCCATGATGATACAAAAATGAATAAGATTTGGTTCCTGCCTTTAAAGACCTTGAGAATTAGTAAAGATGACACAGCCAAGTTACTACAATATAAGATAGTACATGAAAGTTCAGTGAGAGAGGAGAAAACAAGGATTACATAGTTCAACCTGGTGAAATGGAGAAGCTCCTGGACTACCTCTCAAGGAGATATGCCTCCAATTTTTTTCCTGCCACTTGCTAGCTGTGTGACTTTAGACAAGTAACTTAACTTGTAAGTGCCTCGAGCACTCCCCTGTAAAGTGTAGACAGGTTGCGTTTTGAATCGGTAGATAACCTTCCTGTATAAGGTAGTTCCTCACAATGACAAAATCCCAGATGCTTTAAGTATTTCAGTACATAGTTCTGAGGAGGGGAAGATTAATTCTCTCTGGGGGGAATCAGAGACGACTTTATGGAGTCAGTGACATTTGAGCAAGGACTTGAAGGATGGGTACGAATTAGACAAAGTTGGTGGGGAGGTCATTTTAGACAGAATCAACAGCCAAGTACAGAGATCCAGCCTCTTCAGCAGATTCCATCAAGAAATATTTCAGAAGGGCATTAACCCTGTAACCATTTAATCCTAATTCCAAATCCAAAAACAATGAAAATAAGAACCAGATGAAATCAAAATTTTAAACTGGGCATAACAAGAAGCATAAAGTGTTCCAAGCTGAGCAACTAAAGAAGAAAATTAACTACATCATACTGAAATCTAGACTTGCAAGTTGACTTTTTGATGAATTACATGTAACGGAATTCCATTCTAGTAGTACAGTCTGGGATATGATACTTTTTCATTGTTTCCACCAAATAACAATAGAGTGAGATATAATAAAAGTCATCTGAAGTTTTAAGATGAAGAAAAGGAAAAGGCAGCATGGTGCAGTGAAAAGAACGCTGGCAATATAGTTAAGAGGGTCTATGATTCAAACACTGCCATTGATGTTTAGAAGCTGTGGGAGCTTAGTCAAGTAACTTCACTTCACAGGATCATAGCTCTAGAGCTGGAAAGGACCTCAGTGGACAATTAGTCCCCCTCCTTCGTTTTTCATATGAGGTTAACCTATGGAGTTTAAATGTCTTGGCCAAATCCAAATAGTACTAAAGAAAGGATTTGGACCTAGGCCACTTGGATCCAGAGATTGTTCTCTTCCCAGAGTAGTACACTGCCATCCTCACTTCCTTGGGCCTCCATTTTCTTATCTATTGAATGAGGGAGTTGAACGAGATGGCCTCTGAGTTCCCTTCCAGATCTAGAATTAGAATCACAGAAAAGTATGTTTTTATTGAGAGCATGGCCCTGAGAACAGTGTAATCAAATATTCCTCAGGTCCAAATGTTAATGATGTTAGAGTTTTAGAAGCACACTCACTGACAATTTAAAGGTTATTCCAAATAATTTGTGCTTGAATGCTCCTCATCTTTCTATTTCATTGATTAGGGGAACACCAACTAATGAGAGAGCTTTTTTTGGAAAAGGAGGAATATTATTAGGATCTTATTGAAGATTGCAATTTTGCAGTATGAGTCAGGTGATTAGTTTGAGCTGGAGGAAAAGGGGGTAGGGTAAATGATGGACAGATTTTAGACTAATATGACGAGTGAATCTGGAAAGGGGAGGGAGAGAATGTGCTGACATCGAAACTCTGTGGACACAAATCGCTGTGGAGTCAGCTCTATCTAGGCAAAAAGGAGCTGATGCTTCCTCTTTTTCCTAGCTGACCCTCACACATAACTACAATCACCTCCCATTAGGTAGCCTACTTTTCTGTCCTCTGTCCTGAGTATGTCTCCTCAACAAAGCTCTCTGCTGTAGATTCAGTGTGACCTGAATTCTTGCTTATTTTTGAAGGCTTAGAACATCATTCACCAGAAGTAATTCAAATCACTTGGAGATGATGACACCCCAACAGCAGGGATCCTTATTCAGACTTTGGCAGTTTTGCAGAGCATTTTTCACAAATAGGAGTTAGCAATTTAGTTGAGCTAAGAGACAGATACAATGGTGAAGATACATTGGCACTTTGCTACTCTTATTAATGAATTCTTTATTTGAGCCAATACATATGGCTGTGAAAAGGATCTACTATTGTACCAACATAGAAAACTCCTGATATAGGCACTCCTTCCACCAAGTCAGAATATAGCCCATCTATTACCTAGTAAAGAGGTGCTAGTAAGTTGCCAGAACCACATAAAGGTTATGACTTGGCATACAGCTAGTAAGGATCAGATTTTAAGCTATGTAGGTCTTCTCTCTAAGCTAAGCACCCTATCCATTCTGCAATACTTCCTTTATGTATCCAATGGGTCCAATTAAATGGAGGTTCAGAGGAAAGTTATTGGCCTAGAGATAAGAATCTCCTTCCTGATACATCTATAAAGGAAATTTTATATATATATATATATATGTATATGTATATATATATACACACATATACCCCTAGTTATGAATAACAAGTGTTTCCTTATATTAATAATAATGTTATGGGATAGGGGAGAAAAAGAAAGACTTCTTTCCACTCTCTCACACTGATATCTCAGGGGGAAAAATGTGTTAACTATACATATAAATTCTGCTCCAAAGCAGGGTTAGCTTTCAAGAACACTGAATATTGTTTGGAAAAACCCAAGATATATTCCTATCATGTATATTCTATTACTGCTTCTATTTGTCAGGATCAGATAGATTGTTTCATTACTAAAGCAATTTAGGAAGCATGTTTTGAGTTTGGGAATGAGGAGTATAATCTATTATCTATTTTAACTGGAGATGGGAAGAGTGCTACTCCAGAAATCAGAAACAATTCTCAAGGCAAGCCAGCACAATATAGATGGAGCCAATCTCACTTAATTTGGCTACGTTCCTTTTCTATGTCCATTTCTTAGCAGGAGACTATGTCATACACACACACACACACACACACACACACACACACACGTATACATGAAAATTTAACAAAGGCAGAGGGGGCGTGAATGCTAATCTGGAAAAATGTGTGAATGCAGGATTCTCAAATCTTTACTGTTTAAAAAACATTTTTTAAACAAATTCAATCCCACCCTCAGGCTTCAGGTTATATCAGGAACATTCCTATGTGAAAAAAAGCAAAATTACATAGAGAAAGAAAAATTTATACTCTTCAGGGTTTTCAAACAGACATATTGTGGAATAATAATGTTGAAGAGGGAAAAAGGAGAGTTTGATCACCGGGTATGTTTTCTTGTGAGGCTTTACATTTATTGGTCCTGCTACCACCGTGGCTACCATTACCTGTAGGGACCAGCACAAGCAAAAACTCTAGTGTGATGACAAAATCTGGCTGGTCCTAGGTCTATTCATGCGCACAGTTAAGTGAGTATGTATGCAGAGTCAGGACTATACACCTTATTTCCTGATGGATGGCAATATAAAACAGATGGTTTCCCTAATTAGAAAGTAAAACTAGATATGGCGATACACTAGCTAAAACCAATTCTGCCCAGAGGGATATTTTTAAAATTTCTGAACATCGAAACTTTGTCTTACAGACTTATTCTATAACAATGTATTGTCTAGTGTGGACGGAGCAATATCCTAACCCTTTTCATCCATTCCTCAAGACGTGGTTGGCTCAGTGAACTAAAAGTTCAAATTGTTGACACCACTTCCTCTTTGCTTGAAAGCAGCCACAGGAACACCAGGGACATTGATGCTCGGCTGGTAAATCATGATGGGTAATTCAAACAAGGGAATTTTACTTAGCTGAATCACCTCAAAGTGTCCTCAATGCCTTTCCTTTCCAAGTCTCCTAAAATATCTAAGCGAATCTCTTTTTGCTAAATGCTGAATGACCTACAACTGCCTCATTTTGTTCCAATATTGAGCCAAAACTACTAGGAGACTACCCTGAGTCAGGCTCAGCCAAATACAGCTAGAGAAGACAACAACCTCTCTGGGCCTCAGTTTCCACATCTGCAAAAACAGTGAGATTGAATTAAATTACCTCTGGATTCCCTCATAGCTCTCAATCTTTGATCCTATAAGCCTACGGAGTAAATTCTCATTTTTGTTCTCATTTCCTCCATCTGGCAAATATCAATTAGATGAGCACCAGGCAGTGTGACACCATGGATGGATACATGGATGCTTATTCCTGACCTGACTCTTCACTTTATAGCCCATCTTTTCTCTAACCACTACCCCCAACAACAACTTTGGAGTCCTTGAAGTAGAAACAATCCAATCAACTGTCACTGCTTCTAGAAAGGGTGTGTCATTTGACTTCTCTAGGGTTCTATTCACCATCCCTTTAACTGTTCCAAAGCAAAATATCCCTCCTTGGCCACCAGCCCCATTTATGTGGTTTATGTTTCCTACTAGTATGTAAACTCCTTGAAGGAAGGAACTGTCTTTGTTTTCATGTTTGTATCCCTAGCACTTAGCTTGGCATGTAGTGCTTCATAAATGCTTTTTTACCCATCCATCCATTCATTCATTAGCTACAGTAATATGGAAAGAAGTAAAGAAGACACAAGGGGGATAAGAAAGGAAGGAAAGAAGGCAGAAAAAGCAGGAGAGAAAAAGAGAAGGGAGTGAAGGAGAAAAGAAGGAAAAGGGAGAAGAGAAAAGAGGGGAACCGTAGGACAAAGAGAAAATGGAAATAGTGAAAACAGCATCATATATACTCATTGCTGGGACCACAGACATGCTTAGGTAACCTCCTATAGCTCACTCTGACGTAAAGTGACCTTTAAGAGGACTTCCTATAAATCTCTAGAAGCTGAAAGATGCTTCCCAGGAATAGCTACAGTACAAATACAAAGTACCCAGAGAAACATAATGACATTTACAGATGCCTAAGAATGTTCTGTCTCTAGACTACAGGCATCCCAGCAAGACCATGCTCAGCTGAGACTGTAAGAAGGTCTCTGGAATAGCTGAGATTCTTAAATCATCGAGGAAGTGGTGACTATCTCCAAATGATCATTCTGTATACTACCTAGCGTAGTGCTGTTCTCAAGCTGGCATTTAAAAAATGCTTTGTAATATCCATAATGGGGAGGGAAACATCCTAGGCTGACTTTAGTCCCAATAAAAGATATCTTTATAACTGGAGTTATCCTCATTCCCACCCAGAAAGAAACCTCACATACCTCTGCAACTAAAAAAAATGGGAAGTTTGAGTAGCACCTACAGTGACAATAGTTATCCATGGAAGACATGTGTTGCAATGTGAGTTGTCCAGAACTTCCCTTACTAGACCCCACCATTCCTTCTCCCAGGTATCAAGTGCAACAATTTTTGAATGCTGTTGTATTGTGAGGAGCAAAACCAAAAAACACATACTACTAAATAGTTGCCGTTTTAATGTAAAGACTATAGGAAATACCTTTCATATTATCTATATGGGATGTTTGCCATGGCAAAAAAATAGATGAAGGGTTACAGATATTAGCTCTAATAAGACGGAATGAGACAAGATTTTAACCTTACTGTACTATCAAAGTCATAATTCAAGAGATAGAAAGCTGTTATTTCCCCTAGATTTCAGGCCAGCTCCCCAACGCAGATAAAAGCAAAGGCTATATTGAGAAACTCTTTTGTGGAAGAAGGTGCTAAGTCCCCTATTACATCTCAGATCAAATTCAATAGTTGCTCATCATAGAAAATGACATATATTTGGGGAGCAAGAGTCAGCTACCTGCCTGGCACATAGAGAGAGACATAAAAATGTGTCTGACATTCTGTGACAATTTAAGTTTTGATAATAAAAATGATAGAAAAGATTAATATATAGTGGAGCTACATGTTCATAGTTAAAATTAAGGGCATTAAATCTCCTTTTTTTGACCATCTCTTAACTGTATCCAAAAAAAATCATTTTTTGCCTGCAAAGGCAGGTTTAGTTTTAGAGTCATAAGGGAAGAAAAACCAACTTTAAACATTTTTCTAAAGTGATTTTGTATTTTCAGAGAAGGGAAGGTTGTGCATATTTCTAACTTTTATAAAACATGATTATCTTTTTAACCCTATTTGAAGCCTCCAGAGTCTAAGATTTAAAAGGTTATATTGATGAATATTTAAGAGCTCTAGTCATGAAACATTTCTTTGTGAAATTTCTCAAAATCGAAATAATGGAGGCAGAGAGGCTTGATGATAAAGGAAACTAACGTCTAGTCAACCAAAGAGGAATAGGAGAGTAAATATTTAAGGGGGAAACACTTCAGGTAGAGTTTTAACTAGCATGAGACTAGTGGGACTTTGCCCCAGGGTTCAGGTTTCCCCATGGGTTTAAATGTAATTTCTATGCAGATGTTCTCAAATCTATATATCAAGTATAATCTTTCTCCTAAGGTCCATTCCTTGTCAACTATAGAGAGAGAGAAGAGTAGATATTTAAGGGGGAATCATTTCGGGTAGAGTTTTAACTAGCATGGCACTAGTGAGACTTTGCTCCGGTGTTTAGGTTTCCCCATAGGTTCAAATGTGATCTCTATGCAGATGTTCTCAAATCTATATATCAAGTATAATCTTTCTCCTAAGCTCCAGTCCTTGGTCACCAACTACCAATTGCATATGTTCTCCTCAAGCTGTCCCATTAACATCTTAAACCCAACAGGTACAAACCCATCCTTCTTCTAAGCTTTCTCATTTCTGTTCTGAGTACCAGTACCCTTCCATACATACAAAAGTTCCATCCAGGTTCTCAATATCAAAGGCGTCCTGACTCTTCCCTCTCTTTCATCCCACATATCTACTCAGTTCTCAAGTTTTGTTGATTCTACCTCCACATTTCTTGAATCTTTCTCCTTTCCCTTTCCACAACAACCACCCTAGGTCATGCCCTCAACAATAATAGTGAGAATTTATATGGCAATTTAAGGTTTGCAAAGAACTTTACAAACATTTGTTCATTTTACCCTTACAAATAGGTGCTATGATTATCTCCATTTTGACAGATGAGGAAACTGAAGAACATAGAGGTTAAATGACTTATCCAGGTTCACACAGCTACAAAGTGTCTGACTTAGAATTTGAACTTAGCTCTTCCTTAATCCAGATCTAGCACTCTATCCACTACACAACTTAGTGGCCTCCACTTCTCACCTGGATTGCCTCCTAAATAGTCTCCCTGCATCCAGACATTGCTTTCCTCAGGCCATCCACTATACAGCTGCTAAAATAATCTTTCTAAGGCCATATCACTTCTTTGCTTGAAAACCTTCAGTGACATCCTACTGAATCCAGGATAAAATAAAATATTCTTCAACCTGGCATTTAAAGCACTCCACAACTTGGTTCCAACCAACCTTTCCATACTGATTCCATCTTATTCCTTCTTTCAGTCAATCTGTTCCAGCTAAAATGGAATACTTGATTTCTCCAAACTCACCATTCCATCTCGTCTTTATTTTTTCACACAAGCTATTGTCATGCCTAGAAAGTACTCACTTCTCACCTTTACCTTTGGATATCTTCGTAGATTGCCTTATTTTGACTTATTTGTGCATTATCTCCTTCCCCTTATGCCCTATATAAGTTTCAATGGCTCCATATTGCTTCAAATATTAAACGCATCCGTTTATATTCTAAAATCCTACATAACATGACCCCAAATAATCATTATTCTCCCCTACATCTAAATTCTGCTATCCACCCTAACTGGCCCTCTTTGTTCTTCATAGATGACACCCCAGACTGTGTCTTTACTTGGATTATCCCCAATGCTTATAATACACTCCCTCCTCATAGAATCCCTCTTTTTTATGACTTTGCACAAATACTGCCTTCTACATTAAGCCTTTTCTTATCTCCTTCCTCCTAGTGACCTTCCTGCCAGACTACCTTGTGTTTTTGTATTTATTCCTTCTATATTTATTCTGTATATATTTATATATGTACTTGTATTCCCCACAAGAAAGTAAGCTCTTTCCAACTAGAGATGATTTCATTTATTCATTTGCATTCCTAGTGCCTAGCAAAATGCATGGCACATAATAATGTAATTATTCTTGTTAATTGATTGAGATCAGGGGCTATCTTTTTTTGTATTTAGGTCCCCACTATCTAACACAAGGCCTGACCCATAGTAGGTATCAGGTAAATGTCTATTGGATTGAATTTCCCCCCACCCCCAATTCCTTCCCAGATCTCCTTAGTCTTAAGTCCTTTCTTGTACCTGACTCAACTCTCCCCTACATTTCTTTCATCATTATCTTTATCATCATCAATAACATTTACATAGTACCCACTATGTGTCAGATACTGTATCAGATGCTTTACAAATATTGTCTCATTTGATCCTCACCTGTGAGGTAGGCACTATTGTTAACCCCATTTTACAGGTGATGAAACTAAGGCAAACAGAGGTTAAGCCATAATTGAAGTAATAACAATGACAAACTACAAAGAAACACACATATACATACACGTACATGTATAAATGCTACATATTTATTTATGTATATATCCTGTGGTTATCTATCAACTGATAGAGGGCAGGAGAGGACGTTCTTTCTCCCAATTCAATCACCAAGCCAGAAGTTTTCAATCTCAGGTCTTGTTCGATCTCTTCATTTCTCAGTTTTCATTGCAAAGTTTCCATTATCTATTTTACAAAATCCCATTGTTCCCTGAAGCTTAGTAACCCTTCCTCCCTCATGGACAGATTCTCTTTTGTGTGTTAAGTGCCTTTTTCAAATTGTGCCATATTACCCAAAGTGGACAGATATTCAATTACAAAATTGAAAAGAAATACATATAAAAACATCAAAGGAATGAAGAAATGTCCTTGGAATGCAAGTAAAGCAGAGAAAACATAATCAGATGACTGGATAGTAAAAAAAAAAAATTAAAACACTTTGATTAGGCTACAAATGAGTTTAGAAGTTGTATAACTTCCAATATATATTAGATATAATATATATAATATAATATATATATAATGTGTAACTATTTTTGGTTTTTAGTCAATCTATTCATGTCAAGAAGATATTATCTTGAAATACACTAATTTTGGTTTGTTTGTTTGTTTTAGTTTTATAAAAAGGCTTCTCTCATCCTCAAAGGAAAAGTGATGAAAAATCATGTGACAATTGAGTGCAAAATTCAGTTACTTTTACTCAAATATATTTTTGTGTCCCTCACTGCCGAATGGATTATATTTGTTTCTTATTCCTTAAACACCTCGTATAGGAAGAATTCTAAGATCTGTATAAGCCAAAATGCCTCAGAAAAATCAGGCATTTTGTTACTGGAGGATATGCAAAATGTAGACAGAAATCCAGGAAAGGATGGAGACTGAGACCTTAGCCCTTTTATTTCTTGAATCATGGGGACAAGGGAGGCTTTGTTTTCTTTGATTTTTGTTTGTATTTTTTTTTTTTAGTTAGAGTCTTAAAAATTGGTTTGGGGATTCACCATAAGAGATAAGACCGGAGTTAGGAGGAATTTTATGACCCCCAGTGAAGAGCCTGGAGTCAGCATAAGGAGAAAAATAACCCAGAAATAGACCGTCTTAGCCTGAGGGCTTCGGCTAGCTTTTGCTGGTTGCCCAGGTAGGTTGCTCATGACTCTAAATTTGAGTTGTCCAATGTTTCCATGGGTCACATAACTCCTGCAACACTTGTATATTGTGCTTAGTGCAGCCTGAACCAGTTTAAGATGTAATTGGGAAATAGTTAACAAAAAATAAAAATATAATAGAACACAGCTACACTAATATATGGTTTTCTAAGTCAATATGCAGCTTGTAGGGATCCTTATGTGTGATTTAGTGGCCCTTGTTTCTATTTCAGTTTGACACCCCTGCCCTAAATTATTCATTAAAAGAGAGATAGACCTCCTTTGTCAAGGAGAGGCTTTCTAACCATTGCATCTCAATAGATAGTAGCAAAGAGAAGCAGTTATCTATGAAGAAGTTAAATATCTGAAACACTATAGAAGCTAGTGGAAAATTACTCAGTAATCACAAAACCAGTTAAAATAAGGCAATGGAGGGTGGAAATGCAATACCCAAGAGAGATGATTCAATACCAAGTAAAAATCAGAGATGTAATTTCCAATTCAATCCCAAGCAGAGAGTAACAAAGAATAACACAGTATCACCAGAGAACATAAGCTATTATGCAACATCAGAAGTATATTTTACCCTAGTCATATATGTCTCATATGACATCCCTCCATTCATGTGCCCTAATTATGCTAGCTCCAGACATATGTCCTTTTTAAATATGGTCTCTGGTCACACATGTTCCTTATATATGTGCCTTTTATGAATAGGCCTATGTATTCTGAGCCTACACGTTCTTTGCATATGTGCCCTACCATACTGACAGTGTGATCAACTGGGGAAGTGTGCTCAATACATACATATAGTAATATTTTCTTGTCATTTATCGGCTAGGCCATTTTTTAAATATCATTTGCTTTGAACTAATCCTGTTGGCTGGCAAACATAAGCTCATAAATGGGTACATGAGCTTTATGGTTGGAAAGGGTATGAACTCACAGAGTTCTCAGAAACCGGAAATAGTTTTTTGGGTGATTCTTTAAGTGAGACTCAGGCACTACAAGTTTACTAAGTGCCATGAGGCTAACATATAAGGAGTACAGGAAATAGGGAAATAGTCCCTCTATATATTGCTTTTTACTGTTTGAAGGGATAAACCATGATGGTGATAATGAAGATGATGATGCTCACAACAATAATAATAGTAGCTATCATTAATGTAACACCTTTTATGTGCCAACCACTGTTCTAATAAGTTCTTTACAAATATTATAACATTTGATTTTCACAGCAACCCTAGGAGGTAGATGCCATTATGATCCCGATTTTACAGTTGAGGAAACTGAGGCAAAAAGTAAATGACTTGCCCAAAGTCACATAGCTAATAAGGCCAAATTTGCATTTAGGCCTCCCTAACTCTAGGCCCAACACCCCAAGACCTGTGCTACCTAAAATAATCTCCGTTATCTGGAGAATAAATTTTTGAGAAGCAGCTGTAGCAATAATGTTGCTTGCAGCTGCTGTGGGGGTGTAAGACTAATAACACCAACACACAGGAGGGCTACTAGCACAGGATCTTTGATCTGCTTTTCTAAAGGAGAGTAACTTTAAAGGGGTCAATCAAACATATGTGTATATGTATATATATATATATATATATATACACACACACATATATATATACACACACATATATATATATACACACACATATATATGTATGTATATATACCATTCACTTAGTTCAGGGGAAAAGTCAACAAATTCAGAACAAATACAAATAGAAATTACAAGCAGAAATTATATAAACAGAGCAAATAACACAAATCAGCAGACAGGGCTTCTAGCCGTCTGTCATAGCAATACATATATAGTTACCAGAGAGAGAAGCACCAACATCTGGGTTTTCAAAGCTGGGAGGATGCCACTTAATGGCTACCCAGAGTCTCATCTGGCTACATCACACAAGCACTCTTCCCATGAGTGAGTCCCAAAGCAAAATGCTAACCTTTGAGTATATATACATTTCTTCAGGGTCAGAGGGCATCACAACCCTCATGATTTAGGCTCATGCTGCAGGTCACATGGGCTTAAGCAGGTCACATGGGCTTATTAAATGATGGGAAAGATCTTCCAATCAAGCAAAAAAAATACATTAAAAATACAGCAGCCCTTTACCCTTTACCCCTTACCATATATAATCTGAACATAAGTTCTTTCAGCAAAAAAGACTGTAGTGCCTATTGTACTTTCTTACATATGGCATTGTACAATAAATTTTATAATAAAATTATAGCTATTTTAGAGACTGCAAATATGTTTTGTGTACATCTTCATAATATACATATTAAAAATAGGCCTGGTGTTTTAAATAACTGGAAACAGTCAAAATGTCCAAAGGTTAGGGAAGGCCTAAACAAATTATATTCTATCAATATAATAGAATACTGCAGTGCTATTTAAAATGACAAATGGAATAGAAAAAAGCATATGAAATATGGCAAATAAAGGAATACAGAACTGAAAGAACATCAAAAACCTTAACTGTGTTATTTTTTAAATTCACGTATACAGATATAATTATACAATCCAAGAAAGGACTAGGTGTGGCACAGTGCACAGAGCACTGTACTTGGAGTTAAGAGGCCCTGAGTTTTTTTTTATTTTTTTAAATTTATTTATTTAACATGTTTAGTTTTTAGCATTGATTTTCACAAGAGTTTGAATTACAAATTTTCTCCCCATTTCTACCCTCCCCCCCACTCCAAGATGGCATATATTCTGGCTGCCCTGTTCCCCAGTCTGCGCTCCCTTCTGTCACCCCACTCCCCTCCCACCCCCTTTTCCCTTCCTTTCTTGTAGGGCAAGATAAATTTCCATGCCCCATTGCCTGCGCATCTTATTTTCTAGTTGCATGCAAAAACTTTTTTTTTTGTTTTTGAACATCTGTTTTTAAAACTTTGAGTTCCAAATTCTCTCCCCTCTTCCCTTCCCTCCCACATTCCCTAAGAAGTCAAGCAATTCAACATAGGCCACATGTGTATCATTATGTATAACCCTTCCACAATACTCATGTTGTGAAATACTAACTATATTTTGCTCCTTCCCAACCCATCCCCCTTTATTGAATTTTCTCCCTTGACCCTGTCCCCTTTCCAAAGTGTTTGTTTTTGATTACCTCCACCTCCATCTACCCTCCCCTCCATCATCCCCCCTCTTTTTTTATCTTCTTCCCTCTTCTTTCCTGTGGGGTAAGATACCCAATTGAGTATGTATCATATTCCCTCCTCAGGCCAAATTTGATGAAAGCAAGATTCACTTATTCCCCCCTCACCTGCTCTCTCCCTTCCTCCCACAGAACTGCTTCCTCTTGCCACCTTTATGCGAGATAATCCACCCTATTCTATCTCTCCCTATCTCCCTCTCTCAATATATTCCTCTCTCATCCCTTAATTTGATTTTATTTCTTTTAGATATCTTCCCTTCATGTTCACCTCACCCTGTGCCCTCTCTCTCTCTCTCTATATATATATATATACACACATACATATATACTTACATACACATTCATTTATATATATATATATGTATACATAAACATATATATATATGCATATTCCCTTCAGCTACCCTAATACTGAGGTCTCATGAATCATACATGTCATCTTTCCATGTAGGAATGTAAACAAAACAGTTCAACTTTAGTAAGTCCCTTGAAATTTCTTTTTCTTGTTCTTTTTCTTGATTACCTTTTCATGCTTCTCTTGATTCTTGTGTTTGAAAATTAAATTTTCTATTCAGCTCTGGTCTTTTCACTGAGAAAGCTTGAAAGTCCTCTATTTTATTGAAAGTCTATATTTTGCCTTGGAACATGATACTCAGTTTTGCTGGGTAGGTGATTCTTGGTTTTAATCCTAGTTCCATTGACTTCCAGAATATCATATTCCAAGCCTTTTGATCTCTTAATGTAGAAGCTGCCAGATCTTGGATTATTCTGATTGTGTTTCCACAATACTCAAATTGTTTCTTTCTGGCTCCTTGCAGTATTTTCTCCTTGATCTAGGGGCTCTGGAATTTGGCGACAATATTCCTAGGAGATTTCTTTTTGGGATCTATTTGAGGAGGCAATCGATGGATTCTTTCAATTTCTATTTTGTCCTGTGGCTCTAGAATATCAGGGCAGTTCTCCTTGATTATTTCTTGAAAGATGATATCTAGGCTCTTTTTTTGATCATGGCTTTCAGGTAGTCCAATGATTTTTAAATTATCTCTCCTGGATGTATTTTCCAGGTCAGTGATTTTTCCAATGAGATATTTCACATTATCTTCCATTTTTTCATTCCTTTGATTCTGTTTTATAATATCTTGATTTCTCTTAAAGTCACTAGCTTCCACTTGCTCCAATCTAGTTTTTAAGGTAGTATTTTCTTCAGTGGTCCATTGGACCTCCTTTTCCATTTGGCTAATTCTGCCTTTCAAGGCATTCTTCTCCTCATTGGTTTTTTGGAGCTCTTTTGCCATTTGAGTTAGTCTATTTTTTAAGGTGTTGTTTTCTTCAGTGTATCTTTCAGTATTTTTTGGGTCTCCTTTAGCAAGTCATTGACTTGTTTTTCGTGGTTTTCTCGCATCCTTCTTATTTCTCTTCGTAATTTTTCCTCTACTTCTCTAACTTGCTTTTCCAAATCCTTTTTGAACTCTTCCATGGCCTGAGACCAGTTCATGTTTTTCTTGGAGGCTTTTGTTGTAGGCTCTTTGACTTTGTTAACTTCTTCTGTCTGTATGTTTTGGTCTTCTTTGTCACCAAAGAAAGAATCCAAAGTCTGAGACTGAATCTGGAGGAGTGCTGGTGTGGCCCTGAGTTTTAATTGTGCCTCAGATAGATACTTTCTAACTGAGCATTCCTGGGCAAGTCACTTAACCTCTCTGTGCCTCAGTTTCCTCATTTGTAAAATGGGGTAAATAATAACACCTACCTCAGATCATTGTCAAGAGGATCAAGTATATTGACATATGTAAAGTGCTTTGCAAATCTCAAAGCACTAAATAAATGCTAGTGATCATCACCATCATTATCATCTTCATCATCATCATCATCATCCAGAGACCAGTTGAAGACACAGAGGTAACCATGAATATTATTGTTATTAATTTGTTAAAGTAGGCTCTTATTATAATTTCAATATATGATCATTTTGGGTTTTTGTTACTATAGTTTCACCATAACTATTTTTTAATTCAACTGACTAATGCCACAAATTTTAGCTAAATGAGAACCTTTTCTTTGTATATCATGTATAATGGACATACAGGGAGAAAATGCATAGATCCTCTCCACCTAAACCTGTCTCTAACCGCAGCTAGGTTGAGGCAGTTAGACAGCACAGTGGATAGAGTTCTAGGCCTGGAGTCAGGAAGACCTGAGTTCAAATAGGCGCAGATACTTATTAGCTGTGGGATCCTGGGCAAGTCACTTAATCTCTGCCTGAGTTTCCTCAACTATAAAATAAAGATAGCAGCACCTACTTTTAAGGTTACTGTGAAGATCAAAGACGATAATACTTGTAAAGCATTTAGCACGGTTCCTGGCACCGTTGTAGTGCTAGATAATTGTATATTTTCCCCTTTCTACTATATGACTATAAACTCAGCATAAGGGAAGATAGTATCCCAAGAAAGATCATTTACCAACCTTGACTCCAATTCTATAACTGGCTAGTGTGCCATCTGGCAATCTAGCCATTCTGTTAAAGCAGATCATTTAACCTTTTGAGTGTCATGGATTCCTTCGGCAATCTGGTGAAGCCTATAGTATTTGTAAATGAATAAAACACACAGAATTACAAAAGGATACAATTGTATTGAAGTGAAAATGTAATTTTTTTCCCATCCAAGTTCACAGACAGACTTCATGTTAAGAACTTCTTATTTAAACTATTCTGTGGTATTTCGATGGATCCACATTTTCATCAGAGTGGTTATTCTTTTCATTGTTACAGATTAAATCCTCTCACTCTTTCTCTTCTTATGAAATTTCTATTACTACTTTTCTATAAGTGTTCCTTAGAAGATCTACTCAACACATGTGAGACCTTCCTCTGTTTCTTTTAAAATTTTGGAAATATAAATATACTATTTTGGTTTTTCATTTCTCACCTCTCATTCTTGCTGCTTAACCAGATTGCCTTCTTTTCCACTTCATTGCTGTGTTTTACACCTTCTTGAATCAAGTCACCATTGAAAATATGCTGCTACCTATTTACACTCACATTTTTCCCTTTTGTCTTACTTGCAGTTTTGATTTTTCCTAAAGCATTCCATTCATGATACTCAGTTGTATAGTATCACTTGGAGAATATTGGTATTAAAAAGCTGGACTTAACTAATAATGAGTGATTTGAGGATCTTTGAAAGCATTGTCCAGTTTCCCAAATGCAATTCAGCCTAATACTCTACTCAATTCTGGGTTCTGCTCATTAGCTATTGACAACACCTCTAAGACAGATGACAGATAAGAAAAAGAGAGAGAGGTGATAGAAATTGATAAATAGATAAATTAGCTCAATTAACAGCTGCATGTCAAACTCTTTGTAATATGCCTTTTCATTTTTTAAATTTATTTTTAGTTTTCAACATTCAGTTCCACAAGCTTTTGAGTTTTAAATTTTCTCCACCTCTCTCCCCTCCCTGCTCCCCAAGATGGCATTCAATCTGATATAAGCTCTACATATACATTCATACTAAACATATTTTCACATTAGTCATGTTGTAAAGAAGAATTTGAATCAATGGGATGAACCATGAGAAAGAAGAAACAAAACAAAACACACAAAAAAAGACAGAGCAAATTGTATGTTTCAATGTGCATTCAGACTCTTTCTCTGGATTCTTTCTCTGGGTATAGATAGCATTTTCCATCATGAGCCTTTTGGAGTTGTCTTAGAACCTTGCACTGCTGAGAAGAGCTAAGTCTATCAAAGTCAGTCATCACACAATGTGGCTATAACTGTGTACAATGTTCTCCTGGTTCTGCTCACCTCATTCAACACCAGTTCATATAAGTGTTTTCAGGTTTTTCTGAAGTCCACCTGCTCATCATTTCTTATAGCACAATAGTATTCCATTACATTCATATACCACAACTTGTCCCCAGTTAATGGGCATCTCCTCAGTTGTCAATTCTTTGCCACCACAAAAAGAGCTGCTATAAATACTTTTGCACACATCGGTGCTTTTCCCATTTTTATGATCTCTTTGGGCTACAGCCCTAGAAGTGGTATTGTGGGGTCAAAGGGTATGCACATTTCATAGTCCATGTAATACGCCTTTTCTTTCATACATTTTATTTTTCGAGTGTTGACAGACCAGTCTCTTTTTCTGTAAAGCAGACTTTAATGTGCAGACCTTCTAATGCTCTGGGACCTATCTGAGGCAATTTGTGAATTATCATCTGAAAATTTGAGGACATGGAGAACCTCATGATGAACAGGGAGTTACCTCATGTATGAAATGAGGAGGTTGGACCAGATGGCCTTTAAGGTTCCATCCAGTTCAAAATCTATGGTCATATGATCTTGTGAGTGTCACATGACTAAGATATCAAAACTATTCCATCCTACTCAAAACCACCCCATGTTATATAAATGTCAGCTAAAGCACCACAGAGAAAGAAAAAAATAATATGAATGTAGGATCACCAAAACTGTAGAGACTATTATAGAAACCAGAAAAATATGATTTTTAAGAATTTAATAATTTCTGACTCATTTTCATTTCTAACAATCCATAATAGGCCACATTGGTTGGACTAAAAAGCAGGAAAAAATGAAATAAAAAATGGCCACAGTCAAATATTCTCTTACAAAGTAACCCAGTTGCCACAAGTTTCTCCTGATGCTAATTTACGCAGCAAATCATAGAATGTCAGGTGAAGTACTGGATAGCTTTTTGTCATTAGCTTTGGTTCAGTGCTTGAAGCCTCTAGGAACAAAAGTGCTACATTTTCTGTATTTTTAAAAAACAATTTCATAAGCTTAAAATGCCACCAGTTTCCCATAAATGTTGCCATAATTATTTTAAATCACCTAATAATATTCCAGGGAAAACTGACTTAACTGTGTTATGCCCAAGTTCGTTTCAGAGGAAACTGCATGACCCTGGAGCGGTTTCTTTTTCATTAAGATGTCTGTTGTCAACCAATTATTATTATATTTTTCAAGCAGCTGTCTTTAGGCGGGCATGCAAAATAGCTTCCTCTGATATAAAGAAAACTGACTAACGTGGAAGATTAATAGACTAGGGAGACATGCAAAAGTCATTTCAAATGTGCCTTAGTCACCAACCTAAATGGTATCTATCTACCTCCCCTAGAAAATCACAAGAGATTATCTTACAATGAAATCAGTTACGATTTCATTCTTTGTTGGTGTTCTGTCTCCTTCAGGAACCCCATTTTCAGAACAAAAATAATGAGAAAATACGATCTATACTAGATATGAGAAAAAGCCTAAAATAATTGTTTGCTAAAGGCTTTCTTATAAAAATGTCAGAACTTCTGCATCAGGGCACTAACATTTGCACCAGAAAAGCTAAGGACTTTTTCTATGACATATTCTCATTATCTAGGACGTCTGTTATTCTGAAAGATAATTTATTTGGACACAAGCTTCATTTTATATGTACTAGAACCACACCCACAGCAACTACTCAATTTACGTTTTTCTAAAGTCATTTTAACCACTTTCCCCACACCTGCAAATTCCCATTTGAGACTACTTCCTACCTGGGCAGAAGTAAAAAAGAGGGCAGAGAGAAATCTCAGCAATAGGATCTAGCTCATTTATGTGCAATGTATTCATTAGTGCTATACTTTTAAATAGCTGGCCTTCTTAATTTGCAACAGCTGCCTTCTTTGGAAAATTTGACTTGGTTTCCTACTTCCTACTCCACTGATCTCCTGTCTCCAAGATCTTTACCCTATTCTGGGCCATAGAAAACAGTTGACCTTCTCACCCAAACTTTGGTCTCTTGGCCAATTTGCCTTGTTTTTGCCCATAAGAAGGTGCAAGAAAACAGTTTTTACCTCCCTTGTGACAGGTAGAGGAGAAAAGAGAAAGGAAACATCAAGGAGTGATTGGTCCTATCACTTCCAAAGACCTGCTCACACACAATAGGAGAGAGCACTGACTTTTTCCCTTAGGTGATTGGCAGAAATCAAATTTTGAGAACATAGCTGGAGTAGAAAATACTTTAAATAAGCAAGAACACTTAAGCATTAAGTTTAAATCAATCAATCAAATAAAAGACCTTAGACTAAGTAAAAATTGCGTAGAACTAGAATGATAAACGATGCTAGAATATGCTGAGGAAATGTGACCAAACCTAGGGACTGTGTACAAATTTTCAAGCAAGTTGGGTGTTGGGGGGAGTGAAATTTCAGAAATTGGAATGTCTGAATTTCTAGATGAACCCCCTAAGAATTATCTGAGGGAGAGTGGTTAAGGGGAAAGAAGAGATTTCAGTTTCATCTAGATCTCTAGACCTCATCAGAGAAGGACCTTCCAGCATCAAAGTTTCCAGAGCATCTTGAACTCACCATCTTTTCATTGGTGGCCTAAATGGCATCCTCCTCTCTATCCTCAAATAAAAGGAGGGCCTTCCAACTTCAAAGGTTCAAGAGGATGTTGGACTTAGCATCTTTCCATCGATGGTCTAAATGGCATCTCAGGACCAGCCAGTAGCAGTATCTGCATCATTGGGAGCCAAGGACAGACTGTACTCATGGCTCTATAAGAACCCCAGCAGAGACTAGACCATGCCTAAAGGGAGCTTCTTAAGCAAACCGTAAATAGAAGAAAAATTATTTTCAGCAGTCAGTTGCTGTGGGTTACTCCTTTCCCATATATTCTTTCTAATCTGGAGCCTACTTTTCCCTCTACTTCAGAGTATGTCATGGACTTTTGGGGTGATGTTTTATACCAACTATTCTTAATGTACCACTATAGTAAATATCCCTTTCTAAAAGCTACATAAGGCTGGCTGACTGATTATCAACTGATAATCTAAAGGGAGGAGGACCATCCCAAAAGGGACTTAAGTCAATGGTATAAGAGAATCACTCCTTCAAGGATACCCCTAAAATTCTGACAGGGTAATATAGTTAAGGTCCAGGGATCTAGGAGTGTGAATTAATATAATGATACCTCAAAGTTTTATCTTCCCATAGGAGGTATCAACAGAACTGAGCCTTGAAAAATCTAAGGCTTCATTTATTTTTCAATTATAGGACATCTATTTACTTGCCAAAAAGGAAATGTTTAAAACACAAAAGATACATAAGCATGTATTAGACATTATGTAAAGTATCAGCAAGCATTTCACTGTCACTTTAGATCTGCTGTCTTATCAACTTCACTCAAGATCTCTGTCTTCTAGCAAATCTAGAATGCATGGACTACTCTCAGGCTAGTGGTTATCTCCTTCAAGGGGTTGTGACTAAGAATCCAGGAATTCCCAAAGTAGCTAAACCACTGATAAAGTCCATCTCTCATGATTATTCTTTGGTACATTGTGCTCTCCATCTCGTGGGAAGTCCAAGGGAAAGGCTCAGAGTCCTGACCAGCATGGCAAAGAGCAAGTGAGAGAATCTAAAAGGAATTGCTTCTTTTAAAATCTATTCAATGTACCTTTCTCCCAGAATCAGTGGCCAGTCCTCCTGGCTACATTCTCTCATTCCAGGCTGAGAGTGGGAGTGGTACATATGGAGACAAATGAAAAAGCATCAAATTAGGAATGTCTTTTATCAAAGAGCCTGCTGAAAATGTCCAGGCCACATGTGTCAACAGAAAGGTCCCAGAGCACATATATAACTAGCAGAGGCCTAGCCTTAGGCATCTTCTCAGAAAGAATGTCCATGGTTACAAAGTTATATAAGTACTTATTGGGAGAGCCAGAGCTAAAATCTAGATCATCTGAATCTCAGTCCTGTATCCTTTCACAGCTACCACCTAACCCCATTTCTGTAACTTCACTGCCTCCTGGCCTCTGACAATAATTAACATACAACATCATGCCAGTTCTTTTTTTTTAATTTAATTTAATTTAATTTTTTGTTATATTTTAAGTTACAAACTGTCTCCCTCCCTTCCTCTCTACCCCACACTATAGAAGGCCACCATTTGACACATATTTATGAGTATATGTAAAACTATACTATGCATACTTCTATTTATCGGTTCTTTTTCTGGAGGTGGATAACATCTTCCTTCATAGATCATTTGTTGTTGATTTGAGTATTTATAATACTCAAAATAACTTGTTCGTCCACAATTATTCTTCAAAAATTACTGCTGTTACTATATTCAGCAGTCTCTGGGTTCTGCTCATTTAATTCTTCATTATTTCATGCAAGACTTTCCATGTTTTTCTAAAATCAACCAGCTCACCATTTCTTACAGCACAGTAGCACCCCATCACAATCATATGCCACAACTTGTTTAGCCATTCCTCAATTGATGGGCATCCTCTCAATTTCCAGTTCTTAACCACCACAAAGAGAACTACTATAAATATTTTAGAACATAGAAGTTCTTTTTCTTTTTCCCTGATTACCTTGGGAATACATCTAATAGTGATATTGCTGGGTCAAAGGATATACACAGGTTTAATAACTCTTTAGGCATATTACCAGATTGTTCTACAAAATGGTTGGATTAGTTCACAGTTCCACCAACAGTATGTTAATGTCCCAATTTTTCCACATCCCCTCCAATATTTGTCATTTTCCCCTTCTATCATTTTAGCCAATCTGATAGGTACGAGATGATATCTCAAAGTTGTTTTAATTTGCATTCTCTAATCAATGATTTAGAGCACTTTATATGATTATATGTAGTTTTGACTTGTTCATTGAAAAACTGCCTATTTATATCCTTAGACCATTTGTCGGTTGGGGAGTGACTCATATCCTCATAAATTTTATAAAGTTGTCTAATATTTGAGATGTGAAACCTTTATCTGAGAAACTGTCTATAAATTTTTCCTATTTTCTGTTTTCCTTCTAATCTTACCTACATTGGTTTTCTTTGTACAAAAACTTTTTTGTATTTAATGTAAACAAAATTATCCATTTTACGTCTTACAATACTCTCCATTTATACCCTATCCTTCCTCAAACATCTCATGTACTCATAACAATTGCCTCCCTACTCCACATTCTTTTTAAGAATCCTTCCTTTATCATCTCCCCTTACTTCCTATTTTTATCTGCACACCCTTCTAAGAGTCCCCGCCTTTATCCTATCTCCTTACCCTCTTATTTCTCCATAAGTTAAGAAGTTTTTCCCTTCTAGGTATTTAGATTATTCCCTCTTTAATGCAGTTCTGATGAGAATAAAGAGGTTCTAGCTCTACCAGCCCTCCACCTCCTCCTACCTCAACTATAACAGTTCTTCCATTCATACCTCATTTTTATTGCTCCATTTTTGGATAATGACTCCACTTTACCTCTCCCTACCCAATTTTATTTTTTTAGGATCATCCCATCATACTCAACTCAACTCCAAGCCCTCTATCTGTGTATGTTCTTTCAAACTACCCAAGTAATGATAACATTCTTGAGAATTACAGATATTGTTTTCCCATGTAAGAAGTAAACAGTTTGACCTTATTAAATCCCTTATAATTAGTCTTGCTGGTCAAATTTTCCATTTAGTTCTGGTCTTTACAAATACCTGAAAGTCTTTTACTTCATTAAATATCCATTTTTTTCCATGGAGGATTATACTCAACTTTGTTTCATAAGTTATTTTTGCAAACTCAGCAACTTTGCTCTTTGGAATATAATATTCCATGCCCTTTGGTCTTTTAATGTAGAAACTGCTAAATGTTATGTTATCCTGACTGTACTTCCACAGTATTCAAATTATTTCCTTTTTTTTAGTTGCTCATAGTATTTTCTCCTTAACCTGAGAACTTTGAAACTTAGCTATGATGTTCCTGTAAGTTTTCATCTTTCAGGTGGTGATTAGTGGATTTTGTTCCATTTCTGTTTTACCCTCTAGTCCTAAGATTCTAGGGCAATTTTCCTTAATTTCTTGAAGTATAGTGTCTAGAGTCTTTTTCTGATCATAACTTTCAGGTAGTCCAATAATTTTTATATTCTCTCTCTTTCATCTGTTTTCCATGTTAGTTGTTTTTCTGAGCTCTTTCACATTCTCTTCCATTTTTTTATCTTTTTTATTTTGCTTTGTTATTGCTTGGTGTCTAATGAAATCACTAGCTTTCATTGCTAATTCTAGTTTTTAAGGAGTTATTTTCTTCTGTAAGTTTTTGGATCTCTTTTTCCAATTGGTTGACTTTATTTTCATAATTTTCTTGATTTTCTTGTATTGCTTTTTATTTTATCCTAATTTTCCTCAACCTCTCTTATTTGATTTTTAAAGGTTTTTATGCTCTTTGTGCTTGTGCCTATTTTCCTCTTTTCTTTGAAGTAGGAGTAGCTGTTTTGCCTTCACTATCTTCTTTTGAGTTTGAACCCAGAATTTCTCTATCACCATAGTAGTTACCTCTGGTCAGGTTCTTTCTCTTTTGCTTACTCATTTTTAAGCTAGAGTTTTAAGTTAGAGTTGGCTCCAGTCCCAAGGTGTGTGTGTGGGGGGGTAATATCTCAGGCTTCAGGGTTTTTTTGCCATTGTTTTCTGCAGTCTATTCAGGGGCCTGACCTCAGGTAATCCTCCCCACCACTGAGCCAGGACCAAGGCCTTGAGCAACATTACTCCCTGTGCTCTTACTTCCTGTGGTCCCTTCAGCATTTATAAGATTCAGCTCACCTGTGCCCAGAACCAAAAACAAGGACTCCTTTCTCTGCAAGTGCTCACAGCCAGTATGGCCCCTGCTATGCCTCTACAACTGCACTCACCAGTGTGTGTTCACTCTTCCTTGCCCACAGCCACAGCCTGGGACCAGTCTGTTCAGCGTACATGGGCCCCACATCTCACGCAAGTTAAGGACCCTGCAATCTTGCCCTGATCAGCTGTCTAACCCTCACACTGTCACTGAGGTTGACGTTTCTGAAGCTGAAGCTGCCACCTACACAGAAGTTCACAGGATTTGTTGTTTGTTAAGTCAACAGTATCTGCACAGAGATATCTATACTTCAAACAGGCCAAACCAGCACCTTGGGAGGTCAGGTCTTTCCAAATGTCTACCCAAGTTGTCTTAGCTGGACAACTGCTTTACCTCAACTTTTAGTTATCTCTGACAGTCAAAGTTCACATTATTTTAAATTGTTTGTGGGGTAATTTGGGAGAGCCAGGCAATCTCTTGCCTTATTCTGCCATATCCCCAGAATCCTCATTCAGGCTAAGGCTTCTTAATAGTAACAAAAAACTTGGGGACCAGCCTATGAAAAACAACAAAAGTGGAAGGCAGGATGTTGAATTGAGAGAGCAATGAGCAGTCAGATTTGGTTAAAATAATGAGTATGTTAAGGAGAAAAATATAAAGTAAGTCTGGAAAAGTAAGTTGGAAGAAGATTACGAGCACTTTGAATGTCAGATACAATAAACCTAAAAGCAATAGGGTGCCACTGAATATTTTTGTTGTTTCTGTTTTATTTTTTATTAATATAAATTTAAATTTTAAATTAGTAAGCATTTATTTTCTCTCCTTCCTTCCCCCACTGGGAAAAAAAAGAAAAGAAAAACAAAATCCTTATAAAAAATAGGCCTAATCAAGTGAAACAAATTCCCACATTTGTTATATGTACAAAAGTATGTCTGTTTCTGTAGCTGGAATCTATCACTTCTCTATCAGGAGGTAGCTAATATAGGCATCAACCTCATCATTCCTCTGGAATCTGGCTATTAAGAATTTTATAGTAGTCAGTCAATAAGCATTAAGAGCCTACAATGTTCCCAGCACTGGCACTGTGTTAAGCTAAGCCCTGGAGATGAAAAAAAATGATAAAAGAAAGTCCCTATCCTCAAGGAGCTCACAGTCTAATGGGAGAAGACAACAAGCAAACAAATATGTACAAAAAGCTACAAACAGGTTATATAGAAAATAATCAACAGAAGAAAGGCAATAGAATTAAGAGGTATTGGGAAATGTTTTCTGTAGTGAGTGGAATTGTCACAGGGACTTGAAGGACAAGCTAGGAATCATAGTTGAGAAGGAAGAATATTATGGGTGTGAGGCAAAGCCAGAGAAAATGCTCAGAGCAGGGCAGTGATATGGCATTTGAGAGACAAATTTGAGATGCTATGTAAGGGAAAATTTCCTAAATAGCAGTTCCCCCCACCAAAAAAAAAGTACTATATGATGCCTTGGGAAGTTATGGTTTCCCTATTACTGAAGAATGTTAACAAAAGACAGCGATATCTGAACAGGATTCAATTCTAAAATATAAGTGACCACAAATGGTTACATCCATAACTGAGGGGAAAATATGAAACATTGCCCTCAAGGAGGTTATGTTCTATATGGGAATGCAGCATGAAAATAGATAAGCAAATACAAAATAACTGAAAACTTCAAATTATGGGAATCTTCCTACCTTATCAGGAAGAAAATTTCATTTTTGGTTGACTTTCATTTTAAAGAATTGATGTGAATCCTAGGTTTATCCAGGAGAAAAGGCATTTATTGTTGGCCATAGAAAGAAGAGAGAAGAGCAAGTAGCTAGCTACTACTCCCTGCTAAAGGGTTACAGTGACAGCTTGACATGAACAAAAAAAAATATGTGCCCTGTCTTTCAGGGGCCTGTATCAAGCCTATCAAGATTTGTCAAACCTGGGCAGCTAGGTGGCACAGTGGGTAGAGCACTGGCCCTGGAATCAGGAGGACCTGAGTTCAAATCTGGCCTCAGACACTTGACATACTTACTAGCTGTGTGACCTTGGGCAAGTCACTTAGCTCCAATTGCCCTGCCCCCCCAAAAAAAGATTTGTCAAACCTGATAGCAAATACTCATTTCAGGAGAGTCACACAAAGGCAAATATACCAAAAGAAGGAACCTAGAAAATATTACTATGAGGTCCTGGGAAAAAAAAAACTGAAAGCCTTCAGACCACGAATATCATTATCATTATTACAGCCAAGTGGAGGTGCGATCTTCACAAGAAAAAGGTAGTTATGGCAAGTAAAGAGCTGGTTTAGAATATGGTGTAAAAGAAAGGATTTAGGTTCTTAAGATGCATAAATCACAAATTCTTAGCCAGGGATAAGGAGAAGAAAGGGAGCCAGGCATTGTCCTAAGTGCTGAGCTAACACTGTACTAACAAATATCATCTCATTTTCTCACAACAATACTGGGAAATAGGTGCTATTATTATCCTTTTTTTTCTTTTAGAGATGGGAAAACTGAGACAGATGGAGGTCGTGATTTGGCCAAGGTCACATAGCTAATAAGGATCTGAGGCTGGATTTGAACTCAGGTCTTCCTGACTCCAAGCCCAGTACTCTACCAGCTTCACCACCTAGCTGCCTAAGGTGTTTCTTGTGCATACAACCTCAGGAGAGGAAATACGTTCCTCAAAAATAGTGTATAATTACTCTTTTTCTATCACCAATCAAGTGCACACTTCTTTAACTATTCTCATCAATCTGCTAGCTCCTACTGCTTTACCCCATGAGAGAACGCAGAGGGTGGAAAAATCTTATTTAATCCTAAAAATTGAGATGGCATAAAGTGATAAAGTGATAAAACATATTACGGCAATTGAAATTTATATATTGAAAGTATCACCAAAGAGCTTTAAAATATTCACTTTCATAATTGGTTTTTCAACAGAATTAGCCTTTGCCATTTTAGGCTAATTAAGAGGAAGACAGTCTGAAGGAATAGTCTAATTGTGTGATTATGAAGTTGACTTTTCAAAGCAAAGAATAACTTGAACTAACAATGTTACTTGTAGATTATCATGATGTAATGAATATCTAAGAATGGTTTACAATCAAACATCAATTGTCAGCATGTAGACGAATGCTATGAATGCCTGAAAATGGTGCTTCCTTAAATTGATAAATATTTCCCCCCTGTAATCCTACTTATTCTCTTTTCTTTGCTTAAAAAAATCTCACTATCCATAAATAAATGCAATAGAAAATTTCTACCTAGCTTTTCTCTGAACTGTCACTAATGCTGAATTAGTGAAGTGTGAATTAATGAGGTTTTGCAATTGATATGGCTTGGTAATTTACAGTTTTCTCTGAATTGGAAAAAAATATGTTTATTAAACTGGACTTTTCTCCTTTATAGTAAGAACTGGTTCAAGAAAATTAGACCTTCATAAATCAAATTGATTCAGGCTCCTTTGATCTAAGGTAGAAATTTCCATTACCACTCAAATAGAATATACATCAAAAATGACTAAATGCTTTTAAAAATTATAGAAGTATTTCAATAGACTAAAATAAACCTGATTCATTTTTAAGTGTTCTTTCTCCCTGCCCAAAATTGTCTCCTTCATTCGGAACAGATAAAAATTAGTCCCATTGATCTACTCAAAGAAAGCAAGTTTGAATTTACCAGGAACTTTTAGATGTTTGATGTTGACTACATGAAACACTTCCCCATCTGGCTCATAGAGAATTTATTTCAGACTAGATTATTGAAGACACATATGATACACAAAAGAAAAGTTAGCTGAACACAATCTTGTACTTGAATACAACCTTGCTACTGTGTAAGCCTGGGAAATCTGAATATTTTTTCACAGAATCAGCTCAATATGGAGAAAGGAAAGGTAGGTCTGGGCATAATTCATTATGTCACAAAGGAGGTCAATAAAGTCACCTGTAGACTCCACTATAAGACATGAAAAATAGTTTAGATGCAGAAATATGCATAGTGGGTTGGTTCAAATTATAGTGTGCACAACAGAGTGTCCTATACAATCTTGAGCAGAGATAGCATGGCAAGTCAGCCAATTTTACAAGTATACTATGCCAGATAGATAGAGAGATGGAGAGACAGACAGCCAGATACAGATAGATAGATAGATAGATAGATAGATAGATAGATAGATAGATAGGTAGATAGATAGATAGATAGATAAACAGAGCATTTTAAGTGCTTACTATGTGCCAAGCTTAGTGTTAACTTGGTGATAGTAAAAGCAATACAGGAAAGCAAGACCATCTCTGACCTCAAGGAGAATACATTCTGATGGTGTAAGACAGCATGTAAAGCGAAGCTAGAAAGAGGAAGGAAGAGTCAGGGCCAAAGTACAAGTTTCAAGTAGGGTAGAGATGGTAAAAAAGAAAGACTATGTCCAGAAAACTTGGGATTAATGGTTCCCTCTGTTCACATTATTATGACTGAACACAGAGGAAAGGAAAAAATAGGAAGAAATCATTCAAAAATGCTCTGTTTAATAGCTCTTCAATCAACTAAACAAAATTCCTCCACTAAAGTCCTATACATTCATCATTAAAATGCATACCTCACCTGTATTCTCAAGGCTGTGCCAGTAGAACATAATCTCTGAAAGGTCTTAGAAAAGCAGAAAAGATTTAAGAACAGGCCCAGAGAATGACTACATGTCTGATGTCCAAAGATCAGCCAGCTAATTTTCTCCAGGATCAAATATAAAGTCCTTGGCTTGGCGTATACCACTCTTGACAGCCTGGCCCCTTTTTATCTTTCCAGACTTGTTATACTTAACCCCTTCCATGAACTTTGGGATCCAATTTTCACATGCCTACTAGATGTTACCTTCATTGTGTACCGTCATGTCTTCACAATAACCATACTCTATTTCTAGAATTTCTTCCCTCTTCACTTCTATTTTGTGGAATCCTGGCTTCCTTCAAGATGCCGCTCAGATGGCACCTTTTGTAAGAGGACTTTCCTTATCCCTTTACCTGACAGAGTCTTCCTCACTACTCTTCCTTCTATTCTTGTGCATTTGTGTGTGCGCGCACACACACACACAGACACACACACACACATACACATATATACGTGCATGTGTATATGATGTCTCCCCTGTTAGAACACAAGCCCACTGAAGGCAGAAACTGCTTTCATCTTTCTTTGTATCCCCAGAGCTTAGCAAAGTGCCTAGAATATTATAAATGCTTAATAAATGCTTGTTGACTGACTGACTAATTTCAGAGAGCCCCATCAATAGGTTGGCTACAGGTTGATGAATGAGTTGTCAGAACTCTCCTCAAATATCATCTCCTACTAAGTCAGAGCTGTCCAACCTTAGGTTTTTATTGAAACAATAGACAATATATTTTGATTTGCCATTTTATCTGCGATAGCTCCTCTTTGTTTACTAAAGCATTTATGTAAATTTCTATGCTTGTAAGTGGGCCATGTAAATCACACCGTGGGCTGCATTAGGCCTGTGGGCCGCATTTTGGACAGCCCTGTTCTAATTAATAGAGGGGTGCACATTTGGTGTGTGTTTGTGTGTGTGTGTGTGTGTCTGTGTCTGTGTCTGTGTAGAACTTCAAGACCAACAAGATCACAAATTCTTGAAGTATTATAAAACTATTTCAAATTTCAGTACTCAGTGGCTTCAGATTTGAATAGAAGAGACAGTAAAAAAATGTCTATTCAAATGATTAAAAACTAGAAACATAAAAAATTGTTAAGCACAGTTGTTAATCTTTCAAATCAATACAAACATTGGCACTTTCATTTCAAATCAATGTAAATGAGAACCTAGTTAGGCAATAGCTCAAGCAGAATTTTCCAAAAAGGACTAGACTGGAAATGAATACTAAGTGACCAGTAAAAATTAATATCAGCAGCAATTAACAAAGATTTTAACTGATAAATGAAAAAATTACAACTCAAGGCCACAAAATAGTTTCCCATCATCTCTGAAAATGTGTTAAGAAATTTTCCCTGAAACTTTAGCATGATGATAAAGGATTATATCACAGAAAAAAATACATCAATTAAAATATGACATCACAAATTAGGCAATTGAGTACAAGCTTACTTAAGAATAAGAGTAATAAATGATAAAATAATAATAAATTTTGAAAAGCCATTTAATCTAATTCTTGACCTAGGAGAAAAACAAAATAAAGACAAAGATCTAAAGTGGTCCAAACTAAATTATAGTTGACATAGTAATAAATTGCCTATTTAAATGAAAAAGATGCATTTCAATTAGAAATGGGAGTTGATCTCTACTCTAATGGAGGTTCTCTAATATTATGGTATGATTTACAATCTAATGAAATTTTCTCTAAGGAAGAATATCCTGTCTGAACTGCAGGGAACACCCTGTTGTTTTCATATTGAAAAATTACTACAAATTTGAGTAATTAATGTAAAAGGGGTAATTGGTTTCCCATTTCTATAGTTAAGCTGACAGGAAATTAATCAGTATTTCTCTGCTTTACCAAGATATCAGTGTTTTGGCAATGCTACCTGGACCTGAAATTATCTATTCTTAGACAAGAAACCTTACTCACTAAAGCAAATCTATAAGACTTAAAATTTTTGAGCTTTTGCATTTAAGCATTTGCTTGTTCAAACTATATGTGATTAAACAGAAAATACAGCCACAATATCAAAGTTTTTTCTCTTTTTTGGAGTGGGGAAGGCAGGACAATTGGGGTTAAGTGACTTGCCCAAGGTCACACAGCTAGTAAATGTGTCAAGTATCCAAGACCAGTTTTGGACTCTGGTCCTCCTGACTCCAGGGCCAGTGCTCTACTCACTGAACCACTTAGCTGCCCCACAATATCAAAGTTAATATAATCATGAGAAATAGTAACATATAGTGGGTAGAATGCTGGACCTGGTGTCAGGAAGACCTTGGCTCAAATTCTGTCTGACATTTACTAACTGTGTGACCCTTAACCTCTCTGAACCTCTTTTATAAATTCCTCATCTATAAAGTGAGGTGGTTGTCATAGATGGCTTTGAAAGTTTCCTTCAGCTCTAAAGCTTTGCTCCTAGGAACTAATTCATTAAGTCCAGATTTACAGAGAACCAAGAAATATCTTGAAATAGTTGACCATCAGTAAAATGAATTTCTACAATAAAATAAGATGGAGGGGAAAGTCTCTCTGTTACCTTTGGGACTGTAAGAGTGAACACAAAAGCACATTGACTAAGCATGAAAAGCTATGAGGTAAAAACAGGTCTCTAAAAATTAATGAGAGGAAATTCTCTTTCAACTGCCTCCCTGTAAAACAACCAGTCCTAAAGTCTCCCAAGCCTTGTCTCCAGAGTCCCATTACTGCTACCTGTCTTGGCTCTTCACAGTCTGTCCACCCATAAGCACGTGCATGTTACATCTTTCCTGTGTCTCTTCTTTTTGGTAAGTTCAAATAAGAAAAGATAATTAGTATTACTTTAAATAAAAATCAGTCTATTCTGTCAGAGTTCATTTGGTTTGACAACTTGTTCCAAATCAAATGGTACTTTATCACCTAACATTGTTTAGATCATCTAAGCTGTGGAAAACATTGCTCTGAGGACAGATCAAGGGATAAGAATGGTCCTGGCCTAGCAGAAGTTCTTGGAATCATTAAGCAATGGCCCATAGGACACTAGGCTAATTGAAACCTTTTGGAAAAACAGACAATTTTGCTCAAGAGAAAAGAGAGATATCTCGAAAGGACTGATTAGCATTTGGAAGGGAATAATCATTTATACAGCACCTGCTATGTGACAGACACTATCCTAAGGGCTTTGCAAATATCAGCTCATTTGATAACAACAGCACTGCAAGGTAGATGCCATAATTATCCCCACTTTTACAGTTGAGGAAACTGAGGCAAACAGAGATTAAGTGACTTTCCCAGAGTCATACAGCTAGTGTCTGAGACCAGATTTTAATATGGGTTTTCAGGGAAATTCCTAGCTCATACAAACATGAAAATTCATCAGAACTTACTTCTATCAAATGAAGATTTAATCCTTTTAAATATATTTTTAAAGTTTAATAACCATTAACAAAAGTAAACATAAGGAATAAGATCATACAGCACTTCACAAACAACTAAGCAAATTAGCAAGCAAGACATAACCCTTCCTCTAATTTTTTTTTTCTGTATTCCCTTCTAGTTCTGTTTGAAGTTCTGGTAACTCTTTCTTTTTTTCCTCTCTTTTTTTTAATGTGGTCACAATCCACGTGCACACACTTTTGGTTCTGTTGATCTGTTTTAATTCACTTTAAGTATTTGTACACTTCCTTCTTTGTTCTATATTTACTTTATATGGCATCGTATAAAGGTGTGGAACACAGCATGGCACAATGGATAAAGAGCCAACCTCAGAGCCTAGGAGAGCTAGATTCAAGTCTTGCCTCTAACATACATTGAGTGTGTGACCCTGGGAAAGTGATTTAACTCCTCAATAACCTAGGCAACTCTCTAAGACTATAAATTGCAAAGAAAGTGCTGACTTGCTTCAGTAGAGTTTTCTCACCAAGTAGTTCTCTATACCAAAGAAATCATAGGTCCATTTTCTATGCCTCTGAAACTATCACATCCCAGTATACATATATTTGTAGGTGAATATGCATATATAATCATAATTTATTCTACTATCTCCTAATTGTTGGGCACATTGATCATTCCCAACTGCTCGCTAATATAGCAGAATGAACTCTTTGTACAGATGGACTCTTTTTTTCCTTTGTGTGATTTTTTTTAAAGGAAAGTCCTTTTTAAGGTAAAGTCCTAAAGTACCATGCTGCCTCCCACACCTTTATATGATGGCATATAAAGTAAATATAGACCAAAGAAGAAAATGTATGAACATTGAAATGGAAGCCCTGGGTCAGAAAGTATTAGCACTTTTCCCCTCTTATTTTATATTGCATATTCCTCTCAGAATTATTTGCACCATTCTGTAGTCCCTGCAATAATGGAAAATATCATACTTGATGATTATACTAAAGATACAGATAAGTCAAAACATTAGGTTACAAATCAGTACGTGTCCTAAGATCAGTTGAATGTACTTTGACATGAGGCCACCTAGCTACTGAGAAAGAAAGAGAGAGGAAAGCTAAATCTGGATTCTTCTCTTACCTTGGGTAAAGAAAGAGCTGAAGATGAAAGTAAAAGATCGTTACTAAGTGCTACTCTACTCACCGGAGAAGAGAGCTCAAAATCTGAAGGTCAAAAGAAAGGTCTATGCATCCATTCCATTACTTATGGCCTAATCACATTATTTCTCATTACCTTCATTCTTGTTAGAGTCTTTGTAACCCCACCAGCTCCCATTGAGTGTTGTAGACAAAATCTCACTACAGTGTTCAAGCCCTCTACCGTAAATGAGGGTTGGAGGATGCTAAACCTTTTTAAGGGTCAGGTCAGCTTTGAACCAAGAAAGGCGAACTCTGTTAACAACCAAAAGCTATTTCTTCAGTGTACAAATATGATCTGTTGCTATCTCTTTTTTCAAAAAGCTAGAGCTGAATAGCAATCACGCCTCCCATTTCAAATATCTAGAATGCATAAGACCTCACTGGGCAATTATAATTAAGTCAAATCAACAAGCATACACTATGTCCTAGGCACTGTGGTACGCACTAGTTTATTGTGATTATTATTTCACCACAGAGTATAGCTGAGTAGGCAAACTCCTTCAAAAGTACGTAATACTTAGATCCTGGAGCAGGAAAAAAAGCCCTGTAGGGTCCACTGCAGGCACATAGTTGAATGGAGGTTCAAGTAATGTTCATCAATACATAAGAAGCTGTGATTTCATAATTTACCAGTGAGGGAACTCATTCCACCAAAGCAGTTCACAACCTATGACCTAAATAAGTCATAGGAAATTGCCTGAAACACACAAATTTTAGGTTATTTGTCCAAAATCACACAACTAGAAAGTATTTGAAACCGTATTTGAACCAAGCATTGAGGCAAAGAGAGAGGAGCCCAATATTTTCCTTCCCTAGACATGAACAAGTCTATCTTCAAAATGGCCTCCATTTACAGGACCCATATGTACAAAAATATTTATAATAGCTCTTTTTTGTGGAGGCAAAGAATTGGAAACTGAGGGAATGTCCATTAATTGGGGAATTGCTAGACCAGTTATGGTATATGAATGCGATGGAATACAATGGTGCTACAAAAAATTATGAAGAAAAAATAAAACCAGGAAGACTTATATGAATTGCTACAAAGTGAAGTGAGTATGGCCAGTAGAATAATTTATACATTATCAACAATATTGTAAAGACAAGCAACTATAAAAGACAGCAACTCTAATCAATACAATGAACCCCTACAATTTCAAAGGGTTCTTGATGAAAAATGCTCTCCACCTCCAGATAGAAAACTGATGGACTCCGTGTAGATTGGAGCATATTTTTTTTCCTCTTTCTTTATCTTGTTTTTTGTTTCTTCTGGAACATGGCTGATGTAGAAATGTTTTGCATGGCTTCATTTCTTCCTTTCTTGAAAGGTGGGGGAGGAAGAGAATTTTTTTTAAGTGGCATCTATTTTAGGGTAAATGAGCAGCCCATTAACTTCTCAATTAGTCAATAAGCCAGCATTTATTAGGTGGCTACTCTGTGCCAGGTACTGTCCTAAGTGCTAGGAATACAAGGAGAAGAAAAATACATTGCCTGCTCTCAAGGAGCTCACAGTCTAATGAAGGAAACAATTTATAAATATGTATAAACAAGATATATACAGTATGAACTTGAGATATTATTAGAAGGAGGTACCAAGATTAAGGAGAACTGGAAAAGGTCTCTTGTAGAGGGTGGGACTTTAGCTGACTCTTGAAGGAAGTCATGGAAAATGGGAGATGAAGAGGGAGAACCTGTTCCAGGCATGGAAGACAGCTGCTGAAAACATTCGGAATCAGGAAATGGAGCACACTATACAAGGAATAGCAAGGCCCTAAGTCCCAGATCATATTAGCAGATTAGTGACTCCCTATTCTTGCTTCCAGAACTAAACAGACTGCCTTTCTCAAGGCCAGCTACAGACAGTTTGTAATTAAGATTAACTTCCCTTCACTGTTGTTTTGTATATTCTGGTGAGAACTTACCTATAATGTGTGTCCCCTTTCTTTTAAGGGTCACCCCATTTTTCCCTAACCATAGCTTATAATAATAATAATCTGAATAAAGTTTTTGCTGATTTGTACCTTAAATTTGACACTGGGTCTTATTGTCCTGACACCAAGTCATCCTGACTCCAAGTCCAGTTCTTTATCCACTACACCGCCTCTCTTCATCTTTTTATTAAAGTACAAACTTATGATTTCATCAGTTATAGGAATTCCTAGCTTGGAAAATCTCCCTACTAATGTAGATGGGCAACTCATATGTAACTTATAGTATTGGAGAATTGTTTAGTGCATGCAGAGTTTCCATTTCACAGCCAGTGTGTGTCAGAGGCAGAACCTGAACCCAAGTCTTCTGGACTCCTATACACCATAACTTGCTTCTTCTAGGTTCCGCAATATCCCAACCTGAATCCACTGGGGCAAAAATCATTTCCTTAACTGGAAAAAGAACTTTTTCGATGCACTTTTATATAGGCTCTCCACACAGTGGTCTAAATAAACATCGCTGGTAAACTTTTTCTTTATGAATCTCTTCAAGAAAAACCACTTTTTGCCGATGTTTAGCTGAAATGTTCCTGAACAGATATTTCATTAACAGAATAAAATAATAGTTGTTTGTAAAAATTTGTCATAGCCCATTCAACTCCCATGTCTAATCACCTTAAGTCATGTAAAATACAAATGTATTTTTCTCCCAAATGCTAGAGGTAAAAAAAATGGGCCAAGATTTCAACTCACCTGTTATCTGAAACCAAAGAAAGTTGCTTCTTTCATTCACAGAGGGTTGTACTTGCAGTTTCACATACCTTCTGCTAACAGTTGTTAATATGCAAATGAAGCATTAACTGTCACTCATCATTTTTACAAGCATAGTGCACTTTGGTAAATTCTCATAACTAGAATTCTACACCTGATACCAGAAGGCAAATGGGATATTTTTCTAAATTAAAACACATGATCGACCATATCCTTTCCAAAGGAAAAATCAAAGGACTCTTGGTTCATATACCAAAGAACTGTATTAAACTGTATGGGCACAGCCCACTTACGCATGGCCAGAAGCCTAAACAAGAACAATAAAAGTGTAGAGAAAGGAAATTTCCACCTAACAGATGGGGAGGTGGATAAAACTGAGAAGTGGATCAAAGTGAAACTGGCTATCCCAAAGCTCAGCAAAACAAGACCGTTTATTTACAAGGAACTCCAGATAGAAAGACAGTGGCTTGTGCCAAATTCATTTCCAAATGTGCATTTTAATCTCCACTCTATGATGAAGACTAAGCATCTTCCCTAGGTTACATGACATTTTCTTTACTAGTAGCATCAGTACTCATCAGAAATGATTCATTTTCATTTTTAATATTGGCAACATGGTCACATGTATATATTTCAAGTAAGTTTAAACGAATACCATGTGCATATAAAAGTACATACACATATAGCACAGTGCCTAGTACATAGTAAGTGCTTAATTCTTGTTGACTTACTGATACATATGTACTTTCCATGCAAGTAACCTTACTTCATAGCCAGAAAATCCTTGCTTCAGATAGCCAGTTGTTAGAATGACTTGGCAATGGCAGTATTTATCAATTCTGTGTTTTCCAAAAAGATGATACAGAATCATACATCACTATGTGTGATCAAGGAGTTTCCTGATCAGCTTGGTGAGTTTGGGGTGGGAGAAGGAAAGGGATGGGGAGGGAAGCATCCAAGGTGAGCCTTGTCTTTGTATTGGATCTTCATACAAAGGGTATGGACATTCTTGTTGAGGCTTCCACAGGATAGGTTTCACTGATGTGACTGCTGCCAATATAAACAGGGTGACTCACACTGTCATAGAGTGATTAAGTGAGGATGCACGTCTCAGATGTCTCTACTTGGGATACTAAAAACTATAGTGCTAGAGATGGTAGTCTCTGCTAACTCCAGATCTGTATACTTAGCATATGTTGCATATGAAAGTCACGTCTCTGAACCTGTTTCTTTAAACCTTTGTGTGGTCCCAATGGCACAAAGTTCTGATGGTGGGCTCAGACAATGAAAGGATGTCATACCTAATAAACAGAGCTGTGATCTCACTAACATGGATACTCTGTCCACCTGTGGAAATCCCAGTCCATCTACTCCTCATCCTATGCAATTCTTGTCCATGTCTTGCCATAAATATTCCATGTAGTACCTACCTAACTCCTAAGAGGCCTTTCTCTAGTTCTTTTAATATTTCACTGACACCAGTATACCATATGGACTTTTTTTTTCATGGTCATTAAATAACTCGATGACTTTCTTTTTTGATCACTTTTATTTCACTTCTTATGCACATATCATTAGTGGCATGATGCCACCATGCACCTTTCAACTGCACTTTGTGTCTCCAACAATTACAGTTCATCTGAGATCATGATGTTCATTGATTTGACAGCCAATATAATAGAAGATTCTTGGAGATGGGGACTTTTTTTTTCTTTGTGAAACCTAGCATAGAACTTCACATATAGGAAGTACTTAAGAAATGGTTATTTAATGATTGATTGGTAGCATCACAGGGAAAATATCAGTGCTAAAAAGTCAGACTACTGTGGAAGGGACAGCTTGGGAATCATTGGATGCTCATTATTCCTGATAACTTACCTTCCTACTCCATATGACTCTTCTCTTGTTTCTTGTCCTTCAGAAGTTGAGACTTTACTGCTCTGACTTTCCTAACCCAACCAGGTTGGCCCTGACAGCATCATACTCGCAATGTTGCTAGTAGGTTTTGTCCTTGTCCCTCCTCTTAATAGGACCAAAAGGAAAAGTATTGGCATATACACATACAGAAACCCTTTGGTTCAGGCCTGGTCATGAAGTACCCTTCTACGGCACAAGTGAATTATTTCAGAAGAGGCAACATAGTACGAAGGACTTGAGTGATATGCTTATCAAGAAATAGATCTTCACATGGTCTGAGGTTAAATCCCTGAATTCTAGTTCCATATACAAGTGACTCCAGTCAAATTTATAAAAAGAGTCAAGCCAGGAACTTATTGCATGTGGGCATGGGTTTGTGTTACCTTGAGTTACCCTCTACAGTGTGTACCTGCACCCACACCTTTGCATTCTCCCCTATTAAATGTCATTATCTCTTGAGGGTAGAGGTCTCCCCTTCTACCATGTGAGATACTACTGGAAGGTACTACCTGTTGTTGGAGCAGTGTATGCAAAGACAAGACTTCCATGGTTAGGGGCCCTATCCTGAACAAGTGGATTGGAACAAGCTGTTTCACCCAAGTCAGCAAGGGTTTTATAGTCTCGATATTGCCAGCCTGAACTATGAAATACCATGGGCAAAGGAATAGAATGATTAGACAAACTAAGAAAGTCACTGTGAAATCATGTAGCAAGGCAAGAGTAAAGAGGTTTAGTCCCTATTTTGAGAATCCAAGATTATATCTGAGAACCGTACAGGACAGTATTGGGGCCTGGGGTCAAAGGATGAACAAAGCATAGCTGTTGAGAAAAAGAATCTGGTCACAGACATCTGGACACCATACTCATAGGTCTAAGTAGCGTATGTCAGCTTGAATGTCACCTGAAGTCAGATCCAAAAATTGCAATTCAGCTTTCACCTAATGAGCAAATAAAAAGGAAATCAAATAGGCAAACACAAAGGATAAACAGAGAGCCAAAGGCCCCATGGGGAAGTGGAAAGAGCATTATCCTTAGAATCTGAGGAACCAGGTTTGAATCCCAGTTCTCCTACTTATCACCTGGATAACCCAGGATGAGTCACTTCACTTGTCTGATCTTCTATTTCCTCATTTATAAAGTTAGGAGATCTCTAAGATCCCTTTCAGATCTAAATCTATGATGACATGATTTATATTTGATGGCAGAAACTTAAACCTATAAGTAAGTTGGAAGTTATTACCCACGCTAAGCAATTCATGAATACTCTCTTGAGCAGATGAGTAATTTTAATTAAAAAAAAGTAGGTAGAAACAATTATATTTATTCCAAGGCATAAGGATTAAGGAATTACAGTAGCTAATAAGTGAGGAGAAAATAGAAAAATGACCACTGCAGTCAGTCTTATCCACCAATAAGAAATGCAACAAGGTATGAATAGACGTAGCTCAAGCCTACTTTGCTACTGATTTACTGCCACTCACGAAGCTGACGGAACATTGCACCCGAGGCATCAATATTAATCACTTCACAGCTGTTCTCAAATTGCCTCCTGAGTTTCACAAATGTTAATGGCACATACTAGTCCCAAATGGCATGAGTTAAAAGTTTGGAGTGAATATTAACTAATACATATATAATTTATAAACACTAGAGAACTGGATCTTCAAGTTAAATAAAGAAGAGGTGTCCAAGGACTAAATGCTGAAGTCTCTTTTATTCATTCAAAAAATTGACCTTTAAAACAGTTGTTTTCAAATTGCTCACAAGTCATGTTATAATAGCACATATATGGTATGTGTGTATGTAGTGCAAATGCCTCCTGAGGAAAAATATTCAGAAATTTCCATGAAATCTCAGAAATCCTTTAGTGACTACATGCCACAAGAAAAGTTATTCCAAAATCAGTCCAAAAAGGGCATTGTCACATAGAACATTGATTCTTGCAGTGACCTAAAATAGCTTTATTTTGTGCTTGGTTTCTAACAACATGCTATTAGCCAAAATAGGTAACAGGAGGGTAATGAGCACCTTTTCCCAAGGACATGAGGGTAAAAGAGTTTGTTGTCATTTAGAATTTGGCTGTCAGGAACTAGTAGTTAAGAGGGAGTTAACTGATTATCCACCAATGTGTTAGAGTTCTGGAGAACAAGCAGGAGGCACCCTGAATCTCACTATTATCTGGCTTGGGCAAAAAAAAAGTTTTAAAAACATTATAGTAAAAGTAGAAAAAAGGAAGCTGAGTTTGGGCAGGGAAGGTAAAGTCTCTGTGGATAGAGACAGGTATCAGATTATTCCAAACAAAACAATTCACAAACATAGATGAGATTTTTAAAATATAACATAATTTAATGGAAGGCAAACCCCCCTAACAATTACAAGGTTGCAGAAAGAAAATGGACATCCAATAAGCTAGGCCAAGAATTTAACAAAAAAAAGACTGTAGCCTGTATTGTATTTGATAAGTTATATAACCTTTCTAATGCTTTCAACGTTCTCCTGGAAACAATGACTTACTTACAAGTAAGAAAGACTCTGGGTTTAAATTCCTTCTTAGACACTAGCTGTATGACCCTGGGTAAGTAATTTTAACTTCTCTGTGCTTCATGTCCATCTCAGTCAGCCAATAATCATTTATTAAGCACTTACTACATGCTTAATACTTAGTACAGTATACTAAGCATTTGTAATATGGTTCCAAGGGATTAACAATTTACATTTGTAACTTCTGTAAAAATTTGGTTCTTATCTTTTGAACATTGCTACATTGAAGAGTATATAGCATTAGTCTCTTATGCATCAAGTCCATATAGTTATTAGATGCTGAACCTTTATTTGATGTATTTTCTGCAACTATTTCACATCCTGTGTTTTCTTTTAATTTGATATACTGCTTTTTGTGGTACAAAATTATTTTCATCAATGAAGGAAACAGACGTTTTTTTCAATCACTTGTAATATGCCAAGTATTGTTCTGCATGCTAGGGATACAACTATAAAAGCAACGACAGTCCTTGACCTCAAGGAGTTTATATTCATAACAGAGAACAGATATAATAGGAGAGTAGTGGTCAGGGAGGTACACTTTGGTCTGAAATGTTATAGGAATGGCGATTGGGTACTTACGGAAACAGATTGACACACCCCTTCCAAGAACAATGGCAAAGCTGATTTAATTAGGATTTCAGAACTGGAAAGTGGGAAGAATATACCCAAAGTAGCAAGGCAGCTGGTGAGATGACCAGAGAAAAGGGAATAAAGTGAAGTATGGCTTGTTCTTGCCTGACTCCAGGCAAGCAGGACTCCAGGTCAGAAGTTATGGAAATGAAAAGGTGAAAATCTCCAAAGTCTTTTCTCATCCCAAGGTAACATAGCTGGAGAGGCTGGAGAGAAAATGATCAAACTCTTCAATTTAGTCTGTAATTTCTTCCATTTGATTAAAACTTTCTTCCTGTGTGCCGTTGAGAAATTATTCCTTTTTTCCTCCAGTTTTATTGGAGGTTTTTGGTTTATTTTTAGAATGCTGATCCAATTAGAATTCAATATGATTGTCTGGGATAAAGTATTTGTCCAAAACCATTTTACCATCCAGATATCCATCTTCCCACTCTTTCAAAAATTACTATTGAAGAAGGATTTCATTCCATACTTTATCAAATTGTTGCTGTTGTTGTTGTTCAGTCATTTTCAACTCTGTGTGACTCCATGGACTTTGTCCATAGAGTTTTCTTGGCAAAGATACTAAAGTGGTTTGCCATTTCCATGGCCAGTGTGCCCCATTTTATAGATGAGCAAATAGGGGGTAAGTGACTTGCCCAGAGTCACATAGCTAGTTAAGTGTGTGAGGCTAAATTTAAACTCAGATCTTCCTGACTCCAGACCCAGCACTCTATCTACCAAACTACTAAGCTACCCCTTAGTTTCTCAAATACTATTCTTTATTGGGTTCTGATTCTTTGGTTCTAGACTCTGTTCCATTTATTTATTTCTCTATTCCTCTTCCAGTACCCAAGAGTTTTTATAAATGGTGCCTCATATTGCCTTTTAAATTCTCATCCTTTTCATGAGTTTTCTTTTTCATAGTTATTCATGCTACTTATGCCAATCTATTTTTCCATGTGGATTTGATTATGATTTTATCACATACTTTGAAATAAAATACTGGTGTTTTGATAACACATTAGGTATATTAAACTTTCTTGGAAAGTATTGACATTTTTACCATATTTGCTTAACATGACCTCAGATCTTCCTTCATTTCTATCAAATTTATTTTGAAGTTGTCTTTTGTATAGGCTTTTTGAACACCATAAGTGAATGCCCAGATACCTCAGAGCATTTTATTATCATTGTTAAGAGTATCCTCATTTCATCAGTTTCTTTTGATTCTTGGTAGTAGCATATAAAAATGCAAATGGTTTTGTGAGTCTCTATCCTGCTACTTTACTAAAATCATTTATTGCCTCCATAATTTTTGTTGTTGACCATCTTGAATTTTCTCCTTTTTTAAATTTAAATTTTTTATTTTTTCCTAATTATATGTAAAAATATTTTAACATTCTTTTTTTATTTTGAATTCCAAATTCTCTCCTTCCTTTCCTCTTCTCCCCACTATTTCAGAAGACAAACAATTTGATATCAGTCATACATGTGCAGTCACACAAAACATATTTCCATATTAGACATTAGAAAAAAACACAAACAAAAAACAAGAAAAATAAAGATAGTAAAAAATTTCTTGGATCTGCATTCAGTCTCCATCAGATCTTTTTTCTGGAGGTGAGTAGCATTTTCATCCTAAGTCCTTAAGAATTGTCTTGTATCATCATATTGCTTAGAATAACTAATCATTCACTGCTGATCACCATACAATATTGCTGCTACTGTGTACAATGTTCTCCTGGTTCTGCTCACTTCATTTTGCATCAGTTCATGTTTTCCCAGGTTTTTCTGAGACCATCCTAGTTGCTATTTCTTATGGCACAATAGTATTACATCCCAATCATATACAACAACTTATTTAGCCATCCCCCAATTGATAGGTATCCCCTCAACTTCCAGTTCTTTGCCACCACACAAAGTTATTATAAATATTTTTCTACATATAGGTCCCTTTCCTGTTTGTTTTTTATCTCTTTGGGATATAACCCTAATAGTAGTATTGGTGGGTCAAAGAATATGTAGTTTTATAGCCCTGCTTATAATTACTAGTTGTATATTTCCCTCCATCCTATTCCTCCCCACTGTTTATCCTTCTCTACTTCTCTTTTTATCCTGTCCTTCTTCAAATATCTTATATTCTTCTGACCAGTTCCTCCTTAATCCACACCCCAGGAATCCCTCCCTTATTCCTTCCCCTAACGTTCCTATTTCTCTGTAAGTTAAGAAGACTTTTATACCCTTCTAGATGTATAATTATTCTCTCTTTAATCAAATTCTGATGAGAAAACATTCTAGCACTACCAGCTCTCCACCTCTGCCTGCCCTCCACTGTAACAGTTCTTTCATTCATACCTTGTTTGTATGGGACAACTGCTCCATTTAACCTCTCCCTACCCAACTTTATTTTTAGGATCATCCCATCATGCTCAACTCAACCCCAGACCTTCTATCTATGTATGCTCTTTCAAACTACCATACTAATGATTACATTCTTAAGAGTTACATATATTGGTTTCCCATATAAGAGGTAGACATTTTGACCTTATTAAATCCCTTATAATTGGTCTTTCATGTTTACTTTCTTATGTTTCTCTTGATTCTTGTAGATCAAATTTTCCATTTAGTTCTGGTTTTTTCCTCATATCTACCTGAAAGTCATTTAATTCACTAAATATCCATTTTTCATGCAGAATTACACTCAGCTTTTCTGGGTAAGTTATTATTGGTTGCAAACCCAGATCCTTTGGTCTTCAGAATATCATGTTCCATGCCCTTCGGTCTTTTAAGGTAGAAGCTGCTAAATCATGTGTCATCTTGACTGTAGCTCTACAATATTCAAATTATTTCTTTCTTGTTGCTTGTAGTATTTCCTCCTTCACCAGGAAGCTTTGAAACTTAGCTATGATGTTCCTGTGAATTTTCATCTTGGGATCTCTTTCAGGTTGTGATAAGTAGACTTTTTCAATTTCTATTTTACCTTCTAGTTCTAAAACTTCAGGGAAATTTTCCTTAATTTCTTGAAGTATAGTGTCGAGACTCCTTTTTTATCATAACTTTTCTGATATTGACTCTCCTCAATCTGTTTTCCAGAGCTGTTTTTCTGATGAGACGTTACACATTCTCTTCTCTTTTTTATTCTTTTGATTTTGTTTTGCTATTGCTTGGTGTCTAATGAAGTCATTAGCTTTCACTTATCCAATTCTAATTTTTAAGGAGTTATTTTCTTCCATAAGTTTTCAGATCTCTTTTTCCAATTGGCTGATTTGCTTTTCATAATTTTCTTGATTTTCTTGCACAGTGCCTGGAGCATTTAATACATATTTGTTGACTGGCTATTTTTAATTATCAAATGTTCTTCACCTGGATCCAAGAGGGGAATCTAGGCCTGGTTCTCCAATCCAGACTTCTTGAGGAGATCCTATTTAGCATACCAAACACTCTAACAAATCATTTGAATAAACTTTTGAAAAGAGAAGAATAAATGTTATCCCAAGATACTAAATTAGGAGTTGTAGTAGGGTAGACCTGATTCAGTCCAATCTAATAACTGAGGTTCAAACCTAGAATAAAATAAGATACTTATATATGTTGTAATAGTCAACAAAAGGTTTCTTTTGCCATAGTTGGGAAAGGACATTCAGCTTTCATTCATCTGAGTCCACCTTCCTTGCCTCTCTGTTGTCCATGCTTGCCAGAAGCCTAAGGAAGGAACTCCTGACTCCTCATGTGCCAGATTTTTGTACGTAGACCTTCAGAAATTAATTGTTTGGGCCTTAGTCCTTTGAGCTAATTAAGTTTCAAGGATTATTTCAATACTTTTTAAAGAAAACAATGGCCTTACCTGCATGGGGATAAACTTGGATATTGGTCCTACCAGAAATGTTTAGGAAAGAGTACCATCTTTCAAGGCCAGAAGGGTACCATTGGGTAATTTTTTTACAAAAACGCAATGCCTTCTTGTATGATTACTATATTGGAGATAATATGCTTTCTATAAAAGCTAACTGAGAAAAAATACGGCTTTTTACTTAGAAGCAAAAATCTGTTAATATGTCAGAACATTTTTTTCCAAATCTCCTTCCTTAAGTCAGTTACAATATAATTAATGTTGAGGATAAAAACATTAAACTCTATAGAGAAGAAAAACAACTGCTGTAGCATCTGGAGTAATTGAGAAATTTAATCATGAATTGGACCAATAGATAAATAGAACTATGGAATAGATCTATCCTCCTAAATGTGGTTATTAGCAAAACACTTATTAATCTCTTCATGCCAGATAAAACCTAGGAGTAAAACTTGCACAGGGTTGATTGCTTTGCTGTCGAAACCCTAATTACAGCAGCAAATGTTAAAGGAAATGTTGGGACACTGAGGAAACCACATCTAGGATGATAAGGATACTTTCCTATTTAGCAGGGAAATAGATTCCATATCTACCTAAATTAAGCCATTTGGGTAGATAATATTCCTTCCATATTGCCAGGACACCACTCCTTATAGAAATAGGAACAGGATCTAGCTATTGGGAACAATTAACAAGTCAGGAGATAAAGAACAGGAGGGTAGAGGAGGGAGATGAAGTGCAGGCTTTAATCTCAAAGGACAATATTTAAGTCAAGCCAAAGAGTTCATCAGGACAAATGAATCTGAAGGACTAAGCAGGAATCATGAAGAAGAGGTCAGAATCGTGATCCTGAATCCAGGGACGGTCAGCATGGAGTGAATCATGAAATACTACTGAGGGAGCAACACTGGCACTGGCAAAGTCTCTACTTAAGCCCATAGCCTTTTCTGGGAGCATGATGGCAATAGCTATGATCCTACCTTACCGAAAGTATCTCTACTGCTAGGTCCCTAGACACGTAGTTACAAAAGGATGACAACCATAATAGGTGGTATAGAGTGAGAAATAATTCATTTGGAACCCTACTCTATTCCAATCAGTATTAATCAGTTTGATATGATTCCATAGGGGTAGTGATTATAAGTTCTTTTTATTAGGCCCCAGAGCTGTGAATTACAGACTGTAAGTTCATTTGCTTAATCATAGGAAGCTAACTAGAGGTTTTTCATCCTTGTTTTCCTTTGTTATAGTGACCAAACCCAGCATGGCGGAGGTAACTCAATTACTTAGAAAGTCCCCCAACTTCTTTCAGTACCTCTGGACCACTCTTTCTTGTTCAATATGAGCAGGTAACCATCTTATGACCATTTAGTCAGTGGAGATGCCCCATGCTTCACCCAGCCTGTGACCCCACTGTTGATATGTCATTTCTGGCCTGCAAAGCAAGGTCTATCAGCCAATGGGATTCTGTATCTTGTATAGCTCCTCTAGAATGTTCAAGGCAGAGGGAGAGGCCTCCTCTCCATGCTCCATTTTGATGGCTGAAGGCTGCCACCTTAACTTTAGGTTTAAAGGCTAGATTTCTTTCTCAAAAACTAAGCCTTAAATCCAACTCACTCTGGAGAATGTAGCACGTACCATAGGTTGCTGCCCTACTGCATAGAACAAATGTAAATACCAAATAGTAACTCTTTCTGTTTTGGCCAGGAACCCTGAGGGTCTTCCCCTCTCCATATGATTTTTTTTTGAGTTTCAATTAAAGGGGCCATCCCTTAATTAACTTCTTAAAGAGGCCTGTTCACGAAATGAGTGTCACTTCACTCAAAGTGAGAACCTGAAAAGACCTTAGCCTGAAACGGCCAGGGTCTCATAACACATCCTGGGCCATCTTCAGGCATCCTGGTGATTATCAGGCCGGCCACTGGACCCAGATGGCTCTGGAGGAGAAAGTAAGGCTGGTGACCTTGCACAGCCTTCCCTCACTCAAATCAAAGTCACCTGCAAGCCATGTCATCATTTCCCTGATGTCATGGTTCTCTTCGAGAAGGAAGGACAAACACACAAGAATGTTCAAGGATCAAATCTGGTATAAAAATAAGGCCCTGGAAGAAGGGGCAGCATCTTGTATCATAAGAAAGATCTGAGGTCTGCTTCATTAGAGGGGACCATGGACCCTTTAATACAGCATCACTAGCTCAGAGTTTTGCCTCAGTCTCTTTTATTGTAGGTTGGACAATTTTAATTCCCACAATAGTACCCCCAATCCTTCAAAGTGGAAAACAAAAATGATCTCTTCTAGCTTCCCTACGGAAGGGGAGGCAGGAAAAGATAACAAGTGTATAATAAGCACCTAGTATGTTTCAGAGAAGAAAATAAGAAATCGCTCCAGTATCTTTGCCAAAAAAAAAGTGACCTAGAATGTTGGACATGCCCCAAATGACTGAACACTATGTTATCAGATACTATCTTTATAAATAATTATAACACTTTATAAATAATATCTCATTTTATTTTCACAACTCTGCAAGGTGGGTACCATTACATTCCCATTTTACAGCTGAAGAAACTTAAGCAGACAGAGTTTAAGTGTCTTCCTCAGAGCCAGACCACTGCTAAGTGTCTGAGGTCATTTTTGAACTCCAGTCTTTCTTACTTCAGGCCCAGTGCTCTATCCACTCCATCACCTGGCTGAAGACAAATTAGGGATAAGGGCTCCAGATAGTCTTCCACAGAAACAGGTGCTAACATCGAGTATACATTCGCGTTGGTAAGTCAATCAATCAATCAGAAAGTATTTATTAAGCAATTACTACAGGCTAAGAATTGCACTGTGTTGGGAATATGCAGAAAAAGAAGGGAGAAATAAGTCTGACCTCGAGGAACTTCCATACTAACAATTACATAATATTTACATTCTAATCCCGATAAAATGCACATTGACATAAAACGTTCATGTTTAGGTCATTTATAGATTTAGTCTTAATTAATCCTTCTGCTTCTCCTCTCTTCAACCCATAATCGACATAGCTGCCAAGTTCATATCCATACAGCATAGATCTGACCATGTCACTCCTTTATTCAAGAATCTCCAAAGGCTCTCAATTACCTATAAGATTAAAAAAAATGCAAACTCTCCCCCTTCTAATTCCATCACACATTTTCAGATTCATTTCACATTGCTTCTTTTCACTCACTTTTCATTTCCTGCCTTGTGGCTCTTCACAGGTTTTTTTCCGCAATGTCCGGAATTCTCTTTCTCCCCACTTCTTCTTCATATGAATCGCTAGCTTTCTTCAAGATTCAAGTCAAATGCTGCTTCGTCCAAATACTCTTATTAGTGCTCTCTTTTCCTCCTCAAATCCTTTTGTATTTATCTCTCCAGTGGAATCTAAGTTCCTTAAGGACAGAGGCTGTTTTGTCTCTGCATTGTGAAATTGAAATTGGATACCCCACTTTATTCTGCATTTTTCTTATTTATTGTTTGAGAATTGTATCCAAGCATTGGAATCAGTACTTATGGGTTGATTTAAAGGATAGTTTGACTCCTTAACATTATAAAGTCTGGCTGCATAATAAAAATATAATTTTTCTGGGCTTTAGCTTGGACTCTTACCCAATATGGGAAGAAGAGTGGGATGAATCCCTGGAGTCATAAGATGGTCTACCTGGTCATATGTCATGCGAATTGCTTAACACTAGACTTTCCAGAGAATGATAAATAACTCTGTTTTCCCTGTTGTCATGGCTCCTGGAAATCCCATTCTGCAAATCAGGCTAATGTAAGCCCACCTTACACCTCTACCAAATGTATATAAGACTGTTCTGTATGCTCTAATGCATGTCTGGTCACTGAGGGGCCATTAGCCTCTATTACCAGACTCTGCTAAATCTGCCGGTAAATAGATTACCCTCAAAACTTTTGCACCTCAGTTTCTCTTCATCACAGATTTTTATCACAACAGCATCCCAGCACATCAAATAGTGTCTGGTAAATAACAATAAATGACATATATGTGTGAGTGCATAAATTTATGAGGAGAGAGAGTGCTTTAAGGTTTGCAAAGAATTTTATAGACATTAGCTCCTTTGAACTTCACAACAAACCCCTAAGAGGTAGGTAATAATAGACATTATTATTCTCACTTAACAGATAAGGCAAATGAACATTAGAAAAGTTAAGGAAATTGCTCATGGTCATAGAGCTTGTAACTGAGGTAGGATCTGAACTAAGGTCTTCCCTACTTCAAACCCAGCAATCTACACACAATTACAGATGCTTAATAAATGCTGGTTGACTTGTCAAATGGAATTAATGTGAGTTCCTTAACACTAACAAATAAATTTGTTCTCTGGCCCCCTTTCATTTTAGGATACCTCTCCCACTGCCCATAATATATCTGCTTAAGCAATCATTTTATGTAGCTAGAGAAGTGGGAGGTCATTTGTTAAATCTGCAATGGACTTTGTAGAAACTTTAGATGGTTTTCTTTCTGAGAGCAGATTCAAGTCTACATGTATTCTAAAAGATGGACAATGCAAGTGTTCAGGTGTAAACTAATGGTGAATACAAAGAGTCAGATCATTTAGATGACTATTAAAATTTAAAAGTGTCCCGGGTAGTGTGTCACCACTATAAGTAAAATGATCAAGGCAGAAAATTAATCATATCTTGTAGGGGAAAAAAATCAGCTCTGAACAAGAAATACACCTGAGGAAGCAAGAGATATATTCATTAATATACTTCAGGAAGAATGCAATTAAACATTCCTTTCCCCTGAGGTTTGGTTATGTCTACAATCCAGATCTTGATTCAAACCTGGGTAAATTCAAGATACCTACTCCAGATAATAAGTAACAGAATGGGGATTCAAACCCAGCTCCTCTGACTCCAAAGTCAACACTTTGTTCACAGTCTTACCCTGTAAATATGTACATACATATATATATATATATATATATATATATATAGAAAAGAAGTCAATGTGATCTTTTAAAATAGATCATTTAAGTAAAATACCAGCTGAGGTATTTCTCAAAGAAATTCTTTGAAAAAGAAGTTAGAGGAAAAAAACTAAAGCTGAATTTTGAAAAAAAAAAATAGGAAAAACCCATAACACATTTTTTATAAATTTATTTGAAGAACATTCATGGCTCATGGGGAAAACTAGAAATATAATTGAAAACTTGAGAATAATTCTACATGTTTCCTTGTCATTTTCCCCCCAGTAACAGGTTTTGGTTTGAGTTTTGTTTCTTTTCCTACTCTCACCTGCCTGAAGTCATAATCTTCCAATTGCAACATCAAAAAACCTTTTGCACAACAACTAACTGTGTTGCCTCAGAGTGCTACACTTTAAGATTTGAAAAAGCAGCAGGAAATGTCTGTGTCAGAAAAAAAAAATTTAATCATCTGAGCAAAGAACTAAGTAGTAGAAATTCTGAGAACATAACATAACGTCGGGAGCTGAACTGATCCTCCATAGAGTTCTGACCAAGCTTCCCAAAGAGATTGCATGGGTTTATTTAGGCCATTGTCACAGAATATAATCAGGCAGGATTCATTAACTAGAACAGCAAAGCAGCCGAATTCACAGAATTTAGGAGGCAGGAAATGTTCAAAACTCAAGGCTCTAATGGGCCACACTAGTCCAACTTGCAATACCCAGCAATACATAATTTCTCAAAAATGGACAGGAAATTATCAATAGACTCCAATAAAGTGCTTTGAGAGAGTAATATATCAAAAGTAGAAATAGCCTATTGCTCCCTTTTAGTTTTTATGCTTCTTGCCTATATTGAAAGAGAGAAGAAAACACTATTATAGAAGAAGCAGGGTAAATAGCACCTGTATTAAAATGTGATTGTATAGTGCGGTGTGGTGAAAAGAGGGCTGGATTTGGAGCCAGTGCACTTGGGTTCAAATCTTTCCTCTGCCTCTTAACTACCTTTGGGACTTGGGGCAAGTCACTTCATTTCCCTGAGGCTCAGTCCTCCCCTCCTCCCCACCCCACCCCCAGTAAAATGAGATGGCTTTTCCTATCTCTCCTAGCCCTGGTTGTTGTCTTCATTCTTTCTGGGCTCCACTCCTGACCTCCATCATGCTGCATACTCTAGAAATTCACTTCACCCATAGTCTTTACACCTAGGAAATTCATTCTGCCCCTCCTGACCTTTCCTCTGATTGGCTGGTTCCTCTAAGAACTTCAATTTTTAAGAAAAGTATCCGGACTGTCCATGTTTTCATCCTTTCCCAGGCTCCACTGAGTCCCCAGACTTTCCTCATGGATACCTTCTCTCTTGCCCAACCCCTGCTTTTCAGTTTCTTTTTATCTTTTGCTTACCTCAGTTAATATATAAGATCCCTTGAGGGTAGAGATTGTCTTTTCTGTTTGTATTTGTATTCCCAGAGGCAGCTGATGCCACAATGGATAGATCTCAGGGCCTGGAGTCAGGAAGAACAGAGTTTATAAGCTGACCTGATAAATTTATTAGCTGTGTGACCCTGGGCAAGTCACTTAGCCCCTGTCAGCCTCAGTTTTCTTCAACTGTAAAATAGGGATAATAATAGCACCTAACTTCCAAGGTTGTTGTGAAGATCAAATGAGATAACATTTGTAAAATGCTCTTAGCACAGTGTCTGGCACATAGTAGGCACTATATAAATGCTTATACTTTTCCTGGCATCATTAAGTCAAGAGAAAGAAAACTTCAATTTAGAACCACTAAGATTATACTATCATGGGGGCGGAGCCAAGATGGTGGCTGGAAAGCAGGGACTTGCCTGAGCTCCCCGCCAGGTCCCTCCAAACACCTCTAAAAATGACTCTGAACAAATTCTAGAACTGCAGAACCCACAAAATAGCAGAGGGAAGCAGGGCTCCAGCCCAGGACAGCCTGGATGGTCGCGGGGTAAGGTCTATCACTTGGAACTGGGAACGGGGCGGAGCAGAGCCCAGCGTGAGCCAGGCCTGGACCAACTAGACCAGGAGCTGGGCGGAACAGGCCCTAGCACCCTGAATCAGTGAGCTGTGGCAGTTACCAGACTTCTCAACCCACAAACACTAAAGACAACAGAGAAGGTTAGTGGGAAAAGCTGCTGGGACAGAGTGAAAGGAGTTTGGGATTCCGCCACCACCCTGGGGGCAGCAGAGGTGATGAGGCTCTGAGGCTGCTTACAGAGCTACAGCTGCAGTTGCTTCTGGCCCCAGGCCTACCTGGTGGGAGGAATTAAGTGGCAGTTCTGAGCGGGAGTGCAGAGCCAGCTTAGATATGAGTCCAGTCCAGGTTGGTGGTTCTTGAGGGAGGAGAAGCGCTGGTGTGGCAGAGCTTGCTGTAGAGAAACAGCTCTGAAAACAACAACACAGCCTCTCAAGCTTGGAACAAAGTACTCAATACTCTACAAACAGTCATACCCTGACAAAAAACTCAAGGGTCAAGGGTCAAGGGTCAAGTAAGTTGGCTGGAAACATGGCCAGGCAGCAAAAACCCTCTCAGATTCAGACTCAGACTTTGGAATCTTTCTTTAGTGACAATGAAGACCAAAATATACAGAAATAAGAAGTCAACAAAGTCAAAGAGCCTACAACAAAAGTCTCCAAATAAAACATAAACTGGTCTCAGGACATGGAAGAGCTCAAAAAGGATTGGGAAAAGCAAGTTAGAAAAGTAGAGGAAAAATTGGGAAGAGAAATGAGAGTGATGTGAGAAAACCATGAAAAACAAGTCAAAGACTTGCTAAAGGATACCCAAAAAAATACTGAAGAAATTAACACCTTAAAAATAGACTAACTCAAATGGCAAAAGAGCTCCAAAAAGCCAATGAGGAGAAGAATGCCTTGAAAGGAAGAATTACCCAAATGGAAAAGGAGGTCCAAAAGACCACTGAAGAAAATACCACCTTAAAAATTAGATTGGAGCAAGTGGAAGCTAGTGACTTGATGAGAAATCAAGATATGATAAAACAGAACCAAAGGAAAGAGAAAGTAGAAGACAATGTGAAATATCGCATTGGAAAAACCACTGACCTGGAAAATAGATCCAGGAGAGAGAAGTTAAAAATTACTGGACTACCTGAAAGCCATGATCAAAAAAAGAGCCTAGATATCATCTTTCAAGAAATTATCAAGGAGAACTGCCCTGATATTCTAGAGCCAGAGGGTAAAACAGAAATTGAAAGAATCCAACGATCGCCTCCTGAAAAAGATCCCAAAAGAAAACTCCTAGGAATATTGTCACCAAATTCCAAAGCTCCCAGATCAAGGAAAAAAATACTGCCAGCAGCCAGAAAGAAACAATTTGAGTATTGTGTAAACACAATCAGAATAACCCAAGATCTAGCAGCTTCTACATTAAGGGCTTGGAATATGATATTCCAGAGGTCAATGGAGCAGGGATTAAAACCAAGAATCACCAACCCAGAAAAACTGAGTATCATGCTCCAAGGCAAAATATGGATTTTCAATAAAATAGAGGACTTTCAAGCTTTCTCAGTGAAAAGACCAGAGCTGAATAGAAAATTTGACTTTCAAACACAAGAATCAAGAGAAGCATGAAAAGGTAAACAAGAAAGAGAAATCATAAGGGACTTACTAAAGTTGAACTGTTTTGTTTACATTCCAACATGGAAAGATGAGATATATATACATATATATATATATATATATATACACATATAAAATTCATGAGACCTCATCATTAGTGTAGCTGAACGCAATATACATACATACATACATATATATGTATATATGTGTGTGTGTGTACATACACACACACACACACACACACATATATATATATATATATATAGAGAGAGAGAGAGAGAGAGAGAGACAGAGGGCACAGGGTGAGTTGAATATGAAGGGATGATATCTAAAAAAATAAAATCAAATTAAGGGATGAGAGAGGAAGACAGGGAGAGATAGAATGGGGTAAATTAACTCACATAAAAGTGGCAAGAAAAAGCAGTTCTGTAGGAAGGGAAGAGGGGGCAGCTGAGGGGGAATGAGTGAATCTTGCTCTCATCAGAATTGACCTGAGGAGGGAATAACAGACACATTTAATTGGGTATCTTACCCCACAGGAAAGAAGGAGGAAGGAGATAAAAAAGGGGGCACGATAGAAGGGAGGGCAGACAGGGGGAGGAGGTAATCAAAAACAAACACTTTCGAAAAGGGACAGGGTCAAGGGAAAAAACTGAATAAAGGGGGACAGGATAGGAAGGAGCAAAATATAGTTAGTCTTTCACAACATGAGTATCGTGGAAGGGTTTTACATAATGATACACATGTGGCCTATGTTGAATTGCTTGCCTTCTTAGGGAGGGTGGGTGGGAAGGGAAGAAGGGAGAGAATTTGGAACTCAAATTTTTAAAAACAGATGTTCAAAAAAAAAGTTTTTGCATGCAATTAGGAAATAAGATATGCAGGCAATGCGGCATAGAAATTTATCTTGCACTACAAGAAAGTAAGGGAAAAGGGGATGAGAGGGAGTAGGGTGACAGAAGGGAGGGCTGACTGGGGAACGGGGCAACCAGAATATATGCCATCTTGGAGTGGGGGGAGGGTAGAAATGGGGAGAAAATTTGTAATTCAAACTCTTGTGAAAATCAATGCTGCAAACTAAAAATATTAAATTAATTAATTAATTTAAAAAATAAAAAAGATTATAGTATCACAAAATATGAGTTGGGGGAAGAGGCAAGGGGGGGAATGTTGTAAAAGCTCAAACTCATTTGAAAGCCTACCAATATCAAGGTTTTGGCGATAATCGGATGAGTTAATGTCTAGGAGGACATTTTAAGAAGCATAATATACTCTACAAAGGTAAAGGGCTATAATTGTCATAGAGATGTAGGATGATGTAGAGGGCTGGCCCTGGTGTCAGCAAGAACTGGGTATAAGACCTGCCTCTGACAAAGATTATCTGTGTGCCCCTGTAAGTTATTTAACTTCTCAGTACCCTGAACAACTCTGTAAGACTAAAGACAAGTTGCTAATCTACATCAGTAGAGGGAGTTTACAAACCAGTCCTCTACATGGATACAATCACAGGTCCAGACCTAGATGGACAGATAGATAGATATAAATATTATGGTCCAGATATACACATGCATGTATATATGTGTATGCATATACATGGATATACACATACATGGCAGAGAGATCTGGATCCATGATTGTATGTACACATATACATGTATTCATACATATGTGAGTATGGATGTATATCTATATATGAATTGTCTTTATGTGTTTGGTTAATTTGTTTATTTACTGTCATCATCATTAATATTGCCACCAGTTGGGGGAAAGGGGCACACTAATATGAAAGTGAGAGCAAATTAAGGAGTTGAGACATTTGGGGAATATTTGACAATAAATCACCTAAAGACTTTGATTTAAATCTTGCCTGTGATGCGATTACCTGTGTGGCTTTGGCAAATCACTTAACTGCCTTGGGCCTCCATTTCATACTTGTAAATGGAGTTGTTGGACTCTGAGTTCCCATTTAGCTCTAAATCCATTAGTACCCTGTGATCCTTTTTCAGACCCTGCCTCCCCAAAGAACAGTCAGTGTCCTCTGATCATTCTTCACCTTCACCACTACCACCACCTCTTTTTGGAGAAGTACTCTAAGGAAGTGATCCCAGAGAGAAAAAAATAACCCACCTACCTCTTTTGTAGTTCACGGAACTCTCCTAGGAAAATGGAATCCATTTTCCTACCAATTTGATGTAAGGTCGTTGGCCACACGGTCAAGACAATAGAGGAACGGCCTTGGTATCAAGAAGACCTGGGCCCAAGTCCCGCCTAGGACAAATATTAACTGTGTGACCAGAGGCAAATTACCCAGCCACTCATCATCCCAGGCATTTCTCTAGGATTGTAAGTTATAGATGAGTAGCTGATTTACTTCATGGTAGAAGATGTTTCTGTACCAGGAAATACCCCTACAGTGAAAGACCCTGGCTGTTATTTCATTGATATAGGGAACTCCCCAGTGAGAAAATTCCTTTTACCAACACCAGTTACCATTTTCCTCCATGACACATTCTTAGAGAGTTTCCTAGGGCCCTGAGACACGAAGCGACTTGGCCAGGTTCACAGTATGTGTCAAAGACAACACTCGATCCAAGGTCTTCTTGGCTTCAAGGCCAGATTTCTATCCACTACATCATGCTGCCTCTCATTTCCCAGAGGGGTAAAACAAAAAGTAATCCAAGTGTCTTTATAGAATTTTCTTTAAGAATCTGGGACTCCTACCACATGACAACAGCTTTTTAGCCAATCTGAATTCTTTTCCAGACTCACACAGGATATCCAGAATGCTGTTCTGTTTACTCTCTGCCCGTCAAGCAGGGAATAAAGAACAAGTAGATTCATCCCAAGGGACCACTCTTCCACCCTTCTGTGTACTCAAGGAATCCTAAAAAATAATAGCTGTCATTTAAGTGTTTAATGTTTGCAAAGCACTTCATGAACACTATCTTACTTGAACTTTGCTACACCTCCCACAGAGAGTGACTACAAAAGCACTGCAGAATCATGTGAGAGAAGCGAAAATTCTCGTTAAGGTCTTGGTTGTTCCAGAAAGGAAATGAGGAAGCATCAACAATGCATTTTAGGGATAATTCTAGTTGCTACTGTTCCTCTTGTACTGATCTTCAATAATCTCTGACTCCCCTTCACACATATTATAATCTAGGTACAATGACCTACTTGCAGTTCCTCAAATACAATATTCAATCTCCCAACTCCAAGTGTGAGCACTGGGCACACTCCATATTGGAAAAGTTCTACCCCCTGACTTCTGCCTCTTGCTTTCCATGACTTCCTATAAGACTCAGCTGGTCTCACCTTCTACAAGAGCCTTCACCCCTTCAGATTACTTTCTGTATGTTTTGTATATAACTAGTTTTAATATGGACAGCAATGTTGCATAGTGGATAGAGCATTGGACTTGGAATCACAAAGATTCATCTTTTTGAGTTCAAATCTGGCCTCAGAAACTTAGCTGTGTGACCCTGGGTGAGTCACTTAACTCTATGTGCCTTAGTTTCCTCATCTGTAAGATGAGCTGGAGAAGGAAATGGCAAACCACTCCAGTATTTTTGCCAAGAAAACCCCAAATAGGGTTACAAAGAGTTGGACACAACTGAATAACAACAGTATTTTTATATGTTCTTACCCCCTGTAGAATATAAGTTTCTAGAGTTCTTATTTTTCTTTGTACCCTTATTGCTTAGCATAGTCCCTGGAATATAGTAAGCACTTAATAAATGCTTGCTGATAGATTGATTCTTTATGAAATTTCCTGTGAATGGCTCTTAAATTGGTACTTTGTCTAAATAAGGAGGGAGCTATCAACCTAAGTGCAGTCAACAACAAAGCAACTGCTGAAGAAGATGAATTAGTCACTAAGATGAACAAAGAGCTAAGGCCCACTTTTCCCATATTGTGACCCTTTTTGAATGAATCATATCAGACCAATTAATATCTTCATACTTAATTTGCATATGTTATCAACACCATTAAATCTAGCTTTTGAATGAAAAAATCCAGTTACTCTAAATTAAATATGTGCCAATTTTATGGATTTAAGACCACACTAATCTTCATGCTGGAAGATGAGCCATACAGATTGTGAGAATGCAGGGTATATTTAGAAGCACATTACAAGAACTGAGTACTAAAAACCAGAGCTGCGTTAGTGCCTATATGTAGATTTATTCTCATTTGGGAAAAGCATTTATAATAGTTCTTTTTCCTAATTGTATGAAGTAACTAGCAAAGAGCCCAAGTGACCACATGATTTTTCACAAACAATAGACAACTATATATCTGGGACTCTTACCATTGGACAACACTATTTTAGGCAATATATATACTTTTTCAGGCCCACATAGGATTTGTAGGATGTTATTCTGCAGGCTTTCTACCCTCCTAGGGGGTAATGAGGGAAGAACCAAATAGATAACACACACTGATCCCAAGAGACTACCTTTCTTCCTCTCTGTGTATTCAGGGCATCATAAAAGTAATAGCTTCTATTTATATAGTTTAATATTTGCAAAGTGCTTCATGAATGTCATATTATTTGAGCCTTACATCAACCCCACAAGGTGGGTATTATTGAATTAGAAGTCTGATATTTACTACCTGCGTGTCCTTGGGCAAATCACTTAACTTTCTTGAGTCTTATTTTCCCTATCTATAAAATGAAGCAGTTGTATTAGATAACCTCTTAGGAAATAAGGGATTCTGTGCTGTATAGGTGAGTTCTAAATCTATGGTCCTAAGATCATTAACCCCATTTTACAGATGAGGAAGCTGAGTGTCAGAAGGTTTAAGCAGCTTTCCCATGGTCTCAGAGCTAATCAATCAATTAATCAAAAAATAATTATAATCAGAGGCAGGATTTCAACCCAGTCTTACTGACTCCAAGTGCAAAGTAAAGTACTCCCATTCTACGCTGGCTCTCCGCCATCCTAATACCCCCTGATATGAAAGGGGGAGAAATCCCAAATTCTGAACACGGAACATAGCTGCCTCACAACCTGACCCACATAAACTAGAAAAGAGCCCAACAGAGAGAGAGATGGAGAAAGGAAAGTCCTGTCACAGCAGAGGTATTATAACTCATCAGAGGGGCTTTCACAAAGAAAGAACAAGCTTCTACAACTGCCCGAGCTTTCTCCATTTCAGCCAAATATATTGTTGAGGTTCGCATTCCTTCCTCCAAGCCAAGGAGAGCATTTAGCCAGAAACCCCTTGGGCTGAAGAGTGATGGGGGCGGGGGAGGGAAGACAGAAATAGAGAGAGAGAGAGAGACAGAGAGAGAGAGAGAGAGACAGAGAGAGAGACAGAGACAGAGACAGAGACAGAGACAGACGAGAGACAGACGAGAGAGAGACGAGAGAGAGACGAGAGAGAGACGAGAGAGAGAGAGACGAGAGAGAGACGAGAGAGAGACGAGAGAGAGACGAGAGAGAGACGAGAGAGAGACGAGAGAGAGACGAGAGAGAGACGAGAGAGAGACGAGAGAGAGACGAGAGAGAGAGAGAGACGAGAGAGAGACAGAGAGAGGGACAGAGAGAGAGACAGAGGAGAGAGAGAGACAGAGAAGAGAGAGACAAAGACAGAGAGAGACAGAGGAGAGACAGAGGAGAGAGAGACAGAGGAGAGAGAGACAGAGACAGAGAGAGACAGAGACAGAGAGAGACAGAGAGACAGAGAGAGACAGAGAGACACAGAGAGAGAGACACACACAGAGACACACAGAGAGAGAGACTATAGTGAAGAAAGTAATTATCTAAAATTTCTACTTATGATTCATTAAAGTATTGAGGTGGCGCAGTGAATAGGGCACTGACCTGGGGTCAAGAAGACCTGAGTTTAAATGTGGCCTCAGACATTTATGCCCCTGGGAAAGTCACTTAACCTCTATTTGCCTCAGTTTCTTCATCTGTAAAATGTCAGAAACAATGGCAGCTGCCTCCTAAGTTTGTTATGAGGACAAAGTGAGATGAATTGTGAGGATAAAATGAATATTTGCAAAGCACTTCCAAAACCTTAAAAGTGCTATATAAATGCTAGCTATTAATACTTTGTTGAACTTAGCGTGCAATCTTTTCCTTCAAGCCATGAAAATGAATAGGATGAGAGAAATCAGCCTTATAAAATGCTGTAAACAAATATGCAGGGAACCTGCTTTAATAAAAAAATGAGTGAAGACCCCCAAGGCTTCTTTCCCTCTTAAATAATTTGCCATTTATTGGACCATGAACAGAACTTTTATAGTCAAACCTCACTTTTCTAAATGGAACATGACTATAGAATGGCTTTCCACTTTAAAAAAAAAAAGGAAAAAAGCACAGAAACTGCCTCTAGACTGTCATACATTTCCTATTGTTTTTTTCCCTTAAATGTCAGTCACTACTGAGAAATCAGATGAAAATTGCTTAACATGCCATAAGACCATGCCCGACTACTACTCTCTGGTAGTGTTAAACTGGTGTTCCTTAGACCTCTGGGCTCCATTCTCCAAAACTTACCAGTTAGTACACAATGCTCTCCCAGAGATGGAAGTTCATGATGGATTTTTAAGGACAATCATTTGCAGAAAAAAAAATTGATAGAAAACTATTACCTTGTGCACTTACTATTACTTGTCAGAGAGAAATTGGCCTTTTGAAGGCCTGTTCCCTTTCAGAAAAAGCAGTCTAAAAAAATTAAAAGTCCACCAAATGCTCATTCACAGCTCAAATGCTCACACAACACATGTTGTCATGTGTGCTACAAAAACATAACTTGAAACAGCATCTTGAAATTGCTTCTCCAGATTTTATAGGACACGGAATGCAGAACGCAGTGTGTTTCCACTTCTCACCTCGTATAACTTTGAAAAAGCTAACCGTTATTTTCATATATAGCTTCCTTTTAAAGGGCATAGCCTTATAGGTATTTTAGCTGACTTTCTACAGCCTTAGAAAAGATTCTACACACATTCTATCAAATCATTTTCTTGAATGTCTCCTGACTTCTCAGATTTTTCTCTCATGAGGTTGGAATACCAGTTGGTTCATCTGCTTCCTTTTAAGGGACAAGTCATTGAAATAAACATACTAGGCATGGATGAATGTTATTCTATGATCACTGTATCCTCCTATATAATCAGCATGGAATTGTTGCCCTTCCCTATTTACTGATTATCAATCAAGAAGCATTTATTAAGCACCTGTCATATTCCATGAGAGTGGTATAGGTACTGGGGAGAAAAAGATGAAAGTAGGGGCAGCTAGGCGGCACAGTGGAAAAGAGTGCCAGCCTTGGAGTCTAGAGGACCTGACTTCAAATCCAGCCTGAGACACTTGACACTTACTAGCTATATGACCATGGGCAAGTCACTTAATCCCAACTGGAGAGAGAGAGAGAGAGAGAGAGAGAGAGAGAGAGAGAGAGAGAATGAATCAATCCCTGCCCTCAAGGAGTTTACTACAGTCTAACCTAGGGAGAACACAGGTACACACAGAAGTATATAAAAAAAACACATACAAAATTAGATATAAGATAATTTGGCTGGGAGTTGGAAGGCATTAGTAGATGTCAGGATAAAGGGAGACTTCATGTAAAAGATGGAAGTTGAATTGAGACTTGAAGGAAACTAGAGATTTTTTCAGTTGGCCATGAAGAAGAAGTGCATTCTAGGCATGGGGAGCAGCTAATGAAAGGTGCAAAGATGGAAGAAGAAGAGGAATTTATAATTGGGCTAGAAAGGTAAGGTAGACAGAGGCAGGCTGTGAATGACCTAAAATGCCAGTATTTCTATACACACACATACACGCACACACACACACACACACACACACCTGTAGAAATGTGTGTGAATATACTCAGACATATAACATACACAAGTGTCAATGTCAGAGGCAGAAATAAATAATTTTTATAAGTATATCTGCATATGATGTGTACCTTAACAAGGTGAATCATGTGGGATGAAAATGGAAAAAAAAAACTTTCCTTGTGCTCTCAACATGCTCTAGGTACCTATTCTGAGTCCTAGTAAGGGGAAGATGAGGTGTCTGCCCGCAAGGATGTGATCAACTTCAGAGAAATTGCTAACACACCTTTCTTTGCAAGCCCCAGATGAGGGAAACAGCTTTTTAAATGAAGCACGAAATTTGTCGTGTTTGATTCTCTCTGATGTTTTCTCTTTAGAATTGCAATTAATTCACAGTACAAGCTAGAAAATATAACACGTGGAGATGGCACAGAGATGACAAATGCACATATGTTCGGTTTTCAAGCACAGCCAAACACTTACCTACCATGATTTTATTGCATTAGAGAGGAAAAGAATACTTTCTGTGAGCACAATTCAGTTGAGAGGTTTCTTTTTTAAAAAATTGGGCGTTTGGGAGGAGGTTCAGTTGGTAGGTATACTCAATAGAATTCATATATTTGCTATAATATTGATCTGTGATATGAAAAATTAATATCATATGGAGGGCAATTGAGAGCATGGTAGATATGAGCAGGCTGAAACATAAAGCTAATGAGAAACTTCGAAGAAGAACAGGAGTAAAAGACTTATCAGGGAAATGTATAATAGAAAGAAAAGATGGGATGGCCAAGTGGGGTGGAAGGATCACAGATAGATGTGATACCCCACACAGATAGGCTTGAGTGTTCCGATAGAAGGAAGGAAGGAAGGAATGGAGGAAGGGAGGAAGGAAGGAAAGAAGGGAGGGAGGAAGGAGGGAAGGAAGGATAGCACCAATGCAATACCCACAGTGCCTACAGAGGCTATAAATATTCCAGCATAGTTCTGAGTTGCAAAATATAACAAACTCTCTTCGTTGAAGATAGAACCAAAGCATTTATTCAAACACCAGAAAGTTGAATCCATCATAGCCACAAAGAAATCTATCCACACTAGCAATGCAGGGGGCACCGCCATCCCCAAGCCTTCCCTCTGTTAGGGCCTTTCCATAAATGAAGGCCCTCAAGCAAAATCGCTCCCTAGCTCTCAGTCACACTAGAGGTTGCTCTGTGTGTCTCTCTCTCCCAGCTCCGGTTGCTCTGTCTCACTTCCTCTCAGTTCCACTCCACCCCTTCCTGCTCCACCCATTTGGCAAGCTCCTCCCACCACAGCCTCCATGTGACTCAGAATCATGTGACTCAGGCAGGTCACATGGGCCTATTAATGGATGGCAAAATCTTCAAATTGTATTAACAATACATTAACAATAAAGGAAGTCAGGCAGGCAGGAAGGGAGGGAGGGAGGAAGGAGAATAGAGGAAGGAAGGAAACAAGTATTTTTTATGTACTTCTTTGTGTCAGGCACTATACTAAGCACTTCACAAATATAATCTCATTTTATCCTCACAACAATACTGGAAGGTAGGTGTTCTTATCCTCATCTTACAGAGAAAGAAACTGAGGCAGATAGAAAGTTAAGTGACTTGCCCAAGATCATGCATCCTCTAAGTATCTGAGGCCCTCCAGGACAGCACTCCATCCACTCTGCCACCCAGCTGCCTCCAGCATATTGAGTAGCTTCCCTAGAGCAAACTTAAAGAAGTGGGTGGATAAGAGCCACGAAGAATGGGCCATCATGCATGGGGTGAAAGGAACAATCAAACTGATGAAATCACAAATCCATTTCTGCATTTGGGCAGTTGTCCTTATGTTGGACTTCTTTGTACATCAGATAAGTAGTGTATCTGAGTCTAAAATGCTATCCTTTTTGGATTACAGGCATACTTTGCAAGAGATACAATAATCTGCTGTCATCTAATGCATAACTCAGAGAAAGGATAAAATATAAATCACGTAGAGACAATTTACACAATCGGCAGGACCCCTAAACTATGTGCTCTATTAAATAGCTTTTCTATTTGTTTAATTAATTTTTTTATTTTGAACTTAATCATCAACAAAGGCAGCTAGGTGGAACAATGTGTAGAGCACTGGGCCTGGAGTCAGGAAAACCTTCATCCAAATCTGGCCTCAGAGACTGACTGCTTAAAGCCACACAACTAAGAAGGGATAACACAGGACTAGAAAACAAGTTTTCTTACTCTTAAGACAAGGGTTCTTTCCACTACTACACTAGCATAGAGCAAGTCCTAGCTCTACAAACTCCAAATAATGATGAACACACGCACACACACACACACACACACACAAATATAAAATATGGTATAGTAACATACTAAATTTTAAATGGTATTTTTAAAAAATTATTTTAAAAGTTTTCATAAAAGTTTGAGATTGGGGTTAGAATAAAGTAGATCATTTATTTTCAGATTATATTCCCATAAAATTAGTAATCTGGAATTAATTTTTTTGTCCTAACACCACTGAAACGTAGGTTTTTTATATGTGCGATTCTCCTTATGCCAATTCAATTCAATTAAGTTAAAGAATATCTTTGACAGCTAGGTGATGCAGTGGATAGTACCAGGCCTGGAGTCAGGAAAACCTGAATTCTAATCTAGCCTCAGACACTTACTAGCTGTGTGACCTTGGGAAAGCCATTTAACCCTGTTTAACTCAGTTTCCCCATCTGTTAAATGAGCCAGAGAAGGAAATAGCAAACCATTCCAATATCTTTGCCAAGAAAAACCCAAATAGGGTCACAAAGTGTCAAATACAACTAAAATAACTGAACAGCAACAGTGCTTCAGTATTGTATATGCTGAACAAAAAAGGCAGGGGGAGGAGCAGAGGGAAAGTTAGTCTCCTCCAGAAGGACAACTTAAAGAATATCTTACTCTTATACTTTTTTGATTCTGAGTTCATACTGTCTCTGACTTTTACAGTGTCAGTACCTTGAACCACACCTTGGTTTATGAATGACAGGACTGGTAACTGTGTTGAATGACTTTAATAGAATTTGTAGTTGGAAGGGACCTGACCATAGAGGTCATCAAATTCAATCTTCCACTTAGGAATCCATTTTACATTTCTGTCAGATGACCACCCAGGCTCTGTCTAAATACTTCCACTGAATCAGATACATGGTAACTTCTAAACCATCCTATTACAATTTGGAAGAGCTGCCAAGATTTTCCCATTTAACTTCTGCCCATTGGTTCTATGATGACATATTGAAGCACCCTGGAAAAATCTCATTCCCACTTTTACAAGATACCTCTTAATCCACTGATTAAAGTCATATTCCTACTCAGACCTCTTCTTTAAACTAAACAATGCTTTCAAGGATTCCTCTTAGGATATGATTTACTCTCATTATCATGGTCCCCTCCCTGGATGCATTCAGGTTCATAAACTTCCTTTACAAAATGTAAGCCTTGAACCTAACGCAATGTTCCAGATGTATATCCAGTATGAAATGTCCATTCTACAACTATCATACTTCTGTTAAGGCAATAAAAGACTGAATTATTGTTTTAAATCAAAAGCTCTAGTTGGTTTTTTTTTTCATAAGTACTCATATCAAGCCAGGTTTTCCCCATTTTGTTCAATTGAACTTTTTGAACCTAAATGAAGTACTTTGAATTTGGTCCCACTAAATTTCATCCCAGTGTTTTAACTTAATTTCTTTTTGAACCTGACTCAGTGTGATTCAGTGAAAAGAAAAAGGGACTTGGAGTCCAAAAACCTGAGATCTAATTCTAGTACCAATGTTTATTGTCTGTAGGACTATGGGCAAGTCACTCTACCCTGTGAATGTCTTTGGTTCCTGTTATTGGTTTGGTTTTGTTTAAGGGTGGATAATAAAATATGTACTACCTAAATCATAGCATTTTTTGCAAAAAAAAAATTCTCTTAAATATAAAGTGTTACAGATTGTGAGCAATTACTACCATAATCAATATATCTTGGTTCTGTCTTTATGAAATTAACTATTCTTTACAGTCTTGTGGCATCTGAAAATTTGAGACCCATGATTAAACACAATGGCAATAGTAGGATTCCTTAAGGTTGTCTTTTTGCTTTTACTGTGCAAATGCTCCAACTTTTGATTACTGTATAAGTCCTATCATTATAAATGAGTATCCTATTTGCTCAAGAAAATCTGTCAAAATACAGCGCAATCACCATGAATATCCCTATTACTATAGTAAACTGTCCAGAATTTAGATCCTTGAGCAAGGCATTCTCTCCTGGCACAGTGAATCACAGAATTAAAAGTTGTAAGGTACATTAGAAATCATTTAGTCCAACCCCATAATTTATAAGTGAGGAAATTGGGACTCAGGGAGATTAAGGGTATTATCCATAATAAGTAGCAAAGCTAAGATTTGAACACAAGTCTAATGCTTTTTTGCACAGCATTTTCATATTGGTCATTGATATGCTAATAATCTACCTTTCTAAACAACCTCATATTTTATGAAAAATTCATGGTTCAGAAACTAGCATCATCCAGCCCTCAGGATATCACTATAGTAATTTGTATTTGTGTTCATCCTTCGTTTTCAAAGAGGACCATGACATCAGGAAAATGATGACATGACTTGCAGTTGACTTTGATTTGAGTGAGGGAGGGCTATGCAAGGTCACCAGCCTCACTTTCTCCCCCAGAGCCATCTGGGTCCAGTGGCCTGATATTCATCGGGATGACTGAAGATGACCCAGGATGCAATGGGAGACCCTGGCCCTTTCGGGCTAAGGCCTTTTCAGGTTCTCACTTTGAGTGAGGCAACACCCACTCAGTGAATAGGCCTCTGAAAGAAGCATCAGTCCAGACAAGAACAATAGAGATAAAAATTATTACTGATAATGATGGAGGAGGAAGAAGGGGGGAAAGAAAGAAGAGAGACAGCTAGAGGATACCATGGAGACCATGGAATATTAGGTAAGGCCCTGAATCTGTTACAGTTTCATACACTCCTGATATATATCAATATACAATGTGTGGATTAATAAAGTTGACTGCAATGATTCAGGGGGTTTGAATTCTGAGCTCTATTAATTATGGTCATTGATTCTTTCACCTAACAAAATGTGAAGTAACTTCATGATGTAGTTCTATAGATTGTTCCCAAATTCATTAAAAAAAAAGAGAAAGAAAGAAGGAGTAATGCCAGTGGGAAAATTAGTGATTTAGTTATTATTTGCTTAATAATGAAGCCAACACACATTTTCAATTTGAAATTAGCCACTGGGAATTTTTCTAAAAAGAAAATGGTTTTATTTTCCAGTTGAAATGCTGCTTCCATCTGCTTTTATTTCTCATTTCATCCTTCTTTGATGCAAGAGCTAGCAAACTGTCAGCACAAATTTGGAAAATGTGACACATAGTCAGGGTCTGCATGAGTGCAATAGATTCATGTAGGGCTAAAAGGTTTAGTGTAAGAGTACTGCCTTTTGAGCATCAGAGCTTCCCTGCCATTCTGAAGATGTGTAGACCATCTCAGTTAGAAAAACAAACAAGGAAAGCTTAGAGGTACCCCCTAGATAACTTTGACTTGGAGAAGTCTTGGCTGAACAAGGGAGTAGAGACCATAAAAGACCAAAAAAATGTTCCAACTAGATAAAACTAAGACTTTTTCAATAACAAAATCAATCAAGATGGAGTAAGGAGAGAAACCTTTTTAGTGCAAAAAAAACTTGCATCAAATATCACTGATATGCAAAATGCATTTTGACACAATTATATAGCACTAAATCTATTCCCCAATGGGTAAGTGGCTAAAAGATATTAGTGAAGGATTTTTTTAATTGCAAAATATAGATGATCATTGCAAAACATGCTTTAAAGCATTATCAGTAGGAAAAAAATGTACATTAAAACAACTGTTAGGGACTACCTCACATCTTGCACATTGGCAAAGATGACAATAAAAAGGCGAGAGTCAGTATTAGAAGAGCTGTGAGAAGATCGGCGCATTAATACATTATTGGTGGAGCTGTGAATTGGTTCAACCATTCTGGAAAGTAATTTATAATTGTCCTTTTCAAAAAGAAGTGATTAACATACTCATGCACTTTGAGCAAAGATTACACTGCTAGGCATGTACTCTAAGGATGTAAAAGACAAAAAGGTCTCACATACACAAAAATATTCATAGTATCACTTTTGTGGTAGCAAAAGCCCCAGAAACAAAGTAGATGTCCTTGATTGGGGAATAGCTAAATAAACTGTTGCATATGAAGGAAATAGAATATTATTGCATTGTAAGAAATAAACAATTTGAAGAATTCAGAGAAACACAGGAGAATTTATATGAACTGTTACAAAATGAGATAAACAGATAAATATGACTACAACAATATAATCAGAATGAACAATAAAATGAAACTAAACATTATAGAATTATAGTGACCAAGCTTAGCACTGGAGAAGAGATGCGAAAATATACCTCCCTCCTTTAATTGGAGTAGTGAAAGACTGTAGGATGTGTAATGCTCCATATGCTGTCAGGTACCAATGATGTCAGATAACATAGCTTTTATTGAACTGCATTTCTTAAATTTAGTTAGAAGGGGCCTTCTCCAGCCAGAAACTAGAGTGGTGACCTTAGTGCCTCCGGCCAGCAGGTCCCGGCCCTGGCCGCCGCCTCCTCGACACTGTTCAGGATCCTGACCTTTTCCTCGAAATGGAGACTATTGTTCGACGCTGCCCATTCTTGTCAAGAGTACCCCAAACCTTCCTCCAGAAGGCTGGCAAATCTCTGCTCTTCTACGCGCAGAATTGCCCCAAAATGATGGAGATTGGATCCAAACCTGCTTCTCGGGCTATGACCACTTCACCAACTCACTTCCAACAAGTAAAAGAAACCCCTCCAGCCAATGAGAAGGACAAAACTTCCAAAACTGTGGTCCAGCATGCTGATGATTCTCAGCAGACCACTGGTGGATCCCAGCTTCCCCCTGGCCATCCAGCCTCTGTTACGAGTCAGGGAACTGCCAGTAAATGCCCCTTCCTAGCAGCTCAGATGAACCAAGGAACCAGCAACGTCTTCCGGAAGGCCAAGTTTAGAACTTCAAGAGGATGTACACGAAATGCAGGCTGTGAGGAAAGAAGTTGCTCAAACTCCAATTAATCCTGCTGTGATTAATCTCAAGACTGGTAGAGAAGACCCGAATGGTTTGCTAAAGAATTTTCAGGATCTCATGCAAAAGCAAAGACCAGAAAGGGTATCCCATCTCCTTCAGGACAACTTGCCAAAATCTGTTTCCACTTTTCAGTATGATCGTTTCTTTGAGAAAAAAATTGACGAGAAAAAAAGTGATCATACTTACCGAGTGTTTAAAACCGTGAACCGGAAGGCACACATATTCCCAATGGCAGATGACTACACGGATTCTCTTGTTACTAAAAAGCAAGTGTCTGTCTGGTGTAGCAACGACTACCTAGGAATGACTCGTCATCCTCGGGTGTGTGGGGCAGTCATGGAAACATTAAAATAACACGGTGCTGGAGCAGGTGGTACTAGAAATATTTCTGGAACTAGTAAATTTCATGTTGATCTGGAACGAGAATTGGCTGACCTCCACGGCAAAGATGCAGCATTACTGTTTTCATCCTGCTTTGTCGTTAATGACTCCACCCTCTTCACTTTGGCCAAGATGATGCCAAGCTGTGAAATTTATTCTGATTCTGGGAACCATGCCTCCATGATCCAAGGAATTCGTAATAGCAGAGTGCCAAAGTATATATTTCGCCATAATGATGTAAGCCACCTCAGAGAGCTGCTAAAGAAATCAGTCCCTAAGATTGTTGCATTTGAAACTGTCCACTCGATGGATGGAGCAGTATGTCCATTGGAAGAACTGTGTGATGTGGCCCATGAATATGGGGCAATCACCTTTGTGGATGAAGTCCATGCTGTGGGATTATATGGTGCTCGACGAGGTGGGATAGGTGATCGTGATGGAATCATGCACAAAATGGACATCATTTCTGGAACCCTGGGCAAAGCCTTTGGTTGTGTTGGGGGCTACATCGCCAGCACAAGTTCTTTAATAGACACTGTGCGATCCTATGCTGCTGGCTTCATCTTCACAACTTCCCTCCCCCCAATGCTTCTGGCCGGCGCCCTCGAATCGGTCCGCATCTTAAAGAGCGCTGAAGGTCAAGCCCTTCGCCGGCAGCACCAGCGCAATGTCAAACTCATGAGACAGATGCTGATGGACTCCGGGCTCCCTGTGGTTCACTGCCCCAGTCACATCATTCCAGTCCGGGTGGCAGATGCTGCTAAAAATACAGAGGTCTGTGATGAACTCATGAGCAAACATAACATCTACGTCCAAGCCATCAACTACCCCACAGTCCCCCGGGGAGAAGAGCTGCTTCGCATCGCACCGACCCCGCACCACACTGCACAGATGATGAACTATTTCCTGGAGAACCTTCTGGATACTTGGAAAGCTGTTGGGCTGGACCTGAAGCCTCACTCCTCGGCAGAGTGTAACTTCTGTAGTAGACCCCTACACTTTGAAGTCATGAGCGAGAGAGAGAAAGCCTACTTCCAGGGCATGAGCAAACTGGTTTCTGTCAGTGCCTGAATCCGACCTCCTTATCTCTACCTGCTGTCCCCCAGTCTCCTATCTGTGTCGTCTCTGTAGTCTTTATATATGAATTAACTTATTTTAAATTTTAACCCATAGTAGAAACATAGTTCTGAAAATAAATTCCTATTAAAGCAAAAAAAAAATTAGAAGGAAGTCTAACTGGTTAGAGAATGATCAAAATTGAATGTGATATAAAAACAAAAGGTGTTATTATAAATTTTAAAAATTTGGATCTCGATCAAAATTGACCAAACTGTCCATAACCTGTGACCCAGTAATTCCACAAATGGATATACACCCCAAAGTAGTCACAGTCAAAAACAAAGTTACAATAAACAGAAAAATATTCACAGCAGCATCTTTTGTTATGCAAAAAAATTCAAAATAAAATGGGTGCCTGTTAATTGGAGAATGACTGAAAATATTGTGGTATAGGAATATAGTGAACTATTACTGAGCAGTAAGAAGTAACCAGTACAAGGAATTCATAGAAACGTAGAAAGATGAATCAATTGTAGAAAAAAATAAGCAGAATCACAGAACAATATAGCAATCAATAAATCAACAAGCATTTTTTAAGCAACTACAATGTGCCAGGCGATGGGTATCCACAAATGCTAGGGATACAGGATCCTTAAAGATCTTCACTTCCAACAGGGGAAAGGATAGATAGGTATGTACACATGTACCTGTCTACATACATCTATACATACAAGATCAATACAACGGAAATGGAAAGTAACATTTAAGTCAGAGGCACTGACAGCTTGGGGAAATAGAAAAGGCTTCAAGCAGAAGGTGGCATTTAAGGTGAATTTTTAAGTAAGCCAGAATTCCCAAAAGGTAGAAATGTAAGAGAGCATTCCAGGTACAATCCTTCTGGAGGTACTCCATTTAGCATATGCTCAGCATTCCAGTCAAACACATGGACTTGGAACATGTGCAGATATCTTCAGCCTATTCCAGCTAAATATGACTCATCAAAGAGTTGAGTTTCCCTGACTGGTTGCTAAGCTAAAAAGTTGATGATGCAAGGTGCCTTATCTAATAAAAGAAGAGGTAGCTTCTAGTTGGCAGGTCTCTTGGAGGAGGCTTTTAAGAAGACAATGTGTGACTTCATTTGTCTACCTTGGTTCCCCTTTTGTGTTTCCTTTCCTCTAATATTGACCTGGTGAACATAAACAAGTCTGGAAGGTCTGCAAGTATAAGTTAAGAAGAGCCCTAGAAGTCAAGCAGCCCCAGAGCAATGAACCTTGTACACAGGACATAGCTGGATTTAGACGCAGAAGGATTGGGTACTCAGATCCTATGAGTCCCAGCAGTGGTTGTCTCTAGCCTTTATACTAAACAAGTGTGGGAGACAATTAATAGAAATTCATGGAGATAAGAAATGGAGTATTGTGGCATAGCTGAATTGTAGAATGCATAAAGAGGTGAGAAGTATAAGACTGGAAAAGTAAAAAGGTACCTGCTGTAACCAGAATGGCCTTTGTTTTCTTTGAATGACTCAGTTTACCTCATTGAGCTTCCCTGGACGCTGGGGCTTGCTCTTCCGGGGCAGGACCAGAACTTCCTGTGTGATGAGTCATGGGGCTGGCTGAGGGGAGGTGTTAGCTCCAGAACCTGGTCTACCCTAGGGGGAGGAGCCAACTCAGGAACCAATCGGCCCTGGTCATTTGGGCGGAGCTTGATGATGTCAAAAACCCTATAAGAGGGGAGAGGACAGCTTGAAGATTCTCCCTCTCTTCCTTTTCCGGTTGGAGCCAGCGACAGTTACAACGACCGTTACAGAGGCAGTTACGACAGTTACATCGTCAGTTACAGTTGCAGCTTCAGTTTCAGAAACAGACACAGCTGAGGCAGGAGCTGCCAGCAGCAGAGCTGATCTACGGGAGGAAGCTGAACAAGACTTCAGTCCAGTGGGTAATCTTATTACCATCAAGGGGGAAACATGATTTTGCTTTACGCAATCATGTTTCTCTGTAGCCTCCTGGTTACTCTTTCAAGGCGTACTTATTGGGCCTGGAAGATTATGACCAACATATCAAAATGGGGCTTCTGGTTCATGGGTTGGTTACTGTGGAGCCTAAATAAATGTTTTGATTCTTCTGCCTTCTACTTTGAGAGTTTCTTCTATCCGGCGATTCCGAACCTTTCAGACATGTTTATGATCCTCTTTGAGATTATAAACTCTGCCCTCCTGATACATTTGGCGTCACGAACAGGATCGCTAGGTATAAGATCTCTATTTAGAAGCAGAACAATTTCAGAGGAAGAGATAAATATCCCAGGATGGGAGGATCCATTTTATTCCTCCCTAGCAAAAGAATTGGCTAAAAAAGCTGGACCCTGTGAAAACTGGGAACCAAGGCTACGGAGAGGAGATCCTAGGGATTTAGAAAAGTGTTTACGAGAAGTTGGGATTCAGTCAGGGGCATCACTATCTAGGCAAAGCTGGATAGTGTTATCAGCCTACCGTCTAGTATACGAAAGATTGAGATTAAGTGAAAGACATGGGGGCACTCCTACCCCACAGGGAGAAGAGGAATCTCAGATAGCAGGAGACCAAACTGACTCAAATAAGAACTTTTCTATTAATGTGGCTAAGAGCAACAGGAGACCAAAAAAGCCCAGAGTGCATTTCAACCCAGCCCAGAAAGAGCCGGCTGAGGCACAAAACACTACTGGGGTTCAGGATGTGCCTCACACAGAGAATAGGAGATGGTTAAATGATCAGACAAGGGCTCGACCCATACAAAGGAGGAAGACAGAAACCCGAGGTGAAGATTCAGTTACAAGGGAAATTCAGGAAGATTTCTCACCGCAAGAGGTCACAGATATTTTGAGTAGATTCAGCCAAAGAATAGGAGAACCATTGATATCTTGGATGGTAAGACTCAGTGATCAAGGGGCCGGTGGAATATCAGTAGATGGGACAGACTGCATGAGATTCATAGGTATCAGCCATGATCCTCTAGTTCAACAAGCTTTTAGGGAACATCATCAGCAAGGAGATGGTGATAGCAGGACTACTCTGTTGGCATTAGCCGCTGTGGGATGCAATAAGAGATATGATACTGATTCTATGTGGCCCACTGAGCACAGACCCTGGTATTCACTTAGAGATTGTATCATGAGACTAAAGGAGGAGGTAATGAAGACTGCCATTATGACAGGAACTGCAGACAAATATTACAATGATCCAATGGGACTGTCTCATAGGAATTTAATAATTAGGACAGCTCCCCCTGCTTATAAACAACTAATTTTGAATTTATTGCTTGGAGAAGTAGGGAGCCGTCTTACAACAGTGATAAATAAGATTTTACAGTTATATGACTTAGGTGACTGGGGAAGGGATAGATCTCCTCGAGAGAGAAGGGTGAATAACCAGCAAACTTGGCGCCAAAGGAGAGTAACAAGGAAAGAAATGTTTACTACTTTATTGAGAGCAGGGGTAGGTTTTGAAATGATAGATGGAATTCCAACCAATGAATTATACAGAATGTATAGAGGACTTGATAACACGAGAAATAGGGAAATAAGAACTGCTCCTGCAAGCCCACAAGCCACTCAGACTGAAGGTGACCTTGTGTGATTAACGGATGAAAACTTGTACATTTGGGGAAAGGCTGGGAGGACAATCTTAGTCTATATCTAGGGTGGGATCCTCTTGGCTTCCTCATTATGTTCCTTTTGAAAAGAAACATTTCCCACCTGAGTTTGGCTCTGATGTTGGATCTTTGCATAACTGAAATCTCAACCAAACTTGAGATGATTTTATTTGAAGAATTATAGTCCATACTTGTCTGTTCTTTTTGTCCTTTGTTTTGGCTAACCTTGTTGCTAGTTTTGTTTCCTTCAGGCTTAAGCACCCTGCACTTTCCGGTGACTGCCTAAGCATGTAGCATTCTTGGAATTCCTGCCAGCTCGTTAAAGAAATGACCTCTGGAATGGGACTTTTTGGGGGCAGGGCCATCTCTACATCCAATTTCAGCATGAAGAAGCTATGGAAAATGAGACCTTCACCCCTCACCCCAAGATTTTGAGCCCCAATCGTTCAAGGGGGGTGGAAATGATGATAGTGTTCTGTTTACTTATTTTGTGTTATCCTTGCTGTGTTGTTTTATTGTTATGATATTATTGATCCTATGTAATGGATACAAGGATTTAGGGGTGGACATTTGAATTATTAATAATTATTTTGGGGATGATTGATTGAAGAGATTATTTTGCTGGGATCTAGGGGTGGATCGCATTTGAATCGTTAACCAATGTTTGGGAATGTCACTGAATGATATGTTTTGCTTTATTGTGAATGATATGTTTAGTTTCCTTTGTAATTGAATCACAATGTATGTTCTAGGATACATGGCTGATTAGATTATGTATCCTATAACAAGGGGTGGAGTGTAACCAGAATGGCCTTTGTTTTCTTTGAATGACTCAGTTTACCTCATTGAGCTTCCCTGGACGCTGGGGCTTGCTCTTCCGGGGCAGGACCAGAACTTCCTGTGTGATGAGTCATGGGGCTGGCTGAGGGGAGGTGTTAGCTCCAGAACCTGGTCTACCCTAGGGGGAGGAGCCAACTCAGGAACCAATCGGCCCTGGTCATTTGGGCGGAGCTTGATGATGTCAAAAACCCTATAAGAGGGGAGAGGACAGCTTGAAGATTCTCCCTCTCTTCCTTTTCCGGTTGGAGCCAGCGACAGTTACAACGACCGTTACAGAGGCAGTTACGACAGTTACATCGTCAGTTACAGTTGCAGCTTCAGTTTCAGAAACAGACACAGCTGAGGCAGGAGCTGCCAGCAGCAGAGCTGATCTACGGGAGGAAGCTGAACAAAGACTTCAGTCCAGTGGGTAATCTTATTACCATCAAGGGGGAAACATGATTTTGCTTTACGCAATCATGTTTCTCTGTAGCCTCCTGGTTACTCTTTCAAGGCGTACTTATTGGGCCTGGAAGATTATGACCAACATATCAAAATGGGGCTTCTGGTTCATGGGTTGGTTACTGTGGAGCCTAAATAAATGTTTTGATTCTTCTGCCTTCTACTTTGAGAGTTTCTTCTATCCGGCGATTCCGAACCTTTCAGACATGTTTATGATCCTCTTTGAGATTATAAACTCTGCCCTCCTGATACACCTGCCTAACACCAGAACCCTGCTAGTTGGGGTTCAATGTTGGGAGCAAATGAGGCACTTACAAGTCATTGAACAATTAACAAAAGGATGTTTACTTAGCCTAATACAGCCGGAATGTGCAACCAGGATATAGTGGCACTTAGCTTCTCTAGACACACCCTTTCTATCTCTATTAGAAAATATTTGGAAATGAGGATTCCTTTGGTATCCAGAAATCCACGAAATTGGAGAGATACCAAATCCATATGGGTAAATTTTTTTTTAGGTGACCAGCAAGCTACATCATGGGAGTCAGGGGCTGATTAGGTTCCAGGAACAACTTTGTTGCCTTTTAGAGAAAACTTATCTCTGTTGCAGGGATTCTATAACACAGATAGATTGTGAAAACCTTTAAACACCAATAACTTTGATCCTAGAGATAACAGGTAACCACAGGAGTTTGAGTATGGGCTGATATGCTCAGATCTAAACTTTAGGAAAATAACTTTGGCAACTATGCAGATAATAGATTTGAGGGAGGAAAAACTTAAAACAGAGATACTAATTAGAAAGGTATTACAATAACACAATTGAAAGATGATGTGGGCCTGAAACAAGGAGGCGGCTATGTGAGAAGAGAGAAGGATAAGTATACAATAGACATTCGAGAAAGGAAGCCCTGCTTTGCTATCCTGGGCTTCATTTATTCTACAAATTATATCCCACCAATGCCACGGTGCCATTACATTTGTTTTGGGTGGGGGGAGGCTTCATCTGGAATAGCCATCCACAATCTGTAGGGACTTCATATCACTTACCTAGGCATGATGGATACTTACTCTATGGATCTCTCTTGCCTACTCTCATGCTAGTAGGACTAGGTTCCAACAGAAAGACTACCACCACCTAGCCACAGTCAAATTCTCTCAAGGTCCTAAGGATAACCACCATGAGAAGAAATCTGTTCTCTGCTTTAGCCCTTGAGCCCCCATTGGTGCATTTAAAACTTATACAACTAGCTTCCTCTATTAATGATAATTTCAAATATTAAAAATCATTTTCACCAAATTACAAAGCAAAAAATACTATCAATGATACACATATATCAGAACAAATGAATAAATAATAAGATATCACAATCACAATCTCTGTATAAACTAGAGTTATACTCTTCCATCAATGTACTTGATATCTGTAGGATAGAGTGGGAACCTAGCAGGGAAGCATATGATGAAGGAAAATTCTTGTGCATGGAATAACTCACAACTCTAAAGTTCAAGCCTGATGTAGTTGGTTTATACATGAACATCTGCGCCATTGCTTTTCTTCTTGCATCTTGTCTATTTATCCTCATTACTCTTTAGTTGGGAAATTTCCATTCTAACATTTCTAACATTCTGACTTTTTCATTCTAACATTCAGAGCATTTACAAACTCTTGCAACTTACAGTCATCCTTAAAAAGGCATTTAAAAAGTGTTACTTCTTAATGTTACTAAAGTTCCTTTTAAGTCAGAGAATTGCAAAGCTCATCAGATTGCCTGTCTCTGAGATATAAAGATAAGCCTATTCACCCACCTTGATGCTGCATTGCCGAATAAGTACAGAACTCACAACAACAAAGTTCAGGTTTACTTTTAAAGCTACGCAAACAAATCTAGTCAGCTCACCAGAACCCAAAGCAACTGCAAAGCCTCTCTTCCTCTCTGCTTTTCCAATGCAAACCACAAGTGGCAGAAAAGAGCAACAGGAACTTAAGAGAAGCTTCACCTCTCTCTAATTCTAGGTGGCACTGAAGAGTGATAGCTATCACTGACAGTCTTAGCCAATTAAATCAATTCTTTCTTCCACCAATCAGGAACCACTAAATTGAAGCTTTGTGTCAGCTGACTGCTTTGAACAATTCAACCAGAGCAGATTTTCAGCTTCTACTGTGTCTTCAATTCTTATCCTCAGGTTCCTATATCAGTTTCCCATACCAAGTTCCTCTCTCAGGTTGAATAAGAGCCTCCTAACTCTAAATGACTCATCTTTCTCTTAAAATATTAATAACTCCTCAAAATTCCCCTATGAAATTGATAGCTTTTAATCATACCTCAGTTCGCAAAAGTTATAGGATTTCTCATTTTTTTGTCTTACTCTCTTTCATCATAAAATAGTTTTACGCAAATAAGTTGAGGTACCACAATCCCCTGCAATTGTTAAGTATTCAACATGGTCCTCCAGCTTCTTTGTCATCCTTGAAAATGTGGTGATATTTATACATGTCTGTGTGTGTGTGTGTGTGTGTGTGTGTGTGTGTGTATAACCAATGATCTCTTAATTGCCAAAGCTAATGTCCTTTTTTCAATCCTCCTTTACATGACCTCTTTGCAGCCTTTGACACTGTCAATCGCCCTCTTCCCCTGGGTGTTCTTTTCTCTAGATTTTCATGACACTGCTCTCACTTTATCCTTTTGCCTATCTGATCTCTCTTTAGTCTCCTTTACCAGATTTCCACCCAGGCTATACCCATTAACCCGAGATGTCTTCCAAGGGTCTACCCTGGGCCTTTCCCCTTTACTTCTGTAGAGTGACTCCATGTGTGGCAAGGGCTGTCCCTCCACATGTAGCACAGGGATGTTATTTTGTGGCTCAAAGTAGCCAGAATGGACAGAGTCTAGCCTCTTCTCTACTCCTCCCACAACCTTTCTCCAAGGGAGACATTAATTCCTACCAGAAAGAAGAGCGAGAAGTTGGGGCTGGAGGCTACTCTGCTTTCCTCAAAGACAGGGGATATCAGACTAGAATTATATCTTTTCTCTCTTAAATATTATTCATCTGGAGGATATGGTCATGTTTAATATGACTTCTGAACATTATTGAAGGGAAGGAAGACCCCAAACTTTTTGTCTAAAGTTTGACCCTTTTCCCACCAAACACCACTTTTGCAACACATAGTGAATAGAAAAGAAACCCATTTATCTAAATCATAGCAACACAGAAATCAGAGAAAGTACACATAGAACAAAATATACCAGAAAATACAGAGAGGAGTTCTCTTATTGTGAGCAAGGTAACTCAGCTCAAGCTAAGGAGAAAGTATCAGATCTTACCCAAGGAAAAACTTCTGAAAGTCTCTACTGAGTTTTCTTTAGCAACTTGAAGTGGCTTTCATCTTCCTTCTGGAAACTGGAATCAAAAGTACCTAAAGTGACTAAAGCTTAAAGAAGTTCTGAAGAAGCCTCAAAGACTGAGGAAGACTAGAGCTCTCCCACTTTCATTACACCCAGGCCCTCACATAAGGCAAGGCATCTGAGGGGAGTATCTCATACCAACGGACTTTGGACCTGGGGTTATACTTCTATATTATCTCATTTGGTGTTCTCATCAGCTCCCTAAGTCCAACTAGCAGCCCTTTGCAGATGATTTCATAACCTCTCTCCTGATCTCCAGTTCCACATCACCAATTTTATTTTGTATATCTCAAATTCGATGTTCTATAGGCACCTCACACTCAATTTATCCAAAACAGAACAAATTATCTTTCTCTAAAGACCCTCCCTTTTTTTCTAACTTGCCTATTACCATTGAGGATAACACCATCCTCCCAGGCACCCAAGTTCAGAACCTCAGTGTCATCTTTGACTCCTCACTTGCAGTCACCCTACATATCCAATCTGTTATCAAATTTTGTCATTTTTTTAGTTTTACAGATATCTTGTATATAACTCCAGCCTTTTACAACAGCCTTCTAATTGCCCCTGCCCCTCCCCCAGTCAAGTGTTTCCCTAGTCCAATCTAGCCTAGACTCAGCTGCCAGAATGTTCCACCCTGACTCAGTAAACCTCTTTGCCTCCCTACTACCTCCAGGATCAAACATACAATCCTTTCTGTGGTATTTTAAGCCCTTCCCAATCTGGCCTCTTGTAAATTTTCCAATCTTCTTACACTGTATCGCCCTCCATGAACTCTAGGATCCAGCTAAGTGGGCTTGCTATTTCTCACACAATGTATCTCCCTATTCTATCAAAGCATTTGCCCAGGTTGTTCTCCGTACCTGGAATGCTGTCTGATCTGACTTTGGCTTCTTGGTTGCCTAGGCTTCCTTCAAGATTCAGCTCCAATCCCATCTTTTGCAGGTCTTTCCTATTGTCCCTCCCCCAAACACACACACACACACACACACACACACACACACACACGAACACACACGTAAACTGCTAATCCCTTCCCTCTGAGATTACTTTCTGCTTACACTATATAAATCTTACATGTGCCTAGTTATTTGCATGTTGTCACCTCCATTCAAGTGTGAGCTGAGAGCAGGGACCTTGTTTTTGCCTTTTCTTGTATCCCCAGTGGCAGCACAGTGACTGGTACATGGTGAGCACTTAATAAACACTTGTCGACTGACATCCTTTAACAGTTTATTTAAATCTTTCCCTTTATACAAAATTACTTTTTTCGTTCTTTTCAGCACTAACTGCACCACATGAAAAGGACTTTAAGGAGATGGTATGTTACAGTAAGTATACAAGAGACATCTCAGAAGCCAAAATGAGAAGTTTGGGCAACTGTTTATATATCCATATATGTATACATATGTATATATACATACAGAGAGAGAGAAACAGAGACAGAGACAGACAGAAAGTAAGGATCTGAGGATTACATTGAGGTTGTACAGCTAAGTGACTGGGAAAATGGTGGTGCCCTCTACAGTAACAGAGAAATTATGAATATGGGTGGTTTTGTGGGGAAAGACAATGAGTTCTATTTTACATATGTTGACTTTGAGTTTCCTATGGAGCACAGTTTGAAAATTCCAATAGATAGTTGGTAATGTAGGGTTGGGGCCTCAGGAGAGGGACTAAGGCTAGATATATAGATCTGGAAATCATCAACATAGAAATGATAATTGAACCCCTAGAAGGTAATGAGATTATCAAGTAAAATCGTAGGCAGAGAAAAGAAAGGAGGGCCTAAGACAGGGCCTCAGAAAATATCCACCATCAATAGGGTGGATGAAGATCCAGCAAACGTTACTGAGAAGGAGCAGTCAGACAAGAAAGAGAACTAAGAGAAAGCAGTGTCATGAAAACCCAAAGAGGATAGACTTAGAGTAACCAGAAAGAGAAGGTGATCTACAATACTTAGTAATGCAGATAGCTAGTAATGTTAAAAAAAATGATAAAGGCCATTATTTGGCAATTAAGAGATCATTGGTAACTTTGGAAAGGACAATTTCAATAGAATGGTCCATCCAAAAGGCCAGATAGCAAATTGGTTAGAAACATGTGAGAGATTAGAAAGCCTCTAATGTAAAAAGTTTTTTCAAGGAATTTAGCTAAGATGGAGAGGAGAGATATAAGACAATAGCTGCCAGAGATGGTAGGATAGAATGGAGGTTTTAAAAAGATAGGGAGACGTGAGTATGCTTGTAGTTAGGAGAGAAGGAGTCAGTAGATAGCAAGCAACTGAAGATAAGAGAGTAGAGGTGACAGTGGAAATCTGTGGGAGAAGAAGGCTGACTGGATGGTGTCAAGGGTGCATGTAGAATGGTGGTCTTGGCCAACAGAAGATCTATCTCTTCATCTGATATTGGGAGGAAAAAGAAAATAGACAGGGACAATATCAGAAATGAAGAGGAGCAGAAAAAAGGAAACTAGGTATATAATAATGTAAGTGGAAAGATCACTATAAGGAAACACAGAGAACAGACAATGAAACATACCTCCTCAAAGCAAACAGGCAGAGGATCACTACAACAAACTATCAGGTACCCTGTCAAGAGGCAATCTTTGTATTGGGGGTTTTTGTTTAATTGTTTTCTGTTACTATAAAGAGGAGTTCAATCTGGAGGGGTCTGAGTCTTTTTTTCCTTTCCCAGATATAATTGTGCTGTGAAAGATATCAATAAAAATGTATTTAAAGTAATTTAAAATGTTAAAAGGAAAAAAAACAGAGGTACTCTGTCCCTGAGGTAAATCTGAAACCATAAAAATAAAAAAAATTTTAAGGCTTCAGATTTGTCTCTGTATGGATCCAACTGCTAAAAAGTTGGCCCCCAGCGAAGGTTATGAATACCATCTGGTGGACAGTGGTAGAACTGCAGAGGCCAGAAAAAGAACTAAACTACAGGAGGTTGAGGTACATATGATATTGAGTGGGGCCTGAAAGAGCCACCACAAAAGCAACACAGAACAGACCAAAGGGAAGTAATCAGCAGGAAGAAATCATAGACTCTCCTCATTGTAGACTGAATTCATAGGATCTTGGGGGATAGTTATTCATTGGGAAAGGGGAGTGGTCCTTTGACTCTCTAGGGGTTTAGATGTAAGTCTTTTCTGTGTCCACTAATTTGTAAACAAAACGGTTCTAATAGAATGTGGGATCAAATACAAACTGAATAGAGTAGTAGGCCTACATTTTAAAGACCTGAGTTCAAACATGACCTCAGGTAGTTTCTATCTTTGTGAACCTGGGCAAGTCACTGTTTACTTCAACAGCCTTATTGGTAATATAATAATAGCACCTACCACCCAGAGTTGTTGTCAGGATAAAATGAGAATATTTGTAAAGCACTTAGCAGGTGCATGGTATCTAGTAGGTGGTATTTAAATGATAGCTGTTGCTGTTGTTACTGAATCTCCAGCGCCTGGCACAATGTCTTCCTGTACTAGATACTTGGTTGTTGTCCTTCATTCTCAAAGAGGACCAAAATGACATCACTAGGTTAGGGTCAAGGTACAGTGTGCCCAACAGTGGCTGATCAAACCAATAATGAGCACAAAAAACTACTACAGGTCAAGTACAAATAGTCCTTTGAACATTTGGAGTAGAGATACCCTAAATTTGCACATCTCACATTTCTTTTGAGCTACTATAATTCTGCTTTGCTCATAGAATACATTGTCTTCTTTGATGTTGGAAGGTCCTATGCTAGTACCTCCCATGTATCACAAATAATTCCAAAGTTCTCCAGAGAGATCTTGAGAGTGTCCTTGTATCACTTCTTCTGATCTCCACCTGAATGCTTGCCTTATGTGAGTTCTCCATAAAATAGTCTTTGGGGTAAATATACTTTTGACATTGGGACAACTGGGCCAGTCACTTGGAGTTGCACTCTGCAGTAGTGTTTGAATGCTTGGTAGTTCAGATCAAGAAAGGACCTCACTGAGCTGTACCTTATTCTGCCAGGTGATCTTCACAATCTTCCTATCAAATAGAAGTGATACAGCTTGCTGGCATAGCACTGGTATACCATCCATGTTTCACGGGCATACAACAATGAGATCAGAGTAACAGTTCTATGGACCTTCAGTTTGGTAAGCAGCCTAATACCTCTTCTCTCCCACATTTCCTTGATATCCTCCCAAACACTGAGCTAGCTCTGGCAATGGCACTATTCTCTCATCATCTACATGTACCTTCCTAGAAAGTATACTGCCAAGGTAAGAGAACTTATTCACAATATTTAAAATTTCTTTATTTGCTCTAACCAGTGGTTTCACATGTGGACGGTATGGTGCTGGCTGGTAGAGAACCTCTTTCCTCTTGGTGTTAATTTGTAGGCTAAAATTAGCATAAGCAGCAGAGAATTGATCCTTACTTTGTTGCATCTCAGCCTCAAAGGCTGCATTGAGTGCAATGAGTCATATAAGCTTCTTGATGGAGGTATGATATAATGAAACTGTTTTTGGAAGATTAGTCTGGCAGGGGTGTGCAGGATAGCTCAGAAGATGGAGAGATTAAAGTCAAGTGGAGCACTTAATGAGAGGTTGTTGCAATAAACCAAGGAAAAAGGTGCTAAAGGTGATGACTGGTATTAGAAGCAAGAATAAAACAAGAGAGTGAATATGAGGTGATTTTCAAAGAAAAAAATCAATAAGATCTGGTGAAGGCTTTGATATAGGGTGTAAAGGAAGGGAGGAGTCAAAAGTTAGTCCAAGATTTCTAACCTGAAAGGCCAACATAATTATGATGGCTGTGGTCCACCAAGAGTTAGGTTTAGCTATGGCATAGATGAAGCACAGCTTATTTTAATAAGGAGCTCTCTCCAGGTGGATGACTTAAGGTGCAGGTGCAGGCCTCAAGATGAGCAATCATCTGTGAGTAGAGGAGAGAGGAGGAGAAGGTTGAAACTGCCAAGGGAAGTCGGATCCTTCAAATATGTGTAGTGTTCTAATTGCTGTCAACCTCTCTGGGATGATCAGAGAGGCTGCTTCCAAACATGCAAAATACAGGCTTTCCATGTCAGAGCATGTGTAAGTATTCTATGACTGTTTCCTACCACATACCATGTGATGAGGAAAGGCTTTAGACAGGCTACTAAGCCAGAAACAAGTGTGCATATGGAAGACTGCCTTAGAAACAATTTCATCTCTTTGTTTGCTGCGTGGTAAATAAAGCGGGCAACTGCTATGGCTTTCAGTTAGGAGAGAGGCTACTATCCCTCTCTGAAGCCACTATGAAGCTATGATCACATGGCCTGGCTATCTTGCTTTCTCTGTTATGTCTACTCTTTTTTCTTCTTAGGTAAAAGAGTATTGGAAAGGACTATGACTGAGCTTTGAAAGGTCAGAAGAGTGAGCTTCCAGAGAGCTAAGATCTGGAGTCCATACCAGAGTTTTCAAGCAGTCTCTCCTCTCACTATACATCCAAAAGAGTGGTCTGTCCAGGAACATAAAAAGCCACTTTACTTCTGCAGGGTTTCTCAGAACTGATAGAACCTACAATTCCTTTAAGAATATCTAAACCCATTTTTACAGAATAATAAAACCATGAGAAGTTGGGTTACCTATGTATCCTTCTACCACTCTTTATGAGCTTAATGTTCTTAACAAAGTGAGATTAGCTAAATAAGGCAATATTTGTAAAGTGCTTAACACAATGTATGGAACATAGTAGGTGCTATATGAATACTTATTCCTTTCCCCTACCTGAGTAAAGCAACTGTTTACACTTGCCTGTCTTAATGCTTCATTGTGGTAGACCACAAGTCTGTCTAGGACATTTGGTACCCAGCAGACTCTGGCACAATGACAATTTAATTCATCTCCATATTAAAAATAAATAGAGCATTTTGTGGAAGATGTTCTTTGTCCTTCATCTTCTAAGAGGACCAAAGACGTCATGGGTGATGTCTTGACTTGTACATGAATTGGATTTCAGTGAAGTAAAGCTATTTAAAGTGTTTAGCCTTACTCTCTCTTCCAGAGTCATTGAAGTCCAGTGTCAAGACAAAGTCAAGGCAACTGGCAATGGCCCACAATGCAGTGCATGACCTGGGTGTCTTTGATGTCTGACAAGCTCTAAGTGCTCCACAGTACCTGCTTCAACTGCCTTCATGGTCTTTGAAACAAATTGTTCACATCCATCCATTCTGCCAGGGGAAGTCTTCATGTGCTTGGGGTAGACAGCCCCTAATTCACCAACAGATTTGAGGCCCATTGGTTACCCTCAACTTGGTTTAGCCCATCTTTCCAGGGTGTGGCTACTGAACATACTATAGCTTCTTGGAGCCACGGGTGAGAGTTGAGTGGCAGGTAGACAAAGAAATCAAAGCTGTCTATAGTCATGTGAAAAAATGCTCCAAATCACTATTGATTAGAAAAGTGAAAATTAAAACAACACTGAGGTACCACCTCACACCTGTCAGATTGGCTAATATGACCAAAAAAAGGGAAAATGATAATGTTGGAGAGGATGTGGGAAAATTGGAACACTGTTGGTGGAGTTGTGAACTGAACCATTCTGGAGAGCAATTTAGAACTATGCCCAAAGGGCTCTAAAACTGTGCGTATCCTTTGAGCCAGCAACACCATTACTAGGTCTGTATCCCAAAGATCATAAAGAAGGGGAAAAGACGCACATGTACAAAAATATTTATAGCAGCTCTTTTCGTGGTGGCAAAGAATTGGAAATTTAGAAGATAATCATCAATTGGGGAATGGCTGAACAAGTTGTGGCATATGATTGTAATGGAATATTATTGTCCTATAAGAAATTATGAACAGGATGATTTCAGAGAAACCTGGAAAAACTTACATGAACTGATAGAGAAATGAGCAGAACTAGTAGAACAGTGTACATAGTACAATGTAACAGTTACAGTACAAGTAACATTGTTCTATGAAGAACTGTGAGTAACTTAGCTATTCTAAGCAATATAATGACCCAAGATGATCCCAAATGACTTGTGATGGAAAATCCTATTCAGCTGCAGAGAAAGAATTGATGGCATCTGGATACGGTTTGAAGCATACTATTTTTCATTTTCTTTCTTTCTTTCCTTTTTCTTTAAGTTTTTTTTTCCACAAAGGGACTAATATGGAAATGTTTTACGTGGTTGCGTACGTATAATTTATATCAGATTGCTTATCTCAGGGAGGAGGGAGGTAAGGGAGGGAGGGAGGAATAGAATTTAGAACTTAAAACTTTTAAAAAAATGTTAAAATTGTTTTTAAATTTAATTGGGGAAAAATATTATTTAAAAAATAAAGTAAATTAAACAACTCCTAAAAAATAAATTGGATGCCTAGGACTGAGCCTTAGGAGACACCTACTATTAGGGGATATGATATTGGTGATGAACCAGGAAAGGAAACTAAAGGAACAATGAAACTGGTAGTAGAAGAATTAAGAGAGTAGTGTCACAAAAACCCAAAGAAAAGAGGGTATCTAGGAGGACAGTGTGGTCAGCAGTGTTAGATGCAGTAGAAAAATGGGGAAAAAATGAGGACTTTTGAAAAAGGATGTCAGATATGGTAATTAGGAAATCATTGGTAACTATGGGGAGAGCAGAGTGATGAGGTCAGATAAGGAGAAGGAGCAGGAGAGATAGAGCTCCTTAAAGGAGATCATCCCCTAGAGGTAAATAGCACAGCTTTGTAAGTATGCAGAGGCAAAGAGAGCAAGTAGGGTATGTCCCTGTCAGTGAACAAACTAAGAGAATCCATCTTTGACTAGGAATGGCTGCAAGTAAAGGGGATTTTATATCTAGCTAACTCACCACAACTTACTTTGCTTTACTTACACTCTTACTTCTTTAGTGATCCTGGCTGCTGAGATCATGGTGTCCAGGGTTCAGAGGTGTGTCATTTGTGATAGGTGAGGAGTTGAATTAAAGTATGTCATAAATGTGGAACAATTCAACTTAGTAAGGAATTTGCCACAAGTGTGACCTCAATTGTAGATGTAGGTCTCTGTGGGTATAATCATGCAATAGAGAGAGAAGCTTCCCTAAGAGGACTACTTTATTTACCCATTAACAGCTTCTCCATGTAGGCTGTTTTCACCTGGTGTCAGGGGTGGGCCTGACTAAGGTTGGAATTCTGTTAAATCAGGTTCAATGTTACGACAAAATCAGACATTTACAGGTCATTCAACAGTTAACAAAAGGAGGCTGACTTAGCCATAGTTACAAAGTATATTCAGGAAGGATATTCCAACTCTTAGTTCAGGTAGCCTTTTCCCTATACCTTGACACCATATGCAAATACATCTGGTCAACAGATTCACTCCATCTTAAAACATAGGCTAAATTTAAAGGTCCAAGACTCCACATGAGTGGGTTCTTTTCTCCATAGGTGACAGAAACTATGGCTCTATAGACAAAGGCCACCAGGAGTCTGTGTTAAGGGAGTTGCAGCTTAAGTCTTACTCCTTATGCCAGACCAATCAAGTCTTATAAGTAGTTTTGTCACATTTTAGGAGAAAACTAGCCTAACCCAATTTGTGAAACCACAGTAAATTATGGTCCACTCACACATGGGTTTCACTGAGCCTATTTTCATAGGGTAATTAAAACTGGAGGAAGCTATGCTCACTATGGATTCTTGCACCCATGCTTAAAAATTATATCCTTCTTACAAACAGACAGTTTTCAGATGAAGTAATCAAAGCTATCTATGGTCATATAAAAATGTTCTAACTCACTATTAATTAGAGACATGAAAGTTAAAATAACACTGAGGTACCACCCCATACCTATCAGATTGGCTAATATGACAGAAAAGGAAAATGATAAATTTTGGAGAGGATGTGGGAAAATTGAGCACTAATGCATTGTTGGTGGAGTTGTGAACTGATTCCACCATTCTGGAGAACAATTTAGAACTATGCCCAAAGGACTATAAAACCATGCCTACCCTTTGTCCCAGCAATACCACGATTAGGTCTGTATCCCAAAGAAATAAAAAAACAAATAGTAAAAGGACCTATACATACAAAAATATTTCTAGCAACTCTTTGTGTGTAGCAAAGAATTAGAAATTTGGGGGATGCTCATTTATTAATCAATGGCTGAACAAGCTGTGGTGTATGATTGTGATGGAATGCCACTGTGCTATAAGAAATGATGAGCAGGATGTTTTCAGAAAAACCTGGAAAGACTTACATGTACTGATGCAAAGTGAAATGAGCAGAACTGGTAGAACATTGTACATAGTAACAGCAATATTATATGATGATCAACTGTGAATGACTTAGCTATTCTCAGCAATACAATGACCCAAGACAATTCTGAAGCATTTATGATGAAAAATGTTATCCATCTCCAGAGGAAGAACTGATGGAGTCTGAATGCAATCTAGGCACAGTTACTTTCACTTTCTCTATTATTCTTTACTTTTTGGTCTATGTTTTTTTTTCCTCACAGTATGACTAATATGAAAATATGTTGTACATAAATGAACATATATAACCTATGCCAAATTGCTTGCCTCTTCAACAAGGGGAAAGGGAAGTAATCATGGGAGAGAATTTGGAAATCAAAATTTTTAAAAGAATGTTAAAAATTGTTTTTACATGTAATTGGGGAAAATAAAATATTAAATAAGTATATTTTAAGAATTCCCTCCAAAAATGTCCTTTTTCAGTAAAGCAACTGCTGCCTTGAATGCCCTGACTCCAGATGCACCAAATTGGAACCCTTCCTAGAGCAGTGGTCCTGATGGAGAAAAGAAATGTTGAGGTTAAGATGATCTTCACATCTGTGATCTTAATAGTGTGAGATCCCATTATTCTGATTCTGGGTACTCTTTCCAACAATGCGACACACCAGCCATTTATACCCTCCAGGTACAGGTACCTTTTGTGCATATCCTCTTATGTATCCTCCACAAAAGCTCCATAAAAGGGATGGAGAGCCTTGCCCTCATTCTCCTGATATTGCATGGATGCCAATGAGTCATATAGACTGTGCAGTGGCTATACCTCAATGAGGAAGAAGAGAAGCATTAAAATGGAATTGTAGGGTGCTAAATATAAGGACTGGGGCATAGGTCCATAGGTCAGAGTTAAGAAAATAAAGTCTTCACGATCAATTAACAAACATTTATTAAGTGATTACATTATGCCGTGTGAAAGGGATACACTAACAACCAATCAACAAGCATTTATGAAGTCCCTATTATATGCCAGATGCTTGAGATATAAAGATAAAAATTGAATAGTCCCTGCCTTTAAGATGCTTACATGGGTACGAAATGCTAAATGGATAATTTTGATTATATTAAATTGAAAAGGTTTTGTATAAACAAAGCCAGTGCAACAAAGATTAGGAGGGAAGCAGAAAACTGGGAAAGAATTTTTACAACCAGTGTCTTGGATAAAGGCCTCGTCTCTAAGATATACAGGGAACTGAGTCCAATTTATAGGAATTCAAGTCATTCCCCAGTTGATAAATGGTCAAAAGATATGAACAGGCAGCTTTCAGAAGAAGAAATTAAAGGTATCTATAGTCATATGAAAAAAAATGCTCTAAATAACTATTGATTAGAGAAATGCAAATTAAAACAACTCTCAGGTACCACATTTCTCCAGTCAGATTGGCTAACATGACAAAATAGAAAAATCATAAATGCTGGAGAAGATGTGGGACAATAGGAACACTATTACACTGTTGGTGGAGTTGTGAACTGATCCAGCCATTCTGGTGAGTAGTTTGGAACTATGCCTAAAGGGCTATAAAGATGTGCATAATTTTTGACCCAGCAATACCACTTCTAGGGCTGTATCCCAAAGAAACCATACAAGTGGGAAATGTACTCTAATGTACAAAAATATTTATAGCTGCTCTTTTGTGGCGGCAAAGAATTGGAAATCAAGGGGATGCCCATCAATTGAGGAATGGCTGAACAACTTGTGGTATATGAATGTAATGGAATACTATTGTGCTATAAGAAATGAGAAAGATACGGACTTCATAATAACCTGGAAAGACCTATATGATCTGATGCTGAGTGAGAGGAGCAGAACCAGGAGAACATTATAAATAACCACAGACATATTGATTCTGTGATGACTAACTTTGATAGACTTGGCTCTCCTCAGCAATACAAGGCTCAAAGACAGCTCCAAAGGACTCAGGATGGAAAAAGCTAGCTACATCCAGAGAAAGAACTGTGGAGTCTGAATGCAGATTGAGGCGCACTATTTGCTCTCCTTTTTTTTCCTCTTTTTTTTTGGTTTTGTTTCTTCTCTCTCATGATTCATTCCATTGGTCATAATTCTTTACAATGTGACTATTGTGTAAATAAGTTTAATGTGAAGGCATATGTAGAACCTATGTCAGATTACATGACATCTTGGGTGGAGTGGAAGTGGGGTAATTTGGAACTCAAAAGCTTGTGGAGCTGAGTATTGTAAACTAAAAATAAAAAATAAATTTTTTTGAAAAGAAGCTTAGATGGGTGGGGTGGGGGGGAACAACCAGTACTTATATACTTAGAGGCAGCTAGATGCTACAGTAGATAGAGTATTGCACCTGGAGTCACTAAGACTGACCTCAGACACTAGCTGTGTGGCCCTGGACAAGTCACTTAACCCCAGTCTGCTTCAGTTTTCTTAAGTGTAAAATAGGGGTGATAATAATAGCACCTACCTCCCAGGGTTGTTGTGAAGATCAAATGAGGTATTCGTAAAGCCCTTAGCCCAGTGCCTGGTACATAGTAGGCACTTAATAAATGTTGGTTTCCTTCCATTCTATAAAAGTATATTCAGAATATATACAAAACAAATAGGTAATTTGGAGAGAGAGGACACTAAGAACTCAGGGAGAAGGATCAAGAAAAGTTTCAGACATTAGAAAAGGAAAGAAAGGTGGTACTTGAGCTGAGTCTTAAAGGCAGAAAGGGACACTAAGAGACAGAGGGAGGGAGTATATGCCAGTAATGAGTGACAGTCAGTGCAAACATGCAGATGGGAGATAGAGTGTTGTGTGTGTGAAGAATTAGATAGAAATCCAGTTTGACTAGACCTTAGAGTGCAAGGAAGAGAATAATATACGACAAGGCTGGAGAGGTAAAGATTGGGGCAAGGTTGTGAAGAGCTTTAAAAGCTAAAGAGAAGAGTTTATATTTTATTCAGGGAAACACTATGGTTTATTGAGTAGGGAAATTATATTGTTAGACCTAAACTTTAGGAAAATCACTTTGGCAGTTACATGGAGGATGGATTAGAGTGAGAAGAGATTTGGAGCTACTAATTAAGAGACTATTGCAACCATCCAGACCACACCAAAGCTGAAGCAGCTGAGGAAATCAGCCAGCTATCCAGCCTGGGAGAACACTGGACCCACGAAAATGATGGTGATCCCCAGGCCTTGCAGCCCAGGACTGGAGTCTGTCAGAGCTACAGGAAGAAGCAGCACAGCACCTGAGGCCGAGAGAACAACTACTCCAGAGGTTTGCAACCAGCAGTCTAAAGGTTTGAAACACGCCTTCTTGAACTTCTGGGAGCCATAATGGCCAGCTAAAATGGCTCTCATCCCGCCCTCCTTCCCTAACCCAGACATACATACACCTTCAGGAGAAACTCTGAAACAGAAGAGCCAGAAGTGGGGCATCAGTGTCCTTTTAGCTTGAGAAGTTGGGGAGAAGGCCCTTAGTGTGGTAGTGGAAGGAGACTAGTGTGGGAAGAGAGGTGTCCAAGCAGGCCCCACCTCAGAAGAACAGTGGAAGTTCTTGAGCCTCAGGAGGACAGAGCTAGCAATTGTCAACACCAGGACCCCAGACGTGCCTTCTCACAGCCAGGGGAAGTGGCAGACATCAGACATCAGCTCAGAAAAAGGCTGTACCACAGCACTAAGGGAAGAGGCGACTTCGACGAGCCAAACCACCTCTCCCCACCACCTCACAAAACCACAGGCCATAACGTACAAAGCCAATAGCTACACCTACAGTTCCCAGAACAAGAAGCCTAGGAGAGAGCCCCCTGAACTCCAGAAGCAGAAATTCATTTCAAAGCCAGGAAAAAGTTAATCAACATGAAGAACTCTAGGAAACTGAGGACTATTGATTCTTTTTATGGAGACAAGGAAGATCAAAATAACAATTCAGAAGAGGACAGCATGGACAATTTACCCACATCTGAAACCTCAAAAGGGAATGTGAACTGGTCTCAAGCCCAAAAAGCATTCCTGGAAGAACTCAAGGAGGTTTTTAAAAATCAAATTAGAGAGGTAAAATAAAAAAATGGAAAAAAATTCACCAATGAAAACAAAACTTTAAAGAGTAAAATTGGCAAAATGGCTAAGGAGATTCAGAATCTAGTTAGAGAAAATAACACCCTGAAAAGTAAAATAAACACAATTGGAAAAGGAGGCCCAGATGTAAAATGAAGACAACATTTCATTAAAAATTAGAATTGAGCAAGTAGAAGATAATGACTCTATGAGGCATCAAGAGTCAGTCAAACAAAATCTAAAGAATGAAAAAAATAGAAGAAAATGCGAAATATCTAATTGGAAAAACAACTGACCTGGAAAATAGATCCAGGAAAGACAATCTAAGAATTATCAGTCTACCAGAATGCCATGATGAAAAAAAGAGCCTGGACAGTATCTTCCAAGAAATCCTTAAGGACAACTGCCTTGAGGTCCTAGAACCAGAGGGCAAAATCTTCATCGAAAGAATCCACTGATCACCCCCTGAAAGAGATCCCAAATTGAAAACTCCAAGAAATATTATAGCCAAATTCCAGAATTATCAGGTCAAGGAGAAAATACTGCAGGCAGCCAGAAAAAAAAACAACTCAAATATCATGGAAGTACAGTCAGGATCACGCAGGGTCTTTCAGCTTCTACATTAAATGACAGGAGAAATTGGAATATGATATTTCAAAAGGCAAAGGAGCTTAGACTACAACCAAAGATCAACTATCCAGCTAAATTGAGCATAATTTTTCAGGCAAGGAGATGGACATTCAATGAAACAGAAAATTCCAGATCTTCCTGATGAAAAGGCCAGAGCTCAATGGAAAATTTGATCTTCAAATACAAAACTCAAGAGAGACATAAAAAGGTAAACATGGAGAAAAAAACTTGTTAATCAATAAGGGCAAGCTGTTTATATCCATATTTGGATTACATTGTTTTATATATGTTGTATATATGTATATATAAACATATATACATATGTATGTCAATCTTGAGAATAGGACAGTTATTATGACAATTGAAAGGGATATACATAGACTGTGGGTGTCAGTATAAAATAACTGATACAATGATAAAAAACATAATTAAAGGATGTAAAGGGATGGATCTAAGAGAAGAGGTAAGGAGGTAGTAGAAAAGGGTAAATTACATCACACAAAGAGGCACAAAAACATAGTATAGTAGAGGGAAAGAAGGGAGGGAGAAGCACTTTACTCTCATTGGATTTGGTTCAAGAAGGGAATAACATACTCTGAGAAGTATAGAAATCAAACTTGTCCTACAGGCAGTAGGAAGGGTAAGGGGAAAGAAGGGGAGGGTCAGAAGGAAGGAAAGAAGTAGCAAGGGGAAAAGGATAACATAAGTAAGAGAAATCAAAAGAAAGGGTAAACTGAGGAAAGCAGCAGTCGAAAGTAAAACTCTTGTGAGAAGTGGAAGGGAGAAGGGAGAAATAAAAGCATAAATGGGGTGGGGAATAAGATGGAGAAAAAGACACAGATAGTAATCATAACTGTGAATGTGAATGGGATGAACTCTCCCATAAAATGGAGGCAGATAGCTGAATGGATTAAAAACCATAATCCTACAATATGTTGTTTACAAGAAATACATTTGAAACAGGGGGATACATATAAGGTAAACATGAAAGGCTGGAGTAGAATATATTGTGCTTTAGCTAAAGTAAAAAATGCAGGGGTTGCAATCCTAATCTCAGACAAAACAAAAGCAAAGATAGATCTAATTAAAAGAGATAAGGAAGGACACTATATCCTGCTAAAAGGTACCATAGACAATGAAGCAATATCATTACTTAACATATATGCACCAAGTGGTATAGCATGCAAATTCTTAGAGGAGAAGTTAAGGGAATTACAGGAAGAAATAGACAGCAAAACAATTCTTGTGGGGTACCTCAACTTCCCTCTCTCTGAACTTCATAAATCTAACCTCAAAATAAATAAGAAAGAAGTTAAGGAGGTGAATAGAATTTTAGAAAAGGCAGATATGATAGACCTCTGGAGAAAACTAAATGGGGATAAAAAGGAATATACTTTTTTCTCAGCAGTACATGGCACATACTCAAAAATTGAGCATATGCTAGGGCATAAAAACCTCACAATCCTTTGCAGAAAGGCAGAAGTAGTGAATGCATCCTTCTCAGATTATAATGCAATACAAATTATTTATAATAAAGGACCATGGAAAGATAAACTAAAAATTAATTGGAGACTAAATAATCTAATCCTAAAGAATGAATGGGCCAAAGAACAAATCATAGAAACACTAACTTCATTCAAGAGAATGACAATAATGAGACAACATACCAAAATTTGTGGGATGCAGTAAAAGCTATTCTTAGGGGGAGTTTTATATCTCTAAATTCTTACATGAATAAAATAGATAAAAAGGAAATCAATGAATTGGGCATGAAACTGAAAAAACTAAAACAAGAAAAAATTGAAAATCTCCAATTAAATATCAGGGGTGAAACAAGGATGTCTATTATCACCCCTATTATTCAATTTGGTACTAGAAATGTTAACTCTAGAAATAAAGAAAGAAAAAGAAATTGAAGGAATTAGAATGGGCAAAGAAGAAACTAAGTTATCACTCTTTGCAGATGATATGATGATTTACTTAGAGAATCCTAGAGAATCAAGTAAAAAACTATGTGAAATAATAAAAAAACTTTAACAAAGCTGCAGGTTACAAAATAAACCCACATAAATCTTTGGGACTCCTATGTATTACTAACAAAGTCCAACAGCAAGAAATAGAAAGAGAAATTCCATTTATAATAACTGTAGACACTCTAAAATATTTGGGAGTCTACCTGCCAAGACAAACCCAGGGCCTATGTGAACACAATTACAAAACACTTTTCACACAAATAAAGTCGGATCTAAACAAATGGAAAAACATCAGTTGTTCATGGTTAGGCTGAGCTAATATAATAAAAATGACAGTTTTACCTAAATTAGTTTACTTATTCAGTGCCATACCAATGGAACTGCCAAAAAATATTTTACAGAGCTGGATAAAATAATAATAAAATTCATCTGGAAGAACAAAAGGTCCAGAATACAAAAGGAATTAATGAAAAGAAATGCTAGGAAAGGTGGCCCAGCCATACCAGATATTAAACTGTACTACAAAGCATCAGTCATCAAAACTATCTGGCACTGGCTAAGAAACAGAGTGGTGGATCAGTGGAATAGGTTAGGTACACAAGTTACAGTAGTCAATGACTATAGCAATCTAATCTTTGATAAACCCAAAGAATCCAGCTTCTGGGATAAGTGGCAGAAACTGGGCATAGACCAATATCTTACACCATATACCAAAATAAAGTCAAAATGGGTTCATGATTTAGGAATAAAGGCTAATACTATAAGCAATTTGGGAGAGCAAGGAATAGTTTACCTGTCAGATTTATGGTAAAGGGAAGAAGTCATGACCCAACAAGAGATAGAGAGCATTACAAAATGCAATATGGACAATTTTGATTATGTTAAATTGAAAAGCTTTTGTCTAAACAAAGCCACTGCAACAAAGATTAGGAGGGAAGCAGAAAATTGTGAGAAAATCTTTACAACCAGTGTCTCTGACAAAGGCCTCATATCTAAAATGTACAGGGAAATGAGCCAAATTTATAGGAATACAAATCATTCCCCAATTGAGAAATGGTCAAAGAATATGAACAGGCAGTTTTCAGAGGAGGAAATTAAAGATATCTATAGGCATATGAAAAAATGCTCTAAATCACTATTGATCAGAGAAATGCAAATCAGAACAACTCTTAGGTACCATATCTCTCCTGTCAGATTGCCTAACATGACAAAACAGGAAAATAATAAATTCTGGAGAGGGTTTGGGAAAATTGGAACATTGGTACATTGTTGGTGGAGTTGTGAACAGATACAGCCATTCTGGAGAGCAATTTGGAAGTATGTCCAAAGGGCTATAAAAATGTGCACACCCTTTGACCCAGCAATACCTCTCCTAGGGCTATATCCCAAAGAGATCACATGAGGGGGAACGGGACCCATATGTACAAAAATATTTATAGCAGCTCTTTTTGTGGTAGCAAAGAATTGGAAATCAAGGGGATGCCCATCAATTGGGAAATGGCTAAGCAAGTTGTGGTATATGAATGTAATGGAATATTATTGTGCTATAAGAAATAGGGAAGGTACGGAATTCATAATAACCTGGAAAGGCCTACATGACTAACTTTGATAGCCTTGGCTCTTCTCAGCAATACAAGGTTCAAAGACAGCCCCAAAGGTCTCATGATGGAAAGAGCTATCTACATCCAGATAAAGAACTATGGAGTATGAATGCGTATTGAAGGAAACTATCTGCTCTCTCTCTTTTTTATATAACTTCTTTTTGCTTTTGTTTCTTCTTTCTCATAACTCACTTCACTGATCACGGTTCTTCTTTATGACTTGACTATTGTGTAAATACATTTAATGCTAAGGTATATGTAGAATATATATTGGATTCCATGCCGTCTTGCGGGGAGGGGGCAGAGGAGGGAGGAGAAGAAAATTTGGAACTGAAAACCTGTGGAACTGAGTGTTGTAAACTAAAAATTAAAAAATTAAATATTTTTTAAAAAAGAAAATAAAAATGTATTTTCGCCATCTAAAAAAATAAATTAAAATAAAAGTAACCCACTTGTATTTGGAGTCAGTATACCTAGGTCCAAATCACAGCTCTGCCACATGGACACACTAACCTTCCTGAAATTCAGTTGTCTCAATGGTAAAATGGTTGGAATATGTCTCTCAGTCAATTAATTAACACTTCCTACTATGTGTCAGGCATTGTGCTAAGCCCTGGCAATACAAAGAACAGTAAAAGAAAGTTCCTGCCCTAAAGGAGTTCACAGTCTAATTGGGGAGACAACATGCAAACAAGGTATATACAGGATAAATTTAAAATAATTCACTGAGGGAATTAAACAGGAACAGGTAAGGCTTCCTATAGAAAGTGGGATGTTAGCTGTGACTTGAAGGAAACTTGAAGGTGGAGACGAAGAAGAAGTGAATTCAAGGCATAGAAGACAGCCAGAAAAAAAATGATGAGATAAAGTACCTAATTCAAGGAAGAGCAAGGAGTCCAGTGTCACTGGATGGAAGAGTACATTGGTAGTGTAAGGTGTAAGAAATCTAGAAAGGGGTGTGCAGGCAGTGTGAGTTGGGGTGGGGAGAAGGGGAAATGAGTTTTTTGTCATAGACTCCTTTGGCAGCCTAGAAAAGCCATTCTTAGAATAATGTTTTGTGGCCTACATTCATAACCGAAGAAAATGCTAAGTTTCAGTAAGAGATCAGTGAAAATAAAGATTCAAGTTCACTGACCCCTTGGAATCTATGTATAGATCCCTTAAGGGTCCATGAATACCTAATTATTAAGAATGCCTAATCTGGATTATCTCTAAGGTCCCTTCCAAATCTCAATCTATGATCCTATGACACTGTAATCATAAGAATCCTTAAATATTGTTCTATGTCATTTAGGACTATTTCATAATCATGGAGAATGGAAGCACTTTCTGATCAGGCAGTCCCATCTTCATAATACCACTCATCTGAGATTCTTCTTACGGTTTCTCTAACAGTGACAGTATCTTCAAAAAGGAATTTTTATTTCTTGGTTTCTTGATACTCTCATCACAACAGATATCAATAATGAATCAAATATGTCTGTTGCCTTTTCCTAGAATGTAGGTAACACTAGCAAATCTACTAGACTCCAGTGATTTTTATAATCAAGTTTCCTGCTGTCCAAGTAAAGACAAAATCTTTCTTGTCTATCACTTCCAATGAAGCTCAATAACAAAAGGTTTTACCTAGCCAGCTCCCAAGGTTATTTTGAGCCTAAAGGCTTATAAGAGTAGCATGTTGTGAAGCACAATGAGCTCTTTTAGAAAGAATGTAAGTGTAATTGCAATATAAATGAAAATTATGACCATCATATATGCCAGCTAACTGCAAGATCCATACCCACGTCCACATGGTAGGTTTTATTAAGCAATGAGTTCTGGTTAACAGAACACTGAAATAGGAAACACGAAAATTAAGTGACCTGAGGTAAATCAGAGCACCTCTGAACAACTCTTTTTCTCCATTTATAAAATGGAGTTCACTCTGCTTAATACCTATTCCCAACTTGGGAGGATTAGCAAATTTGTTAAACCCCACAAGAAAGAAACTACCACAAAGGTTCCTGTCTCTTAATTGATTGCAACCAAGGCCATTTGGATAAGTAAAAATCTGGATAATACAAAGAAATTAGAAAAAGAAATAGCCATTAAGAAAAGTATTATTGTAGAACTGATTTAAGAAGAGCTTTCTATAGTGAATGGATTGTATCTTTTATAAAGTAAGATATTTACTGGATTCTCTGTTTATGCTAGCCAAAATGGTATGATGCTATTATCTTTCTCATAACTGAAAATCATTATTGTCAACTGATTTTAATTTGCTGTGTGTCCTTTTCTTGTTAAACAGTTGAAGAAAATGGAAAGAGTTAGAAAACCAAGACATTGAGCCCCTTCGATCATGTTAGGTAACATCCAGCTCTTAGGGGCTGACTTCCTGGTATTTCTACAGCATACAAACAATTCTGAGGTACTTAGCTCTGCCCTGATTGAGAAAGTAGAGATGCCTTAGTGAACTTGAGATCCAGAAAGATAGGTATAAGAGAAATTAGGCTGTATTGTAAAAAAAATGTGAAGATAAAATGCACATTCAAGTCCTGTCTTTCATCCACTTGGCTGTGTGACCCTGGACAAGTCACTTTACTGGAGCTCTCAAAGACTATAAATTGCAGAGAAAGTACTAATCTACATTTGTAAAGGTTTCTCACATAAACTCTGAATACCTATGAAATCACAGTTCTAGTAAAAAAGAAGTGTTCATTAATATGCTAGATGAAAAAGAAACATTTATTGATATGGAATATAGAATTAATATGGAACCCCACCCCCCAAAAGTGTTCATTAATATGCTAGATGAAAAATAAACATCTATTAATATGGAATGACCTGCATAAGAATATTCTTGAAGATGCATTTATTTAATATCAATTGTATTTATTTTAATCTCAAATTTTTTATCCTACAATCTATCCCCCTGCCCTGCTCCAAATCACATAAACCCTCCCCCACCAAAAAATAACCATACATTTCTATTCTAAGGAGAACAGAACCATAGCAACATGTTCCATTTGTTTATCCAACAAAGTAGAGGCTACCATCAGGGAGCAGCTAAGGGGAAGCAGAGAAATAATAAGAGATGAAAACAGGTTAACACATTATGTATTCCATACATAAAGCAAGCTCATTAAAGATTATTGGTTGATAGTTAACAACCAATGATAGACAACCTCTCTTAGGAGGCTGAGTGGACCAAGTAGCTGAGCCAAAGAGACCAACAGTTACAGTGTGCCGAGAGTTTTGCAAATATAACAACACAGTTAAAACACAACCAATTCAACGCAACAAGTACTTTTCAAGTTATCATTTCCCACAAGGCACTGTGTCAATGCAAGGAACATAGACACTGTCCTCATAATTGAGGAATTTACAATTTGGTAGGAAAGATAAAACAGATGAACAAATTACTACAGTAGAATTTAAAATAAGTATTTAGGAAAGGAGTAAAAACTATATCATGATGAATTGCTCTCCCTCCAGAAGAATATGCACTTCAGGGAGGTGGGTTTGGAGATGAAGAATTGGTAAAGAAGAATTAGAGAAGTTTTATAGAGAAGATGGCATTTGAGCTAGGTTTGGTATGAAGGAAAGGATTCCAACAGACACTGAGAACTGAAAAGAAGATACGAAAAAGATATAGGCAATTTTGTGAGCAAAGGCAAAAAATTAAGGGTAGGATGAGTTTAGGGAATGGTGGATGGTTCAATCAGTCTTCCAGATTCATCAAGGGCACAGTACCACAAGGCCTTGTTTGCCCCCTAAGGAAGGGCTTCCAGATTATAGAAGCCATACCTCTGATCTTGCTATCACTCAAAAAAGCTACCTTGCCATATTCAAGCACCTGAAAATTCTTTTATCCAGTCATAATAGCCTATCATTAAATCTCCTCCCTTGCCTTACTCTTCCTCCTAAACTTATTTTTTCATCCTTACCATAACCTACATTCCCTGAACCCCTCAGTATTTTCTTAGGCCATCATTCTTGCTCTGGCTACATTCTCTTATCTTCTCAATTTTACCTCTTTATTAAACCTGTTCAACTCCACAATATACTCTCAAATCTCTTTCTCTTTCTCTCTTGTCCTGTTGTCACTCACACCTTGCCAAACCCCAATAATTGACTCCTTTGTTCCTTCTCACCTACTGAAGTAGAAGTTATACAGATGTGCTGACTGGATCCCCTATAAATTTATCTAATCTGAACTCGGTCCTCCTGTAGCAAGGCAATTCCTTTATTCTTTCCCAATTGATTCACTTTCCTGCTTATCACAGCAGCTCTTCCGGACTTTGTCCTTTGTCTTCTCTTCTCAAGGCTCTCACAGAAGTCCCAGCCTCTAAGTTGAGAGTCTCACTTCATATTTTCCTGATAAAAGTGAACCTATTCCCAACAGCTACCTTTCTTTCTCCTCTCTTCATCTCACATACACCTGACATCATCTCCTATTTTCTCCCCCATTAACCCAGTCCATGAAAAAGAGCTGGTCCTTCTGGCTAAGGCCAACCCCAGGTACCTTTGAACCTTTTCCCTCATGTTTTCTCCAAAAGATTGTCCATATTACCAGAGAAGCAGTTTGGTGCAAGAGAAAGAACACTGATTTTGGAATTTGAAGACTTGAATTTGAATATCACCTCTGTCACTTACTATCTGTGTGACTGTGGACAAGTCATTTGGTCTCCCTGAGACAGTTCATCAATGAAATAAAATAGTTGAACAAGAAATTCTCTGAGGTCTGTGGAAGCTCTAAATCTGTAATCCTTTGGTTTCCATCTCTCATCTATTGGCTCTTTCTGTAATGCATACAAACACTCCCAAAGTCTCTTTTGTCCTTGAAGAAGAAAAAATAAACCTATCCATAGATTCTACTATTCCTGCTAACTCTCCTCCTATATCTCTCTTCCCTTTCTCTGCTAAACTTGAGAATATTATCTACATTCAGTATATCCACATTTTTCTTCTAAACACTCTACATTCTGGTTTCCAGACATTCAACTGAAACTACTCTCAAAATTTAGCAATACTCCCTTGATTACCAATTGGCCTCTGAAGTATTTGGCACTATGGATCAACTTCTCCTTCTGGTAATATGTCCTCTCTGGGTTTTTTTGTCACTGCTCTCTCTTGGTCCTCCTGATACCTATATGACCATTCTCAGTCTCATTTGCTGGATGTTCATTCATATCTGATTCATTAACTGAGGGTATACCCAAGGCTCATTTATGATCCCTCTTATCTTTTCTCTGTATACTCTCTTACTTGGTGAAATCAAATGGATTCAATTATCATCTCTACGAAGATTATTCTCAGATTTATATACCTAGCCATCATTCATGGTCCAGGGAGTTAGAGATAAGGGTGGCTCTTGTCCAGAAAAGAGGCTCCAGCTCTGTGCTTAAGCTAACCAGAGGCATTTTCAGGGCATTTTTAACAGCTAAAAAAGGATGAACCAGACTTTTTTTTCTAAACAGCCTTTGTCTTATTACACACACACACACACACACACACGCACACACACACACACACACACACACACACACACACACACATACACACACACACCCCTTGCCATTCTAGGGAGAAATTCCTTAAACAAAACTTAGGTAGATGTAATATTAATTAAGGTGGGACCTTTTTACTGTTTTCTCTTTTAGCACTTATTTAATCAAGTGCCCTTGATGAGTTGGGCCTTTGTTTCTTTAATTAAATCAGGAGTCTTTGATGACCTCCTTGCCTCAAGGGAAAGCCTAGACCATGTGGGTTTAAGACATATGTGTGACTCACCTTTGACTCTGAACAAGATATATAAACCCAGAGGTTGGCATTCTCCCTTGGAACTCTCACTCAGTGGAAGAGAGGCCCATGACTCTGAGCAAACTGTTGTTAAGAGCTCCCCGGCTCATGAATCCAGATGTTGTTGCTTTCCTGGTAACTATGAATTGTGATTTGGTCGGTTTATATTGCGTTTGTTTGTAATTTGTTTGTATTTGCTCTGAAGTTCATGGTGCTGGCTTTTCCTCCTGAACTAAGTGAATGATGTTTGTATGTTTGAATAAACTAAGATTGTTAACCCCTTAACCTTATGTTCCTTAGTAAAGCAGATCAAAAGAACCTGTGCTAGCAGCTCTTGTTGCTGGTCTTGTTGGGTCTTACACCCCACAACAGTTGCTAGCTGAATTGTTGCTGCAGTATGGCTCATGTCTGGGTTCTCCTCAAAGGAATTAAGAAGGCACCTTCAATAAAAAGACTAATTATACAAGGTACATCAGGCATAGGACAGCTATTTATTTATTTTTTCTACCACAAACATTATTAAGATATCAAAAAACCTCAGAAGCATTCATTAGCAAATAATATATAAAATAATAGTCCATAATCTATTATAATTTCTAGAGAGGTGAAGAAATTTTGTAGGACTGATGAAAAGATATATCATATTCACTTCAGGTCTTTACTGTCCAAGCAACTCCCAAAGTCTACATCTTCTAGCCATTCAGGACATAGTTTGGTTTTTCTTAGTTCTTTCAGCTGTAGAATCCTGGTGGTGATTATTGTCTGCTCTGAGAAATGGCATAATATCAGGAGTTGTCTCCCACTCAGCAGCTAGAACTAGCTCCAAACCCCCAACCTATCATATTCATGAGATTACTACCATGGACTAGAAACATCCATCTCTTAGGTTCACTATTTTGGTGGCCTGGGTTCAGGGAAAGAAACACAAAGCCAAATACAAAAAAGAAAACGCCACCAGCAACTTGAGGATCAGTCTGGGGCTCTCCCAGGTAAGCACAGAGTCTTACTAAAATATTCACTGGCTTCATTACCTCTATGAGAGGAAGAGAGAGAAAAACCTTTTCCCTGGCTAGAAATTCAAGGAAGAGATGTGTCCCAAACCAGCCGAGCATCAAAAATGACTGGAAAACTTTTCTCCTCATTCTTTTTATAGCCTGCTGAGAGGGAAAGTTCTTCCTGATTCAGCCAAAAATCACTTTCAATTCAGTCCCTAGTCACGGGGACCAACAAAGGATTACTGTATTGTTCCAGAGTCCAAGTTACTTGATGCTGAACAAGAGCTTATCCCCACAGAGCCATAGTGTATGCCCAGCTCCATTGCCTCTGTTGTACTAAGAGTATGTTGATTGTAAATTGAAACATAGAGCATCCAACTGTCATCATTTTTCCCTCTAGCCTAGCTTCCAAATTTTCAAGAATTATGCTTTTCTTCAAGGCTTAGCAAAACATAGGTATACAAAATCAGTATTCATTGTGATAAATAAAACATTGATTTTAGCACATTCTAAGTTAACTAAACCTTACTCAAATTTTATCTGGGTGTTAAAAGACTACAAATACAGAGATTTAAAGCTTTTGTCTTAGTTCTGTAAGTCTGTAACAGCTTGGCACTTGTTTGAAATATTTCTGTTCTCAGTATTTTTGCTACTGAATCAGCAGTAGTTTTTTTCTTCCACTTTCTCTTTATCCAAATGCCTAAGTTTTTTCCAGTTTTATAGGAATAGCCCCTCACCTACTGCAAAGAATTTTAATTAACTCATAGAGACCAAAAGTCCTGAACAATTAGACTTCCATAATGCACTTAATTTCTTCAGTAAAGCAGAGACAAAATATGTAATCCAGAAAGAAGTTCCTTTCTATTCTGATTGAGGAAGTTATTAATTCCAGTAGCTCTTACAAACACTTGAAATATATACCTCAATGAGAATCTTTGAACCAGAGAAACTCCCAAAGATGCAGAAATCTTTCCCCCACCCAAGATTAAGTGGAGTGGGGGAGGAGGGGAGGTAAAAAACAAAAGAGAGAGAAACCTTACATCAAAATTGAAAATAAAAGGAAATTGTTCTTTAACCATATTGTTTAAACTTCACATGTTGAATCTTTAGCTTAGAAACCTGTATAAAGGAAGCCATGCCACAGAGCACACATGAAGACATATGTGACATATATGGGACATATGTGACCCATTGACTCCTAATTGGTCCTGTGTGTCCCTGTGATTAAGACTATATTGAAGATGAGTAGGCTCCAAGTCATCATCTGATAGGTCCATGACTCTTTTGGGCTACAACTAGACCACCTCCCTCTTAAATTTCCCCACCATCAGCAGCCACAGACACATGCATCAAACACAGAGCCATGGTAATCAAGATAATCATGGCAGACAAACCTGAGATTGGGCCTCAAGTCCTTAGCTTCCTCTTCTTCTTTGTGTTTCTTTGCCTGAGCACAGGTCACTAAACAGGAAACTCAGGAGATGGAAGTTCCCAGTCTCAGTGGCCACCTTTTAAAATTCAGAGGTGCAGAGTTCCTGAGTCTGGTTTGATTGCCCAGCAACTACACCTTCTCAGAGGAAACATGACCACCACCAAAAATACACTACAGCTAAAAGGACCCACAAATTAACCCACAAATTCTGTCGAAGTCAGCATATATAAAGCAGAATATGAAAGACAAATACAGAGGACACAGAAGGTGTTTTTGTAGGAGATGACGATAAAAACTAAGAGGACTAGGAAAGGAATACTGAAGGAGGTGTACTTGAGCTGAGGCTTAAAGAAAGCCAGAGTTACTTAGAGTAGGAAGTTGGGAGGGAAGGCTTTCCAAGCATGGGGAATATCATGGAGTATTGTGTTTTGAGGAACAGCAAGTGGGTTCAAATGGCTTAATCATGCAGCATATGGAGGGGAATAGAAGGTAAGAAGATCTAAAAAGTAGGAAGATTACAATTGCCAATGCCAAAGTTAATAATTTATTTTTGATACCAGGAGTAATAGAGAGCTATTGGAGATGCTCTCAGAGGCATATGAGATGAGGTGGTGAGAAGAAAGAGCTATCTGTAAATAGACTCAACTTTTTTTCAGTGACATATTAGGTGAGATCCTCAGGAAAGTGTTGGAGCAGGAAGTATCATGAAAACCTTTTGAAGATAAGAAGTTTAGAATAACTGCTATGGCATAGGGAATCAGCCAAGGAGGAACAGTGGGAGTGTTATACTGAAGGGCTAGTTGAGATTAGTTGACATAAATTTGTAGTGGATATAGTCAGAATGGTTTATTTGGTGATTTCCTCTAGTTCCATTAAGCAGCAAATGAGTAGGAGCAAAGGCAGCAGATGATGAGAACAATCCAAAGTTTAGCAAGGCATGATTGGCAATAGGACAAGGAAAAGGGAGTTTGAAAGTAGAGAATAGTGCAGAGTTAAACTAATTCATCAAAGAGTTAAGACTGGGAATGTAGGAGAGTATAGTCATGTCTTGGGTGATGGCCTGGAATAGTACTGAGAGACGGAGAGACTAGAGGTCAAAGTGAGGACAAAATAGGTTTAAAAGGAGAGAAACAGCTAGAGACATAGAAAGATAAGAGATTATTATTAAGCAAAGGAAATTTAGAGTTGTTGAACATAGAAGTGGAACATTTGTGAGCAAAGACAAAATCAAGGTGGTGTCTATCTGAGTGAATAGCTTAAGTTTAGTGGTCATTTAGATTAAGATTATTTAATTAATCATTTAGATTAGATTAAGGACCTGGAACTTTAAGGTATTTCTGGGAACAGCAATATGTTTGTTGAAATCCCCCAGAATGAAGAAAGGAGTTGAAGCATAGAGGAAGACTTTGCCAATCGTCAACTTCAGTATTTAGTTCATTCTATTATTAGAGCCTCATTAGGCTGCAGATAACATATAAATAATAGATTCTACTTCTTAATCAATGTTTTTAAAATATATGAGTAGTAAATCCTCTAACATTGTCTCTACTGGCATTTGAATTTCACAAAAAAATTGTGTGGCATTTAAAATTTAGGAGTAGACCATCAGTTGCATGTAATAGATAATAGTCTTCTAATTGGTCTCTGTCTCAATGCTCTTCCCCAGTACCCAACTCCAAGACATCCTCCTCACAGCTGCCAAACTACTAATCTTAAAGCAAAAGAATAACCATGTCACAAGCCCCTGCTCAAAAATCTTCAATGGCTCCCTATCAATCAAAAATACAAATTCCTGTTTAGCATTCAAACCTTCACAATCCAGCTCTTGCCCAACTTTATAGTTTTTAGGTCCATTGTTCTCCTTCCTGCACACTATGACCTACTTGCTACTCCTCCTACACAGCAAACTATTTTTTGTCTTCTTGCTTTGACACAGACTGGTCCCTATGCTTAAAATTTGATCTCTCTTCTACATTTTAAAATCCCTAGCTAGTTTTGAAACTCACCTCAAGTGCCACCTCAAGGCCTCTGTGATGCCTTTACTGATGTATCCAGTTGTATTTGGGCTGCTCACCAGACTCCTCCCCACTCATTAAATTATTTTGAATGTCCATACATGTTATTTTGTTCAATAGATTATAAGTTCCTAGAGAGCAAGAGCTGTTTCATTTTTGCCTTTGTATACCAAGCTCCTAGCCCACTGCCTAATATATAGTAGATATTTAAATATGGTTGTTGATTGATTGGTTGGTTGGTTGGTTGGTTGGTTAGTTGGTTGATTTAAAAAAAATTGTTGCCACTGAGTGTAGCTTTTTGGGTTAAGGCTAGTCTCACTTTCATATTGCTGTTCACTTGAGAATTATGTAAATGGGCTATCTCACAAGTATGTCTTAAAATGTTAAAGCTATCAAAAATTTTGCAGATCAACAATCTGAGACCCAGAGGAAGGGAAGTGACTTACCTAAGGTCACACTGCTAGTTAGTAGAAGATTTGCTGACTTTCAGTCCTGTTTTTTTTTCCACTATGATATGCTTCCTTTTTGCAAGCAACTGACTGATAAATGAACACATATTATAGGGAAATGCTAACAAAAAGGTCAGAGAAAGAAGTCAATTTCTAGAACAACTGAGAAATACTAGATCATCAACCTTTTCATAAGAAGCATTTACACACTTATGGATTTTTTCATGTCTCAAAATCCAGTAGCATGTGAGGTCAATATATCATGTCCAGCACAGGAACTATTAAGGGATGCAATCATTCTGTCCCTTTAAGTACTTTACCTTCAATACTTGGATGAAACTATGATCTCATCAATGTGGATATTCCCGTAAATCCACTCCAATGTGCTAAAGGCCTCTCTCCAGATCTCTTGACAGAGATCTAGCAAGATCTTGCTACACTATACACTTGCTACAGCTAGATCACAAGTGGTCAGAGAGAAAAGTCTTTAACATACAAAAATGATTATAGCAACTCTAAAAAAACTGGAAACTAAGAATAAGTCATGTTATATGACTGTGTCAGAGTACTCTTTTGCTGTGAACAATAAGAAAATAGATGATGTCAAAAAGACATGGAAAGACTTATATGAACTGATGCAGAGTAAAGGAATCAGGACTTGAGAACCATTTATACTGTAAGATCAATATTATAAAAAGCAAACAATCCTGAAGACTTATAAAATTATTTATTCTATGATGACTCAGATCTTCATCGTGAAGCCTCAATCCTGCCTTGGAATTCATACAACTGGAAGGACCCTCCTGTAGCAACAATCTGCTAGCAGCTGCTGTAGGGGTAAGACCCACCAACATCCAGCACACAGAAAGCTGCCAACACAGGTTCTTTGATCTGCTTTACTAAGGAAAGCAACATTAAGGGGTTAACAATCTTACTTTCATCCAACATACAAATATCATTCACAATTCAGGCGGAAAAGATCAACCCCCTGAACTTCAAGGCAAATACAAACAGAAATTACAAACATCAACAGACAGACCTTGTCTGATTCAAATCACAATACATAGTTACCAGAAAAAAACTAACATCTAGGTTGCAAAGCTGTGGGGCAGTTACAGCTTGCCCAGAGTCTCAACACTCCTTCCATGAGTGTGCCCCCAAAAGTCAAACACCAAGGTCCCCTCAATTATTTCCTGTTCAAAGCCCTGAGGGCTCTGACCTCACCCAGGCTGGGTGTGTGAAAGTTCCCCATCCCTAGTATCACATCATATACAATTCAATGACTCTTGATTGTCTTAATGCTGAGAAACACTCCAAGGCAAAATCTCACTTTATCTGCCCCATTCAAACAAAAGCGAGAAACCTTAAAGGCACTTTAAGAGAAGAACAGCAAAAAGTCCATCTTAATTACTGTTACACCTCCACACCTATAATCGTCTCCCTCTGATTGGATGGCTCCTCCCAGAACCTCCATTTAAGAAAGGATCCCAGACCAGGCATGTCTCACTCCTCTACAAGTAAGACTGAGGACTTTTTCTACTGCACCCCTGTCCCAAGTACTTTGTCTCTCCAATCCCTTTTTCATCTTCCTTTTATTTATTTTCTTCCCCTATCAGGACGTAAGCTCCCCAAAGACTGGAACTGTCTTTCTTTCTATTTGTATTTATATTCCCAGCACTTAGCACAGTGACTGGCACATAGTAAGCATTTAATAAATGTTCGTTAACCAACTAACTGATAAAGAATTAAGTGAACAGAGCCAGAACAATCTATACAATAACAACATTGTAGAGATAAACAACTTTGAAAGCATGTAACAACAAGTCAATAAAATGACCGTCCGTGATTACAAAGGACAAATTATGTAACCTGCTGCCTTCTGACCACAAAGTTGACATATTTAGGGGAAGACAAAATTTGCATATACATATATATATATATATATATAGTGTGTGTGTATGTATGTGTATATGTATGTATGTATATGTGTGTATATCTGTATATGTACATATATACACATACATATGCATATGCATATAGATACACACATATAGTATATGTGTATGTATACATATGTATGTATATACACACATATATGTATGTATATATTTCTGAATATAGCCAATAAAGGAATTTGTTTTGCTTGACTATGCATAATTATTTCAAGGAATTTGTTTTTTCTTTTGTCTTTTTTTAATGAGATCAGGGAGGTGGGAGGAATGGATAAATAGATTTCTGTTCATTAAAAAACAATTTTAAAATAGAGAGGTGGGGTTGCTATAGATGTGGTATATTCCAGGTGCTTTCAGATAAGGTCATATTATTAGCTGTACTTAATTGTTTTACAAGTTGCAAGAAACCTCTCATGAGTGGGAGCAATCTGTAAATATTTGTCATGCAAAAATACAACTCATCAATAAAACTTTTTTTCAAAAAAGATCTTGCTACACTAAAAAATAAGTATTCAAAATAAATATAAAATGTCTACCTATTTGGTCAAGAGAATAGCAACTAAATGATAACAGCCCAACCCTGTTTCTATCACCCTCTGGTTAACCTCAAGAGAATCATTTTAGCAATGGAAAGCTTACAATGAAGGAAATACAAGACAGAAAGAGGCATTCAAGAAAAGGCGGAAACCTGTGAAGTGTGTCTGACAGAATAAGCCATGCACAACCTTTCGTAGCTCATGACTGGGCACTCAATAAATACAGTATTTCTTGGTAATTTAATAATACCATGTCCAACTCTACCCTTACGGACAAAAAAAAAACTAGTTCCTTTTTTTATGAGTCACATGTCACCTATTGTTCCTTTCTATTTTTCTCCCAAATGCACCTAAATATCTTTAGGACAGGAAGGATATAAGCTAGAGAGCTGGAATACACAGCTGAAAGCAAGGCACTGGTTCTGTTAACCTTCATTGTAAGCTGAAGTTAAAGTAGGGAAAGAATGAGGGCTCAAACAGAGAAGAAAACCCATGTAATGAGTCTGGGACCTCAAACCAGAAGGGATCTCAAAAGGGAAAAAAGGTGTATTAAAAAAAAGCACTCCATTATTGTGTCAGTCTATGAAACAGAATCATATTGTATTTGTAATTTATAAAACACTAGGAAAAAATTTAGGGTAACCAAAATAAACTCCTTAAGACCCTGATAACCTCTCTCAGTAACTTCATATAAGATATTTCACCTGTATGATATTGAGTAGGGTACTTAACCTTCCTGCGCCTCAGTTTCCTCATCTTTAACATGAGGGCAATGGAATAGCTGGATGAACAAATTGATAAGTGATGAAGTGTTTATTAAATTTTTTTATGTTCCAGACACTATACTAAGTAATGGGAATGTGAATACAAGCCATCAAGACAGTCCCCTACCATCAAGTAACTTATAAGCTAATGTGGGGGGGGGGGAGCTACAAAAAGACTGAGTAGGGAATACAAGGTGTCATGTGTTTTAAATGGCCAGAAAGTGATGGCCTCTGAAGTCCCTTCTAGATCTAAAAAAAGGATTTTATGATCTATGATCCTATGATTTACAGGTTTGTGAGCAATATCATTTGGTGCCACCACAAAGAGCGTGGGTTGGCTGTCACTGGAAACACAGTAATGTGTTTTACTTTGGCTGTATGATGTTTTAATGCTGTCTTGTTAACATTCAGATTGTGGAATCCTCCCAGGAGATCCAAAGGCCTTGCACAGGAATCTGATGTTAGAGCGCTAAGTCTTATCTCAAACTACAGCTGATGAAGAAAACAAAGCAGAGTGTAATAGATAGAATGCTTTACCTGGAGTCAGGAAGACCTAGATTCAAATCCTATGTCAGACATCTATTATCTGTATGATCTTGAGCAAATCTCTGAAGTCTTCTTCATATGTAAAATGGAAAATAATAAACACTGCAGTGTCATTGTATAGAGCAAATGAGATAATGTATGTAAAGTTCTTTGCAAACCCTAAAAGTGTATTAATTTGAATTGTTATTATTATATTCCTTGGTTACCCCCTAGTTATTAAAGTCTTCTTCCTCCTCAATTTATGTTGCTCCTTACCTCCCATCTCATCCTCAAAAAAACCCTAACTTGATCCATCCATCTCTGTTAGCTACCATTCGTCACATCCTCTCCAAATGTGCAAATAATCTCATTCCATCCCATCTTCTCCAGTAGATTGCCCCCACTATCATCCCCACTTGATCACTTATCTTCAATATCTCCTTGTTTACTGTCTGTTTTCCTACTACCTACAAATACATCCATGTTTCTTCCACCCTCAAAAAACCTTGACACGATTCATCCATCCTCATTAACTATTGACTCGTGTCTTTCCTTCCCTTTGCAGCTAAACTGCTTGAGAAAGCTGTCTACAATTGGTGCTTCTACTTCCTTTCCTCTCATTCTTCTTAACTTTCTACAATCTAGCTTCCAAACTCATTATTCAATCAAAACTGCTCTCTCCAAAGTTACCAATTAACTTCATATTTAATGGCATTTTCTCAGTCCTCATCCTTTTTGACCTTTCTGTAGCTTTTGACATTTTAACACTCTTTTCCTTGATACTCTCACCTCTCAAGGTTTTTGTGACATTGCTCTCTCCAGGTTCTTCTCCTACCTACCTCATTATTCCTTCTCTGTCTCTCTTGCTGCATGTTCATCCGGGTCACACCCATTAATAGTGGGGGTCACCCAAGATTCTTATCTTGGATCCTCTTTTCTTCTTCATATATTACTATTTCATTTGGTGATCTCATCAGCTGCCATGGTTTCAATTATCATCTCTATGTAAATGACTTTGAAATCTACTTGTCCAGCCCTAATCTCTCTGCTGATCTCCAGTCTCACATCTCCAACTGCCTTTTAGGCATCTTAAACTGGATATCTCATAGACATTGTAAATTCTACACATCCAATTGAACTCATTCTCTTTTCCCCAAAAACTCTCTTCTTCTAATTTATTTATTACTGCCAAGGGTACAACTGTCTCCCTAGTGACCCAGACTTACAACTTTGGTGTCAGCTTCAATTCCTCATTTTCTCTCATCCTGCCCCTACCTCCATATTTAATCAGTAGTCAAGTTCTATTTTTACCTTCATCACATCTTTCGTATATGCTCCCTTCACACAGACACACACACACACACATACAAACACACACACATTCTCATGCACACACACACGCATGCACACACACACGCACTGAAACCACCATAATGCAGGTCCTCATCACCTCAAGCCTGAATTATTGTAGTAGCCTGCTAGTTGATCTTCTTATTCCAAGTCTCTCCTCCCTCCAGCCCATCCTCCAGCTGTCAAAGTGATCTTCTGAAAGTGCAGATCTGACCATATCCCTCCCAGCCATTCATAAATTCCAGTGGTTCCCAATTACCTTCAAGATCAAATATAAAGTCCTCTGTTTGGCTTTCAAAGCCCTTCACAAGCTGGCCTCTTGCTACCAGTCTTCTTACCTCATTCCCTTCCACTTAAAGTGGCCAGTGATACTGGCCTCCCTGCTGTTCCTCACATATGTCTCCCTCCTGTCCTCCATCACCTAGATTCCCTGGCTTTCTTCAAATGTTAGCTAAAGTCCCATCTTCTACTAGAAGCCTTAAACTTAGTGCCTTCCCTCTGAGACTACCCCCAATTTACCCTGCATATCTCTTATTTGTATATAATTGTGCGTGTGTCTCCCTTACAAGTCAATGAGCTTCTTGAGAGCAGGACTGACCCAAGGAGAAAGTGATCACTTTAAGGAAAGTTTCTTTTTTTAATCTATGTATCCATCATGCCTACACATACTATTGTGTACCTTATAGTTATTTAGGAAATATTTTAATTGATTTGAATACAATCCTTAAATGATGAATAGGATTGATATTTTTACAGAGGAAGTGAAGGTTAGGTTTTTTTTTGTTTTTTGTTTTTTGTTTTTTTTTAATTTTTTAATGCAATTTATTTATTTAACATATTTGGTTTTCAGCATTGATTTTCACAACAGTTTGAATTACAAATTTTCTCCGCATTTCTGCCCTCCCCCCCCCACTCCAAGATGGCGTATATTCTGGTTGCCCTGTTCCCCAGTCAGCCCTCCCCTCTATCACCCCCCTCCCCTCTCATCCCCTTTTCCCTTCCTTTCTTGTAGGGCAAGATAAATTTCTACGCCCCATTGCCTGTGTATCTTATTTTTTAGTTGCATACAAAAAGTTTTTTTGTTTTTGAACATCTGATTTTAAAACTTTGAGTTCCAAATTCCCTTCCCTCTTCCCTTCCCACCCACCCTCCCTGAGAAGTTGAGCAATTCAACCTAGGCCACACATATATTATTATGTATAACCCTTCCACAATATTCATGTTGTGAAAGGCTAACTACATTTTGCTCCTTCCCAACCCATCCCGCTTTATTGAATTTTCTTCCTTGACCCTGTCCCCTTTCCAAAGTGTTTGTTTTGATTACCTCCACCCCCATCTGCCCTCCACTCCATCATCCCCCCTGCCTTTTATTTTTTTTTTTATCTTCCTTCCTCTTCTTTCCTGTGGGGTAAGATACCCAACTGAGTATGTATGGTATTCCCCCTCAGGCCAAATCTGATGAGAGCAAGGTTCACTCATTCCCCCCTCACCTGCCCACTCCCCTCCTCTCCTAGAACTGCTTCCTCTTGCCACCTTTATGGGAGATAATCCACCCCATTCTATCTCTCCCTATCTCCCTCTCTCAGTAAGTTACTCTCTCATCCCTTAATTTCATTTTATTTCTTTTAGCTATCCTCCCTTCATCCTCAACTCACCCTGTGTCTGCTCTCTTTCTTTTACATATATATATATATACACATACATACACATACATACATATACACATAGATACATGCATACATACACATTCACTTATATATATACATAAACATATATATGCATATATATATGCATATTCCCTTCAACTACCCTAATACTGAGGTCTCATGAATCATACTCATCATCTTTCCATGTAGGAATGTAAACAAAACAGTTCAACTTTAGTAAGTCCCTTGCAATTTCCGTTTCTTGATTACCTTTTCATGCTTCTCTTGATTCTTGTGTTTGAAAGTCAAATTTTCTATTCAGTTCTGGTCTTTTCACTGAGAAAGCTTGAAAGTCCTCCATTTTATTGAAAGTCCATATTTTGCCTTGGAACATGATACTCAGTTTTGCTGGGTAGGTGATTCTAGGTTTTAATCCTAGCTCCATTGACCTCCGGAATATCGCATTCCAAGCCCTTCGATCTCTTAATGTAGAAGCTGCCAGGTCTTGGGTTATTCTGATTGGGTTTCCACAATATTCAAATTGTTTCTTTCTGGCTGCTTGCAGTATTTTCTCCTTGATCTGGGAGCTCTGGAATTTGGCAACAATATTCCTAGGAGATTTCTTTTTGGGATCTATTTGCGGAGGCGATCGATGGATTCTTTCAATTTCTATTTTGCCCTGTGGCTCTAGAATATCAGGGCAGTTCTCCTTGATAATTTCCTGAAAGATGGTATCTAGGCTCTTTTTTTGATCATGGCTTTCAGGTAGTCCAATAATTTTTAAATTATCTCTCCTGGATCTATTTTCCAGGTCAGTGGTTTTTCCAAGGAGATATTTCACATTGTCTTCCATTTTTTCATTCCTCTGGTTCTGTTTTATAATATCCTGATTTCTCATAAAGTCACTAGCTTCCACTTGCTCCAATCTAATTTTTAAAGTAGCATTTTCTTCAGTGGTCTTTTGGACCTCCTTTTCCATTTGGCTAATTCTGCCTTTCAAGGAATTCTTCTCCTCATTGGCTTTTTGGAGCTCTTTTGCCATTTGAGTTAGTCTATTTTGTAAGGTGTTGTTTTCTTCAGTGTATTTTTCAGTATTTTTTTGGGTCTCCTTTAGCAAGTCATTGACTTGTTTTTCATGGTTTTCTCGCATCCTTCTTATTTCTCTTCCCAATTTTTCCTCTACTTCTCTAACTTGCTTTTCCAAATCCTTTTTGAGTTCTTCTATGGTCTGGGGCCAGTTCATGTTTTTCTTGGAGGCTTTGGTTGTAGGCTCTATGACTTTGCTGTCTTCTTTAGGCTGTATGTTTTGGTCTTCTTTGTCACCAAAGAAAGAATCCAAAGTCTGAGACTGAATCTGGGCGCGTTTTCGCGTCCTGGCCATATTCCCAACCAACTAACTTGACCCTTGAGTTTTTCAGTGGGGTATGACTGCTTGTAGATTACAGAGTTCTATGTTCTACGTTTGGGGGGGAGGTGCCAGCTCTGTCAGAGCCGCACTCCTCCTTCCCCAAGGACCCCCAGTCCAGACTGGGCTCAGATCTTCGGCAGGCTGTGCACCCCTGCTGTGATCCGCCACTTAATTCCCCCCACCAGGTGGGCCTGGAGCCGGAAGTAACAACAGCTGTAGCTGCCCCACCTCCGCTGCCCCCGGGGCTGGAAGCCGAACCGAGAACTCCTTCCACTCCCGCAGCTTTTCCCACTAACCTTCTCCGCAGTCTTTGGTGTTTGTGGGTCGAGGGGTCTGGTAACTGCTCACGTATTCAGGGCGCTAGGGCCCCCTCCGCCCGGTTTCTGGTCTGGATCGTCCACGCCGCTCAGTCTGGGTTCTGCTCCACTCCGTTCCCAGCTCCCAGCTCCCAGCTCCCAGCTCCGTGTGGAATAGAGCTCACCCAGAGACCATCCAGGCTGTCCTGGGCTGGAGCCCTGCTTCCCTCTGCTGTTCTGTGGGTTCTGCCGTTCTAGAATTGGTTCAGAGCCATTTTTATAGGTTTTTGGAGGGACTCGGGTACGGAGCTCACTCTAGTCCGTGCTTACCAGCCGCCATCTTTGAAGGTTAGGTTTTAATGAGGGATAACTTAGGTAGTATTCAAATCAATATATATTTACTGCATACAAATGTACTTTGTCCAATGTACTATGCTAGGTACTGAGGGAGATTCAAAGATAAGATGTTGTTCCTTCTCACAAGCAATGCAGTTCAGAAAAATCACTGAATTTGAAGATTCAAGACCTATGCTTTCAAATATTAACTTAGGACCCTAACAACATCATAGATTCACTTTTCTCTTGCATTTTATAGTTATATCCATCTTATTCCTACCCTCCTGACTCTTTTCTTTTCCTATTACTCCTAGGAAATTCTATTCAATTTAATTCAACAAATATTTATCAAACACTTACTAAGTGCAAGAAACTGTGCCAGGGACTGGGAATACAAAGATGAGAAATAACATAGTCCTTGCCTTTATGGAGCTTATTACCTAGTAAAAATTAGGATCTTCTTAAGTAAGGGTTTATTCCAGATTTAGGATCATAGATTTACAACTTGAAGAGAACTCAGAAGTTCATACCCTTCATTTTGTGAAGGAGTAAACCACGGCCAAAGATCACACAGATAGTAAACATCAGAAGCAGAATTTGCACTATGACCTCTGACTCCAGAGTTGGTGCCCATACCACTCTGTGCAATGGTAATGTAAATGGGAAGATCTTTCCCATCCATTAATAGGACCGTGTGACCTTCTTAAGTCACATGGAAGCCTAAGTCACATGAGTTTGAGTCACATGAAGCCTGTGGTGGGAGAAGCTTGCTGAACAGGTGGAACAGGAAGGGGTGGAGCAGGAAGGGTGGAGCAGAGCTGAGAGGAAGCAGTCAAAGCTGGGAGAGAAATGGTGGGAGTTGCAGCATGGAGAAAGAGAGAGCAGGCAGCAGCAGCTAGCATGAGTGAGAGAGGGAGTGATTTTGCTTAAGGGAGTCTGCTTGTGGAAGGCTGACAGAGGGAAGGCTTGGGGAGGTCAGTGCCCCTTGCACTGATAATGTGTATAGATTTCTTCATTGCTATGATGGATTTGGCTTTCTGGTGTTGGGATTTGGCTTTCTGGTGTTTGAATAAGTGTTTTGATTCTATCTTCCACGAGGAGAATCTATTATATTTTGCAATTCAGAACTGCACCGGCATATTCATAGCAGCCATAACAGCTGTGGGTATCGCATTGGCACTACATTTGGTGATAAGGATGGGATATCAAAATATCAGACCTTTGTTTGAAGGCAGGGGGGCTTTAGAGAGGGAAATAGATATCCCAGAATGGGAGGATTTACCTTATTCCTTCCTAGCAAGAGAATGGGGGAAAAGCACAGGGCTCTGTAAAAACTGGGAACCAAGGCTACAGAAGGGAGAACCCAGCGACTTAGGAAGATGTTTGCAAGGAATACCAATAGAACCAGTGAAAGAACTGGAAGGAGTGTGTGGCAGAGGCTGGGCCTTCATAACAAGTTATTGTCTTATGTGTGAAAGCAAAGACAAGCTGCTGGAGGAGAAAACTCAGATGGAAAGGGAGTTGGCTGGTTTGGATGAGAATCTTTCTCTACTACAGCATTCATTCTCCTTTACAAGAACAAGCTGGAGGGTCTCAGGTAGTAGAAGAACAAGCTACTGTTAGTCTAGCTAAAAATAAATGAAAAAGTAACAAAACAAATGTGCATGCAGCCCTTTCACAGTCTGAGCCTAGTTGGGGCACTGACACCTGCCAGGAGGATGTGTGGAAGGAAAGTGAAAAAAATTTAAATGAGGAGGAAGCTTCTGATGCAGAAGTTCATCCAAAACTAAGAAGAAAGTAGGAGAGCCAGGGGGGCACACAGTGTTTAGGGAAATAATTGAGGATTTTACTCAGCAGGAGGTCACAGATATTTTGAGTTGGTTTACCCAAAAAGTGGGAGAATTGTTAGTGTCTTGGATGGTGAGAACCAATGATGAAGGGGCAGGAGGAGTAGGGACAGATAATGTAAACTGCTTGAAATTCATAAGTATTAGTCAGAATCCTTTTGTACAGCAAGCTTTTAGGGATTACCATATGCAAGGAGGTAACAATGCAACTAATATGTTAGCTTTAGCTGCAGACAGATGCAGCAGACAGTATCCTACTGACTGTATGTGGCCTAGTGGAGATAGATGCTGGTATTCCCTTAGGGACTGTATGAGAAAGTTAAAGGAAGAGGTAATGAAGACTACAATAATGATGGGAGATGCCAAGGCTCATCGCTGTACCCCCTTAGCAGTTTCTCATAGAAATATCATAGTGGACCTCTGCAGGGGTCTACCCAAGGGTTCTAACCAAGATGGTAGCTTGAAAATAAAAACTTGCTTAAGCTCTCCCCCAAATCCCTCCTGTAAAAAATGACTCTAAACAAAATTCTAGAGCTACAGAACCCGCAAAATAACAGAGGGAAACAAGTCTCCAGCCCAAGATGGCATGGATGTTCACTGGGAAGGGTCCATCCTGGGAGCAGAGTGCAGCCAAGTGTGGGCTGTACCAGGGCAGACCAGGCCAGAGTAGACTGGGCAGAGTAGGCCTCAGAGCCCTGAATCACTGAGCTGTGACAGTTACCGGACTTCTCAACCCACAAATGCCAAAGAAAACAGAGCAGGTCAGTGGGAAAACTGCTGGATCTGGGTGAGAGAAGTGCATGGTCTGGCCCCAGCTCTGGGGGTGGTGGAGGTGGCTATAGCAGCAGCACCACGAAACTCTGGCAGCTGCTTCCAGAGCTCCAGCAGCAGCTGCTTCTGGAGCTCCCAGCCCACAGTGGGAGGAATCAAGCAGCTAATGAGAGCAGCAGTGCAGGGACGTCTTTGCTGGCACAGAGGCAAGGTTCACTTGCTTTGCCCTGCTTGGATCTGGGTCACAGTCCTGGTTTGTGGTTCTTGGGGAAGAAGGAGCAAAGGTGTGACAGAGCTTTGTGGTGGCTGGGGAGAGGGAGTCCTCCTGGTAGTTACATGGCAGAAAAGAGTGCCTGCACTCACAAACCAGAGCACATGCCAGAAGAGGAGCATCATACCACCACAGAATGAAAGTAGCTATGAAAACAGCAGCACAAAACCCCTAAAGCTTGGGACAAAGCACTCTCTACTCTAAAAGCAGTCATATCCTGACAAAAAGCTCAAAAGTCAAGTAATTAGCTGTGGAAATGAGCAAGCAATGTAAAAGGGCTCAGACTACAGAATCTTTTTTGGTGACAAAGAAGATCAAAACATACAGCCAAAAGAAGTCAACAAAGTCAAAGATCCTACATCAAAAGCCTCCAAGAAAAATATGAATTGGTCTCAGGCCATGGAAGAGCTCAAAAAGGATTGGGAAAAGCAAGTCAGAGAAGTAGAGGAAAAATTGGGAAGAGAAATGAGAGTGATGTGAGAAAACCATGAAAAATAAGTCAATGACTTGCTAAAGGAGGCCCAAAAAAATACTGAAGAAAATAACACCTTAAAAAATAGACTAACTTAAATGGCAAAGGAGCTCCAAAAAGCTAATGAGGAGAAGAATGTCTTGAAAGGCAGAATTAGCCAAAAGGAAAAGGAGGTCCAAAAGACCACTGAAGAAAATACTACCTTCAAAATTAGATTGGAGCAAGTGGAAGTTACTGACTTGATGAGAAATCAAGATATTATAAAACAGAACCAAAGGAATGAAAAAAGGAAGACAATGTGAAATATCTCATTGGAAAAACCACTGACCTGGAAAACAGATCCAGGAGAGATAATTTAAAAATTACTGGACTACCTGAAAGCCATGATCAAAATAAGAGCCTAGATATCATCTTTCAAGAAATTATCAAGGAGAACTGCCCTGACATTCTAGAGCCAGAGGGTAAAATAGAAATTGAAAGAATCTACCGATCATCTCCTGAAAAAGATCCCAAAGAGAAAACTAGGAATATTGTAGCCAAATTCCAGAGTTCCCAGGTCAAGGAAAAAATACTGCAAGCAGCCAGAAAGAAGCAATTCGAGTACTGTGGAAACATAATCAGGATAACACAAGATCTAGCAGCTTCTACATTAAGGGATCAAAGGGCTTGGAATATGACATTCCAGATGTCAAAGGAGCTAGGATTAAAACCAAGAATCACCTACCCAGCAAAACTGAGTGTAATACTCCAGGGAAAAATATGGATTTTTAATAAAATAGAGGACTTTCAAGTATTCTTGATGAAAAGACCAGAGCTGAATAGAAAATTGGACTTTCAAACTTTCAAAAGAATCTTGAAAAGGTAAACTGGAAAAAGAAATCATAAGGGACTTACTAAAGTTGAACCATTATGTTTACACTCCTACATGGAAAGATGATATTTGAAACTCATGAGACCTTTCTCAGTATTAGGGTAATAAAAGGGGATATACACATATATAGACAGAGGGCACAGGGTGAGCTGAATATGAAGGGATGATATTTTTAAAAAATTAAAATAAAGGGGTGAGAGAGGAATATATTGGGAGAAGGAGAAATGGTGAGATAGAGTGGGATAAATCATCTCACATAAAAGAGGCAAGAAAAAGCAATTATAATGGAAGGGAAGAGGGGGCAGGTGAAAGGGAATGAGTGAATCTTACTCTCATCAGATTTCACTAAAGGAGGTAATAACATACACACTCAATTGGGTATATAACCCTACAGGAAAGTAGCGGGGAAGAGGATAAGAGGGGGTATGATAGAAGGGAGGACAGATTGGGGGAGGAGGTAGTCAAAAGCAAACACTTTTGAAAAGGGACAGGGTCAAGGGAGGAAATTTAATAAAGAGGGACAGGATAGCATGGGGAGTCTTTCATAACTTTACTATTATGGAAGTGCTTTTCATAACGATACATGTGTGGCCTGTATTGAATTGCTTGCCTTCTCAAGGAGGGTGGGTGGAGGAGGGAAGAAAAGAGAAGATTTGGAACTCAAAGTTCTAAAAACAAATGTTAAAAAAAAGTTGTTTTTACATGCAACTGGGAAATAAGATATATAGGTAATGGGATTGAGAAATTTATCCTGCCCTACAGGAAAGTAAGGGGAAAGGGAATAAGGGGGGAGAATGGGATGATAGAAGGGAGGGCAGACAGGGGAAAGAAGCATTCAGAATATATGCCATCTTAGGGTGGGGAGGGTAGAAATGGGGAGCAAATTTATAACTCAAAATCTTGTGGAAATCAGTGTTGAAAACTAATAATATTAAATAATAAAATTTCGTCTTTCGAAAAAAAGAAATATCATGGTGAAGATGGCTTCTCCTGCATGTAAGTGCCTAATTCTGACTCTACTAACTGGGTAAATAAAGTAACCTCTTTCAGAAGTGCTGGATAAGATTTCACAGTTAAATGACTTAGGGGCATGGGGAAGAGATAAATTTCCTAGATAGAGAAGAGTAAATAGCCAGCAGATCCAAAGTCAGAACATATTGACAAGAAAACAATTGTTTACTGCTCTATTGAGAGCAGGGGTAGATTTCAGAAGAATAGATGGTATTCTAACATGAGCTATGTAAGATGTACCAAGAAAAGGTACTTAATATTAGACTCAATAGGGAAGTAGGAACCGCCCCTACAGACCCTCCTAAATCATTGTATACAAGTTTGTCATACCTTCAAGGAGAATAGGAAATTGGTCAAGCCGCAATTCAGATTAAAGAAATACACAGAAGGGATTACAGATCCCATATATTTTGACCATATATTGGAAAAATGGATCAAAAACTTTAACTAGGGCATTAAAAGATACTGGAGCAGCAGCCTCCTTTGTATATGGAAACCCTCATAAGTCTAAACATGGAATTCCTATTACCATCACAGGACTGGGAGGGGCTGAAATATCAGCTGGACAAGTCAAACTGACGATGAAAATTGGAAAATTACCTAAGAATATACCGTGGTAATTGTACCCATTCCTGAATACATCATTGGAATAGATGTATTGAGAGGTATGACTTCAAATTTACCTGAGGGGAGATATCAATTTGCAATAAGGAAGATAGGAATCTATACAGTTTTAGTGGGAAAACTAAAAATAGACCCTATCTCTCTACCTGACCCTTCAGAAGTAATTATTTTAAGCATTATAATGTGCCAGGTGGGCAAGATGAAATTACCATTACATTGTACCACACTAAAACAGGAATAAGGACTAGTAATTTATAGTCTTAGAGAGTTGCCTATCTCACTAATGGATTAATTTGCCCAGAGTCCCAGGTCCAGAGCCAATACGTGTCAAAGTCAGGACTTGAAACCAGGTCTTCTTGGCTCCCAGACATGGGAAACACTTTGAGTCAATGACTATCAGTTACTGCTTTTTCACCACTATTATATCCTAAGTGTATGAGAGGGAAATGCCTTCATTGAGATCAGTCAGATAAGAGTATGGACTATTTAGCTAAACCTAAATTGATTTATCAAGCACATATTGATTGAACTGATTTTAACTGAATCATTTCTCTCACCTAGTCTACTCCCACTATCCACATTAGACAAGACTAATTTTTAGGCAAAGGGGAATAAAGTCATAATATACAATGTACATGAAGCATAAATCAGGGGATGGAACTCTACCACTATCAGCTGTAGCTGAAATCCTGAGCCCCAGACCTAGTACAAATTTACTGTTCCTGAAAAGGACAGAATGATATTCTCATGACTCTGTCTCAGCAGAACTATAGCATCTGGTGTCATAATCACCAGTGTTTGTAGATTCTCAAAGCTTCCTCATACATTATGTTGTCAGTGATTATATATCCATGAGGTAAAATCATTAGCAACTAATCCACGTTGGTCTTATGCATTTCTTACCTGTACTCCAGTCAATTTCCTCATTGTTACAGCCTCTTCTTTAATATAGAAGATATGGTTTCCAGGCCCCAAGTCACCGGATTTGTTCATAAGGCCTTTTGACTATCCTACATAAATGATGGAGGATAGCCTTTATGCTTTTCATGACAGCGGATGGGAAGGGCAGAGGATTATTTTATATGTAAGGGTTGGGTCTATTTAGGACCTGTCTTGGGGTCTCTGAGTGGTATTTTCTCAGCAACAACCATTTCCTGGGACACTTTTGGTATAGCTTTAACATCAATACAACATGATTTAGTAAACTGGTAAAGGACCATGGGAATGTCCTCAAAGATAAAGTGAAGAAGTTGAAAAGAAAGAGGAAATAAAAAGTTGGTTAAAGGTATAGAAGACTCTTCTAGCCATACCTACTCCATTTCAGCATGCAAATATTAAGGTTTCTCTTCTTATCCTTCTTCTATCTCCTGGAAGTGCTATAAAGTTTCACCCTTCTACCCTGGAAAGGTTCATATTGGGGGCATTCTAAGAAATGATGAAGTGTCTAGGACCATGGTGGAAGAAGTAGGGTAAATTGGTCCTGGTGATGTGTTTTTTGTTTATTTGTTTTCACCCTCTAGTGTTCACTGCAGAATCATCTTTACTTCTGCAATAGAAGCTTATTCCAATGTTACCAGCCTACTTTGAGTAACTAATAATGTTTTCCTCTCCTCTTCCATTCTGATGAAAGACATGGCATTTATGAAGGTAGAAAATTTCCAGATTTCCTCTCCTATGGCTTGAAAGTGTTGGGAGGGTGAGGCAAGAGATGAAACTTTACCCTGAAATACATAAGGGGTTAGGAGGAAGCAAGGTAGGAAATTATAATAGATAGTTAATGTTAAAATAAGAGGAGAAGGTAGTTGACCTATCTGCTTCCTCTCTCCTTCTCATAGCAACTTTGACATTGGTGAAAAAATTGTGTCTGCTGCAGTATGATATGCTCTTTTTAATTAAACTATTTTGCTTACTATGATATTAGGGCTACATGATTGTTTAACAATTGGATATTAAAGAAGACAAGTTTTCAGGGGGTGAGGGCTAAGCCAAGAGTTCATTAGAACCTGGGGTAAAAGGAACACAATGCTAAAAAGATTTCTTTCTCCAAGACCATGGATCATCCCTGTAACCTGTGAAATACCTACTGAACTTACCATGTATAATAGAAAAAATCTCTTTAAAAGTAGTGAAGAAAGTGATGAAAGAGGGCTCAGATGCCAGAAGTATAACTTTCATCTATAGGAAGTCTAGGTACAGCAAAGGCTGCCAAGGAGATGGAACAAATTCAAAAGAAAAGTCTTTGTACTTTTTCTATCAGACAGTATCATTTAACCAAGGAGGTGCTAAGAGTTGACTTAGCACTTTGGAGTAGCCACATCTTTTAAGCCAGCTTCTAGACAACTGGCTTCACACATAGTCAGGCTTAGAAAGGTCAGGTCTCAGAGTATCCTATCATCACAGAAGCCAGCAGGAGGATAGTTTCAAATACTGACAAGGGTTAATGCAAGTGACCCATCAAAAGGAGAAGAAAAAGTCAAGTACTCTGTCAGACTTCTGTGTATGAAGTAAATGTTTCTTGGGCTTGGAATTTTCAAGATATATTTTTGCTCAGTGACAAAGATAAGGTAATTATATATTCCCATAAAATGTTCTATCATGTCATTATCAAACAAAATAAGTGTGCCCCAAAAGTCTTAGTGCAGTTTTAACCATAATTGCTTAAAACTGCAATAAGATTTTTGAGACATCCTGTAGTAGGCTGAATTGGCCATTAGAGAGGTAGTATCATACCAGTGGTGGTATAATATCAGTAGTCTGATTTTTCTCATTTTGTGCTCTATTTTTTAAAGACTGGATATCAGGGAACAACACATACCTAGAAGAGTATAAAAGTCTTCTAAATTCAGAAAATAGTAAGAGGGCAAGAGGAAGGGCAGGGGGAGAGGATAACAGAAGGGCTCTTGGAGGGGTGGGTAGGTTAAGCAATAGCAGGGCAAGGTAGCAGGTAGAAGTAAAGGAGAGGAATGAGGAATAGAGTGAGAGGGATAGTGAGACACAATAGGAAAGAGGAAAATATACAACAAGTAACTACAGCTTAGAATATGAATGGGGTGAATTTACCAATAAAATGGAAACTGAAAGCGGATTGAAATTTTGAATTCAACAACATGTTGCTTTCAGGAAATGCCATAAAAAATGAGATACACACAAAGATAAAATAAAGGGCAGGAGTAGAATTTACTATGTAAAAAAAGCAGGGGTAATAATCATGATTTCACACAAAATTAAAGCTAAAATAGATTTAAACAAAAAAGAAAATAGGAAGCTACTCTATATGTCAGCAATATTATTCAATATTGTTTTAGACCACTTAAAATAACTAAACAGTATAAAATACCTGAAAGTATACCTGCCAAAACAGTCAAATAAAGTCAGATCTAAATAATTGAAGTAATATTCATTGTTCATGGGTAGGTAAAGCCAATGTAATTTTTAAAATGACAATTTTACCTAACTAATCTATTTATTCAATGCTATACCAATTAAATTACCAAAAAATTACCTTAATTAGTTTGAAAAAAATAATAACAAAGTTTACATGGAAGAACAAAAAGTCAGGAACTTTAAAGAAACTACAAGAAAAAGATGTAAGGGAAGCAGGTTCCATAGTATCAGACCTTAAACCACACCATGGGGTGAAAGCACTGTTGAAGCATAAAATGGATAATTTTAAATTAACATTTTCTTGTATAAATAAAGCCTATGCAGCAAAGAATAGAAGGAATGCAGAAAATTGGGGAAAAACTTTCATTGACAGTCTCTCAGATAGGATGTGATTGGGTTGGAATATTGCTGGTTGATTTAGGAGAACATGGAAAGACTTGGATTTATAAAGAAAGATGCTATCCACCTTTAGAGAAACACATAAGTAGAAATAAGCACAGTACGGTCTTACAAATATGTGTATGAGTGTGTATGTGTATGTTTATAGATTTCTATGGATATAGATATCATAGCTTAATTGTAGCCTTCTTTAGGGTCGGGATAGGGGGAGGAAGAGAGGGGACAGTAGGGAAGAAGGGGAAAAAATTAAAAGTATACATCAGAGAACAAAAGAAAACCTACAAAGAAGCAAGGAAAAGCTGGCACCTTTGAAAACAATTTGTAATATTTATTATATAGGTTTTCTTGAAATGGAAATTTATTGTTTTATATTGAATCCTCTCCTATGTTCTGCTGTGTACATGGCAACGTTTTTTTTTCTTATTTTGTATTTAAATTTAAAATAAATTTTAAAATTTTCCAAAAAATATTTTAAAAGACTGGGTCTCCACAGGCTAGAGTGCAGGGTCTACTCACACACCCAGTCCTACTACTGATTTGCACAGAAACCATGAACTGCTCTGTGTCTAATGTTCACTCTCCTTAGGCAACCTGGGGGACCACCTCTTCTTCTCCCCCGCCCTCCTCCCAGGGATTCATTATATTGATTCTAAACTTAGTGAGGAACATTACCAGCATAACTCATTGAAGCACAGAACTCCAAGTTCAAGCTATCCAATAGCCTTAGCCACCCAACTAGTTGGATAACAGGAATGAACCCTGCTCCCTCCTCCCGCTGTATGTTATTATACAGAATATTAAATAGAAGGGTTAGGTACTATCCCTTTATGACTTTATCTGTAGTTTCCATATGTAAGATGACTTTTTTTTCTTTTCTCTTAGGTAATTTTCCTACAATTAGAGTAAGTTGCTACCAAGAGCATAACTATTTGCTGCAACATGTATTCCATGGAGTTATAGAACTTAATGAAGACAGTGGCAGAGCTTTGCCACTGAAGTAAATTCAGAAAATTTCACTGAGGAGACTGGGACTCAGCCAAAAAAGGCCTCGGATTTAAAAGCTACAGGACAGGGAAGAGTTTACAAAGTCCTTTACCTTCCTATGCCATTTGGTCCGCATAGCAGACTGGAGAGTGCAACAATGTGTAATTTTGACAGGTAGGTAGCACAGCAGATAGAATACAAGACTTGGAGTCAGGAAGATCTGAATTCAAATCTTGCCTCAGACACTTCCTATGCCACCCGAGGCAAATAATTTAACATCTCTCAGCTTCAGTTTCCTCACATATTAAAAAAGGTGGGGGGTGGATAATAACAGTACTTGCCTCCCAGGGTTGCTATATATTATCAAATGAAATAATACAATTGAAAAATATTTATTAAGTGCCTACTATGTGTCAAGCACTGTGCTAAACCACTGGGGATACACAATAAAAAAAGACAGTCCTGGCCTTCAAGAAACTCACAACTTAATTGGAAAAACAATACACAAAAGGAACCTGAAAAGAGGAGGGAAAAAGTGGGTGCCAGAGGGTATCCAGTTCCGTGATGATGGAGTCAAAACCAAGCAGAGAAGCTGGTGGCAAACGAAGAGATGGCTGGGATTTTGAGCCCTCTACAGAGGAAAGCAATGGAAGGATTTTTCACTCTGCCTTCCAGTCCTCCTATCGGAGGCCAGGAGAAACTAAGAGTACTGATGAGGCGTGAATGTTAAAGCTTGGTGCTCATACTTAGTAATGAACTTATTCTGAGGGAGGTGGGGAAAGAGGGAAGGAGATATAAAGATAATGGTGGTGGAGTCAAAACCAAACAAATCAGTTAGTGGCAAATGAAGAAAAAAATAGATGATCTTGTTAGGGCAGCTAGGTGGCACAGTGGATACAGTATCAGGCCTGGAGTAAGGAAGACTCATCTTCCTGAGTTCAAATCTGTCCTCAGACACTTACTAGGTATGTGACCCTGGGCAACTTGCTTGACCCTGTTTGTCTCCGTTTCCTCATCTGTAAAGTGAGCTGGAGAAGAAAGTGGTGAACTACTCCTATATATTTGCCAAGAAAACCTCAAATGGGCTCAAAAAGAGGCAGACATGACTAAAATGATTGGACAACAGCTTTGTGCCTATTCCCTCCAAAAATGCAAATCTCATCTTGTTCTTACTTTCTCATCTTTTGCAAACCTTGTCCCTGTTGTCTCATAAATCCTTCCTGGGAACAGCTAGGTGGTACACCAGATAGAGTCCTGGGCCTGGAGTTAGGAAGATCCAAGTTTAAATCACACATGTTTGATCCTAGCAAGTCACTTACCTTCTGTCTCCTTCACCTTCCTCAACTGTAAAATGGGAATCATAGTATTTCCTACCTCATCGGGTTGTTGTGAGCATCAAATAAGATAATATTTGTAAAGCCTTTAGCATAGTGCTTGGCACATAATAAGCACTTAATAAAGGATTATTTCTTTCTCTTCTCAATACAGAAGCTGCCCACTATGCTAGAGGCCTCCCTCTTTTAAAATTATATGAGTGCTAGTATAGCAATCGGCCTATCTACCTTCTGTCCTTCAGTCTTGTTAACTGGCCAGTCCATTCTCTTTTCTGATCATACATGACCTGTATGATATCTCTCATACACTGTGCATGTAGGTCATTGTTGGAAATATCCTACAACTTATTGTCACCATGCATTTCTCCATTGCCCTTTGGATCACTTACAATTTTCTTTCTTTGGACATTGTAGTATGACATAATTCACAGTCATCTAGCACCACCACAAGAATATTGGTGTTAAAAAAGAAGACATTTGTGTCAGAAAGCAGATTGGATGATAAAAAGAACTGTGAGTTGGGAATAGGTTTATTTAGGGAAAGGGCACACTGGGATTTTCTTTAAAGGCAATATGACAGAACCATATGACAAACAGCCCAAGCGATAGATAACTAGGAAAGGATACCCAGAAGCTTATGCTAGCTGTTAGTAGCCAGATTAGAAGTATCCTAGGAAAAGAGTCATGCTTTATATTTCAGCAATTGTGTTTGTTGTTATATGTGTGTATATGTGTATAAGCACACATGTATGTGTGTACACATATGTATATATTCATAGATGTATATGCATAAATATACATAAACATGCATACATATGTACATGTGTATGTATACACATATCACTTATTACTTGCAAGAACTTGGACAAGTCATAACCTCCATGGGCCTAAGTTTTCTCATTGCTGAAATGAAGGACTTATGAGGTCCGTGTGATCCTTGGGACTACATTGCTGAGACTACAGGGACCAGTCATTAGTGCAAACAATGGGTACTTTTTAAAAAGAAATAGCAATGAAGGGGAAATAGTATTTCTGAACCTAAAACCATATTTTTAAGCAGCATTCTTCAAAACTATCTATTATTGGTTTTAAAAATAGATAAATCAAAGGAACAAACTGGACAAGGAAGAATCAGAAACAACAGAACTCAATAATCCAGTGTTTGAGAGAGTAGAAAACATAAATCACTAGAAAAAAAAACTCCTTATTGATAACAGCTGCTGGGAAAATTGGAAAGCAGTTTAAGTTCTCTCTTCTTCACAAATTCTATTGTATTAATTTATGTAAATGTCATATCCTGCTGCCCCCATAGTGTAGGCTCATTGAAAATGGGGATTGTTTTGCCTTTTTCTCCCATTCTGATAACCAGGACCTACCACAGTTCCTTGAAAATAGCACATGCTTAATAAATGTTTGTCAAATTGAAAAAAAAAAAAACATATGCTTCAAAAATACTTCAGATCACTAATAAGAAAACTGTAGATTACAGAGGTGGATAAAATACTAACAAAATTCATCTAGAAGAACAAAAAGTCCAGAATATCAAGGGAATTAATGAAAAGAAATGCTAGGGAAGGTGGCCTAGCCATACCAGATATCAAAATGTACTGTAAAGCAGCAGTCCTCAAAACTACCTCGTACTGGCTAAGAAACAGAGTAGTGGATCAATGGAATAGGTTAGGTACACAAGATGCAGAAGTCACTGACTATAGCAATCTACTCTTAGATAAATCCAAAGAATCCAGCTTCTGGGTTAAGAATTCACTGTTTCACAAAAACTGCTGGGAAAATTGGAAAATGGTAGGGCAGAAACTGGGCATAGACCAATATCTTACACCATATACCAAAATAAAGTCAAAATGGGTACATGATTTAGGAATAAAGGCTGATATTATAAGCAATTTGGGAATGCAAGGAACAGTTTACCTGTCAGATTTATGGGAAAGGGAAGAATTCATGACCCAACAAGAGATAGAGAGCATTACAAAATGCAAAATGGATAATTTTGATTATGCTAAACTGAAAAGTTTTTATATAAACAAAGCCAATGCAACAAAGATTAGGAGGGAAGCAGAAAATTGGGAGAAAGTCTTTACAGCTAGTGTCTCTGATAAAGGCCTCATATCTAAAATATACAAGCAACTGAGCCAAATTTATAGGAATACAAGTCATTCTCCAATTGAGAAATGGTCAAAGGATACGAACAAGCAGTTTTCAGAGGAAGAAATTAAAGATATCTATAGGCATATGAAAAAATGCTCTAAATTACTATTGATTAGAGAAATGCAAATCAAAACAACTCTTAGGTACCACATCTCTCCTGTCAGATTGGCTAACACGACAAAACAAGAAAATGATAAATGCTGGAAAGGATGTGGGAAAATTAGAACATTAATACATTGTTGGTGGAGTTGTGAACAGATCCAGCCATTTTGGAGAACAATTTGGAAGTATGCCCAAAGGGCTATAAAAATGTGCATACCCTTTGACCCAGCAATACCACTCCTAGGGCTATATCCCAAAGAGATCACACAAGTGGGAAAGGGACCTGTATGTAAAAAAATATTTACAGCTGCTCTTTTTGTGGTGACAAAGAACTGGAAATCAAGGGGATGCCCATCAATTGAGGAATGGCTGAACAAGTTGTGGTGTATGAATGTAATGGAATACTATTGTGCTATAAGAAGTGGGGAAGGTACGGACTTCATAATAACTTGGAAAGACCTACATGATCTGATGCTGAGTGAGAAGAGCAGATGTAGGAGAACATTATACACAACCACAGACATATTAATTCTGTGATGACTAACTTTGATAGACTTGGCTCTCCTCAGCAATACAAGGCTCAAAGGCAGCTCCAAAGGACTCATGATGGAAAAAGCTAGGTATATCCAGAGAAACAACTGTGGAGTCTGAATGCAGATTGAGGCAAACTATTTGCTCTCTTTTTTTGTTGTTGTTTTTTTTTCTTCTCTCTCATGATTCATTCCATTGGTCATAATTCTTCTTTGCAACTTTACTATTGTGTAAATAAGTTTAATGCGAAGGTTTATATAGAATCTATATTGGACTGCATGCCATCTTGGGGGGGAAGGGGAGAGGGGAGGGAAGGGAAGAAAATTTGAAACTCAAGAACATGTAAAACTAAGTGTAGTAAACTAAAACTAAAAAATCTAATTTAAAAGAAAAACAAAAAAAATTGTAGATTAAGAACCGAGAGACCCTACCCGTACCTATCAGATTGGGAAAGAAGACAAAAGATGAAAATAGCAATTGTTATAGAGGCTATATGAAGGCAAGAACACAAATGCTGTGTTGGTAGAACTACATTTTCTTGAGGATTTTTTTAATACTTCTTTTACTATTTAGCCAATTCAGATTTTTAAGGAATTATTTTCTTCAGTACTTTTTGTATCTCTTTTTACCAAGGTGTTAATTCTCTTTCAAAGTTTTCTTGTCTGGCTCTTATTTCGTTTCCCAATATTTCTTCTCCTTTTTTTTTTTGTTCTTTTTTATCTCTTTAACTCTTCCCAGAATTCTTGTTGGACTTTTGTCCAATATGCACTTTTTTACTTTGAGGCACTGTCTATAGATATTTTCAAGTCATTATCTCCTGTGTTTATATCTTGAGCTTCCCTGTCACCATAGTAGCTTTTTATGGTCATTTTTTTTCAACCTACTTTGGACTTTGGGCTATGCTCAGCTCTGTGGGTTGAGGGGGTGACTGACTTGACCTTCTGTCTTTTCTGTCCTTCTGCTACTTTCACAGATTAGTCTGGGGATCACTGGGTGTTCCCATGCAGTGTTATCTAGGGGAAAGATCTATTCACTACTTTCATTGTTTGTGCTCTGCAAATTCCTGATCCAGTTTGTGTCTGTTGGATTTGTGTGATTGAGTTTCCATATACTACTGCTGGAATCAGTCACACTAAGGCAAATACGAGGTTCTACAATTCAGAGCAACTAACTCCCACTCAGTTTTGGTCTCCTGCCCTGGTATTCCAGAGTTGGAAATAGAAGGAAAGAGAGAAGAGCATCTCCATTGGTATCTCTTCCCACCCCATTTCCCCATGAGACCTGGGTGGCTGATAAAGGTAAGCTCAAACTTCTTTTAGGCCAGAAATATGGTTAAGCAAGTGGGAGACACAATGGTCTCTCCCCCGTGAGCTTAGTTATGTCCCTATGCCTTCCCACATATACCTATTCCCTACTCCTCTACCTGGAAGAGGGGTTTAGAGTTGAAAACTGTGCAACCCTGAACCACAGGACTGTTTGGTAGTTATTTGGTAGGCAGCCTCTCCATAGATGATGACTTAGTAAAAAATCTAACCTTCAGAGAATAAAATCAGGATATATACACAATAAGGTAGAGGTAATTTGCCCAAACCCAGCAACCAGGAAGTTCAGTCCAAAGAAAAGATGAAGCCAAAGTGTATTATCTATCAGGGAGGATCGTGTTCTGTCCTAACAAGCTTGACACCTGGAGGAAAGAGTCTCTTGGTGAGGACAGAAAGATTCTCAACCAAGATTCTAGAAAAGAACAAGCAGGCCACTTCACAAAGGAAAAAAGAAAAAAGAAAACTTAAAAGACATTGGTTCTATGTATGCAAGCATTTATTAAGCACCTGCTATATGCTAAGCACTTTAAAAATATTATCTTATTTGATCCTCACAATAATTCTAGGGCATGGTACTATTATTAGCCCCAACGGCAATTACTTATCTAAAAGTACTATTTTTGAAAGCCTCTAGGATTTACTAAAAGATTATGGCAGAATCTACTCTTCTAACAAAGAACAAACATCACTGGATGTCACTTGATGCCAGAAGCAAAAAAGCTCCACAGCTGAATGCCCAGTAGGGCTATACATGGCAGCTGCTGCTGGATACTATATATCAGGTGGGGACTACATGTTCAACAGAGCTGTGGCCAACATCAGGGCAGCATCTGGTAAGGGCTACATATCCAACAGAGTTATATCTGGTGCAACAGCCTCCTGCAGGGACTAGGTATCCACACATCTGGAGACCATACATCTGGTGAAGATGAATATGGATCAGTGCTATAACATCACTGGGAGACATTAGTGACCCAGCAGCATCAGAAGTTATAATTTGCCCCTTAACACTATGCGCTATGCACCCTGGCCACACACTTTCCTTACATGTGTGCTCTACCTGTGTTCTCTCCACAAGCATGCCCTGAACACATATATTCCCTACATGTGTTCATCCTTCCCATAGTATTTGTAAAATGCTTAGTACAATGCCTGGCACATGATAAGTACTACATAAATGTTAGCTATTATTATTAAAGTTTATGTATTTATGGGTAAGTGTGCCCTAGATTCATGGGGACAATGTTTTATTGCTATTTGTTTTTACTACACAAAAATAGAATTCTGACCTATAATTTCTGTAATCAGAATTGTCTCTACAGAGGCTGATTGGGAGTGACTAAGGGATTTTTTTTAACAATGCACATAGGGAGACAGTGAGATTTTCCATTGGCCAAAACACAATATGGGAACAACTGGGGTCTTACAGCTAATAAATACCAATAGTAAATGCAGGAATGCCAGTTAGGTTGATGGAGAACAATGACTTTGCCTTCTTAACTTACCTTTTGTTCTGATCCAAATGCATACATGTGCTAAGCCAGAGAAGTTCTCAAAAATAGTTGACCCTAGCTTAGTTAATGATAACAGACAGGACTGAGATTTTCCCCAGACATTAGGGCCTAAAAGCAAAGACTTGATCTTAGCCTATAAGCATTCTGCTTGGCCTTTGTTAGTTGGGCATAGCGGCTATAACTAAAAACTGACTGGCTATTCTTATCAGGGAAAGGTTATAGCCATTAAGCCCTAGCCAACTGGCGCTGAAATGGCTTGTAGCTGGCACTGAAAAAGAATCAACCCCAGAAGTTGATAGTAAGGAGCAACACCCAGCAGAGACCACATGTACACCCAACTCCCACAAGAACACCAGGGACCAGAGAAGTAACACAACTAGCAGAGTTGTGACACCCAATGAGAGGCCAGGCCAATAATAGCAGTGCAATGACAACACTAGAAGGCATAGTAGGCCTAAAAGAAATTGGAGGCCTGTTTCTACCCCACATATACCCTGACCACTTCACGTCATCTATGTGTGTGTCCACGTATGTGATCCTCGCGTGTGACCACTCTCCCTCTGATGGTCTTTATATTTATCAGAAAGTATATCCTTCATATATGGAGTCAAATGTTCTATTGTGACTCTTACTATGCTATTCCATTTATTGCTTTTCCTTTTATGGCCACCATCTGCCCAATCCCTCCATCTCAGCCCTACCTGGTGTGTCACCTGGCTGAATTTCTACAGAAAAAGTAAACACATCAGTAGGAACTCATGAGCTATTGTTTTCAGTGGCTATGATTCCACATAATACCATAAACTAGGAGTAATTATTTCAGGAGACCCAAAGAATGACCCAGGTGCTACACATTATTTGGTACACATACTGAGGTGACTGTCTGAAGTAGTTTCATGGCAAAATTACACTCACTCCGTAAAGCTTCATGAATAATAGATTAAGGGCTTTTTATTATAGTGACTGTTGTAAACATCTTTTAAAATAGTTTATTTTGAAAAATGATTTTTGGTCTTCCCTTTGAAAGGAAAATAAGCAGTCTGTCAAGAGAATTTCACTTTTCAGCTTTCAATAGAAGGTACTAAATCAGTCCTTTACGACATACTGACACCCCTTTAGGAAAAAGTGATTCTAAATGAGATCACTTAGAGTTCAAGATGGAAAATGAAGAATTCTGTCATCAGCTTTCCCCAGGTGCTTCATCATCACCATCACCATGCAGGGTTATTGTGGACCTTTGATGTGCATAGAGTAGTACCATTACTAAAGGATCCATTCTAAATCTCAGTTGTAAGTCTCTCCCAGCAAAGATGCTTTATTCTTTTTATATCACGTCCCACTATGTCACACTCACTATAGTGTTTTGTTTTTGTTTTTATAGAGAAGTAGCTTAATAAATGTTTGCTGCCTGACAGATAAAAAAGACAGAACAAAATAAAATCAATAGTAGGTGTGCTAGAACTCCTTTGTAATACAACTGGTTATTGCATTGATTTAGTTATGCAATGAGGATAAACCATGTTCCACAAATCAGATCAAATGTCTAAAGCTTGAGGGAGGGGGAAATATCTAGCCCTACTTTCTCTCACCAGCTCTAGTTTCCAAATTATCAGCTGCTTAATGGATATTTGAAACTGGATGTTCCATAAGTTTCTCAGATTCAAAATGTCCAATACGGAATTCATTAGCCATTCCCCCGTGTCCATCATTTTCTCATACTTCTCTATATGTGAAGGACATCACCATCTTTTCAGTCACAGGTGAGGTGACCGCAGTGTCATCTTTGACTATTGACTTTCAGTCACCCCATATATCCATTCAGTTGCCAAATCTTATCATTTCTACTATCATAATAGTTCTCAAATTTGTCCCATCTTCACATATACTTTCACCACTCTAACTGCAAGTGATCATTATCTCTAACCTACACTATTATGATGGCCTCTTAAAGGGTTTTCTCATCTCAGGTCTCTCTCTACTTCAATCCAACCTCTACACTTCAGCCCAGCCAAAGTGATTTTCCTGTGAGGCAGCTCTGATTAGGTCACCCCTCTACTCAATAAATTGCAGTGACTCCCTATCACCTTTAGGAGCTATGATAAACTCCTTTGTTTGGAGTTTGCAGCTCTTTGGGACCTAACCCCATCTTACTTTTCCTACTGTTAAGGAAGCTTGGATAGGCTCTTAAGGCTAGTTGCAGCAGTTACAACCACCACCTGTCCTCTAGCCAGCCTCTTAGGCTCAGCCCTACCTTGTGCTTTGCATACTTTGTGTTTTCAATCATAAAAAGATTGGCCTACACATAGGGAAGTTTTTCAGAAGTATTTCCCAGAGCTTTAACTACCTGCAAGGCACTTCTTTCAATTTCTGAAAGGAAGTTGTAATTTTTGTTCTTTTTTTAAAATTGTATTGTGTTTTAAAACTTCAGTTATTAAAATAGATTTAAATGGATTTATGGTTCACACCATGTCTATTACACTTAAAAAAACATGTAAACAAACAAAAAACCCACCTGGAACCTGCTGGAATAAACCAAATAGAGGCTTAGCTCACACTACTTGTCTCTGTGAACTTTTTTTGTTTGTTTGTTACTGTTATTATTCATTTTTGTTTCTGCAATGATCTCATAATTAAATTCATTTTTTTAAATGAGTGAAGGTATTGTGGAATAAAAGGAATCCTGGGTAATAGGCTGATTAGAAATTGAGTTGTTTTTTTCTCCCCAGTGGCAAAAGCCTCACTTAGATTATAAGGAGAATCTCCCTTTTTCGAATAAGGAGGTTTTTACTGCTATATACTACCATCAGGTTAGTTACATCAGGTTAAATTTGATGGCTCCTTGAGGATACCCCAGTCTCTCTTGGGGGTCTGGGAGAACAAACTACTTTGGAAACCTTCTGGTGAAGCTCAAAGCAGTCATTTTGCAAATCCAATAAAGGTTTGGTGGGGGAGCGTTTTGAAACTATAGGGACAGTGAGGGGCAGCAGTGTTCAAAGACTCTGACCTGGGGGGTGAAGGAAGGAAGATGGAGGGAGGAGATGAACAATGAGGACGGAAGGGAACAGGAGGAGGCAGAGGAGAAGGAGAGGAAAGACTTACACCACCGTCCTGCTATAGAATCCCTCTGATTTCAGTTACTATATAGTGAGGTGACAATCCTTTCCCTCTGTTCCATCTCCCTTATTCCCACCCCTATCAGTCCTGTAACTCACAAGGTATACCTTCTGATTCTGGAATCACTGATCTTTGGGTTAGAAAATCCTTCTAAAGGACCCACATGTACAAAAATAATTATAGCAGCTCTTTTTGTGGTGGCCAAGAATTGTAAATTGAGGGGATGTTCATCAATTGGGAAATGGCTGAACAAGTTGTGGTATATGAATGTAATGGAATACTATTGTGATATAAGAAACAACGAGCAGCAGACTTCAGAAAAACCTAGAAAGACTTATATGAACTGATGCTGAGTGAAATGAGCAGAACCAGGAGAACATTGTACACAGTAACAGCCACATTGTGTGATGACTGACCTTGATGGACTTAGCTCTTCTCAACAATGCAAAGATCTAAGGCAACACTAAAAGACTCATGATGGAAAATGCTATCCACATCCGGAGAAACAGTTATGGAGTATGAATGCAGATGGAAGCATACTATTTGCTCTCCTTTTCTTTTGTTGTTTTATTTTGTTTCTTCTTTCTTGTGGTTCCTCCCATTAGTTCTAATTCCTCTTTACATCTTGACTAATGTGAAAATATGTTTAATATGAATGTATAAATAGAGCTTATATTGGATTGCATGCCATCTTGGGAAGGGGGGGGGGAGGAGAGGGTGGGGGAGAAAATTCAACATTCAAAATCTTATGGAAGGGAATGTGAAAAATAAAAATAAATTACTATTTTAAAAAAGGAAATCCTTCTGATCTCATCCTTTTTTCCATGTTTTGATCATTACACAACATCCCTGCCCTCTACCTTCAAGGAGTTTATATTCTTTCAAGGAAGGTAGGTGAGCAGGGCTATTAAGAAGCTCAGGATTCTAAGAGGCTGACAGATGAGAGAGGGAGTGCCATGTATGAGCATCAGTCAGAAGACAAGTTTGATGTATAAAATTTGTGAATGGGAGTCATGTATACAATAAATACAATGTTCAGAGGCCATCTTTATAGGGATGACTCCAAAAATATTGTGTATACTCCCTGGTTTATGTGACTGGTCAATGCTAGATAGCAAATAATTACAGTAGCAACATACAGGTACAACTTCACTAGGAAATTCTAAATTTGAGAAGATTGCATAGCAATTTTTAAATTTCAAAACCAAATTACATGTGTGAATATATGAATTAAATCTGAGAAAATATGTTTAAGATAAAGATAAAAAGGAATCTGGGTTTGCTGATTTTTTCTCCTCTCTTCTAAAAAATTCTTTGCTACATGAATGGCTTTCTGGGAAGAAGAGGGATACAGGAGGAAAATTAGGCAATGTAAAAACAAAAAGTATCAATAAAATTTATTTTTAAAATGAATTGTGGTTACAAAATACTTGCTAATTTTCCATTTTCACAGTTGAAATGAAGTTCATATAGAATTTTCTTTATAATTTAGTTTGAAATTCTTTCTGATATAAAGACATTCATTGAAAATTGCTCTGCATCAGAATGAAATATAGAACCCAAGGAAAGGTTAGTCCATTTTAGATAGATATGTCATATATACCCTGACAACTATGGGTATACATGAAAAGAAAAAATAATAGCTTGGCAACAAAGCCAACAAAAGTTAATGGTATTCTTGGCATTTTAAATTAATAAAGGATATGTGTTTTTTTAAAAAAGGTTTATCTTTTTAGCTGCTAATCTGATTTGTGTTAACAAAATTTAAGCTTAATGGACAAACTGCTTTTTGAGAATAAATGACATATTTTGAAATGCCTGGTTTTCTTGCTTGCCTTTCTTGGTTCTTGTTATCCTCATTTATTTAGTAGTTATATTGTGTGAAGCACAGGGCTAGGCATTAGAGTAGTGAATGTGTATTGCAATAATAAGAACTGACATTTATATGTATCTTAAAGTTTGTAAAACACTATAAATATCTCATTTGAACTTTACATCAACCCTGTAAGGTTGGTGGTATAGGCATCATTACTCCCTTTTTACATATTACCTCCATAAAGACTTGCTCCAATACTTCATGTGTCATGGAGATGTCCCCACATTCCTGAAGGCATTGCCAGAGGAGTATAAACTGGCAGGTTCTGACGTTCTTTGATTATGGCTCTGGCAACAGCCTGAGTCTGCTTTCCAGGCCAACCCATTGCTGGTAGACTGATCTTGGTGATGAATTTTTTGGCCAGGGCAATCTATGAAACAAAGAAAAATACAAAATGACTCTCAGTCTGTGTAACTTTCTTCCACTTTTGTAGTGATAGTGGAACAATGGAAGAAAAGAGACCATGAAGTACTAATGTCAAACAGTTTTTAGATCACTTATAAACTTTTACTTGACTGTTGGTTTTCCAATGATGAGATCCTTGCCCAACTGATAGAATTTTTGAAGAGCTGAATTCTTTCAGTCTTCATATGCTTATTATAAATGAAAACAGAAGAAAGGAGGAAGTTGTAGCTTATTGACAGATGACTCTTTGAAGCAAAGGAAGGAGTGGGCAGGGTTGATTTTATCATACACCTTAATACTATTTCACCACCCCAGGCCTATACCCAAAAGAAATCAAAGAAAGAAGAAAAGACCCTCTGTATAAAAATGTACAAAAGTTATGTACAAAAGTATTCATAACAACTATTTTTTGTGGTGGAAAAAAAACTGGAAACCAAGAGGATGTCCAACAATTGAGTGTGACATGTACTATTGTGCTATAAAGAAATGAAAAAAAAAGTAGATGATTTCAAAAAGACATAGAAAGACTTATATAAGGACTTTTATAAACTAAAAAAAATAAATGAGTAGACCAAGAAGAACAATTCTACAACATGATTAAAAAAACTATTTTGAAAGCTATAACAATTACAATCTATACAATGACCATTCATGATTCCAGAGACCTGGTGATAAAATATGCTATTCCTTACAGAGAGGTGATAGATTCAGGGTACAAAAGGAGACATTTCTCATGTGTGTGTGTGTCTGTGTCTGTGTGCCTGTGTGTGTGTTTGTGTGTGTGTATGTGTGTGTATGTGTGTGTGTACAGCCATCGAAGAAATTTGTTTTGCTTGACTATAGTTGTTGCAAGTTCTTCTTTTTTAATGGAGTGGGAGAAAAAATAGATCAATATGATTTTTTCAAAAAGAGAAGTGGGGGTGTTACAGATGTGAAATACTGCATGAACTTTCAGATGAGGTCTCTCTATTATTATTGTTGTTATATTACATCTACTATATTATTATGACATCTGTTGTTTTACTTTGTTAAAAGAGACCTTTAACAAAGTGAGAGTATTCTGTGTTTATAATATGAAAAAAACATATAAAAACCCTGAAAAGGTAAAAAAGTTAAAAATATACATTAATTCATAGGATATCTGGTTATCTTGCATTGCTGTACTAATGATAAGTATTTGCTCTAAGCCCACCATGAAAATAATTGCAATTTATGCACCAACATTGGTTTCTGGGGATGAAAAGGTAGAGAAGTTTTATGAAGAACTCAATGAGACTCTTCAAATTAAATTAATATACACTCTGAAATTCAATGACTTCAATGCAAATGTGGGAATAGGAGAGACTAAAAAGAAAAATATGGAAAAACATAGTTCAGGAAAAAGTAACAACGAAGACAGAGACCTGTAGATTACAAGAAAGCCTTATGCCTTTCTATCATGAACACTCTCTTTGAGAAAAGAATTGATAAGCACTGATCATGATGAGTACCAAATAACTTTATAATAATAACAAGAGATTAAATTTTAACAGATCAGCATCCATCTGACTGGTAACTTGTTTCATCTCTGGTTAGTATTTTAGCTTAGTCTTACCCTTTTATTATCTGTTCAAATCTCAGTTGTGATCATTCTCATTTTCCACTGCTGCTAGTGCTTGTTTTATAGGAAAATATTAAATTCATGGCCAGCAGATATCATCATCCTGTCTGTTAAAGATAGGCATTTCTCAAGATTTAGTTGTCTTCCTTTTCCTTCCCCTCCTCCTCCTCCTTCTTTTTCTTCTTCTTCTTCTCCACCTTCTCCTTCTTCCTTCCTTCCTCCTCCCCTACACTACTAATGCTTCAGCTAAAAATAATAATAGCTCATACTTATACAGTTATGTAAGGCTTACAAACTGCTTTATACACATTTTATATCCGCAAAAAGCCCAAGGTAGGTGCTATGGTCATCCTCATTTTACAGGTGAGAAAACTGAGACTCAGAGATATTAAGTTACTTACAGAAAATCAAGTAAATGTCTGAGGAGGGATTTGAACCCAAATCTTCAGGACTCCAATTCCAGCACTCTATTTACAATGTCACACTCTGAGCATACAACGTTGAAACAGATAATTACAGAAGTTTTTCATAGGAGGGAGACCATATTGACTATTAGTGGGACAAAGAAAGGCTTTCCACAGGAGATGACACATAAGCTGACAGAAGCCTTTCCCCCTTTACTCCAAGCTCCTGCATTGCTGCCAGTCTATAGGATTCTTCCATGTACATATCCTAAAGCCACTGCAAATTCATCACATCTCAAATAAAACATAAAATTTTGCCCCAATATTGACTTCCAAATTCTCCAGTGTTGACAGTGGCATCACCATTATCCATACCTTCCCCAAGGTTAAAACCAAAGAGCTGTTTATGACTCCTCTTTCCCCTTGATTCCATACCCTACCAGCCAACAATTCCAGTTCTTTGAAATGTCTCTTAAGAGTCATTACTTCTCTATTTCCACTATCACAACACTAATCTGGCCCCATCCAACTCTATTTACTATTACTCCTCAACACAGACCAGTGAGGCTAGTCAACATACAGTCTCCCACACAAGCAATGCTCATTAATCTCTACTATCATGCCCTTGCACTTTTTATTATAGCCTTCTGCTACAATTCCCACACATCTCCCCACCACTAGTCCAAAATTCTATACTTCCTTCAAGGACAAATCAGGTCTTACATTTTTGATGAAACTATCCCATTCATCTTTCCATTTTCAGAATTTTCAGAGTACCTATTACCACATAACCTAGCCCTTGTTTTTTTTATCTTGTCTAATGTTAGTTCCTTGAAGACAGGGACTTTTTTCATATCTTTCTTAATATTCTAAGAGCTTTGCATGGTGTGTTGTACACAGCAGCTTCTTAGTAAATTATTATTGAATGAGGACCACCCAGGTGGCAATGGAGAGGGACATAGTGGGCATGAAAAGGCTGAAATATCTTAAAAAGAATTATGAAGCAGTGTAAGCAGTCAAATCAAATTCAGATAGAAACTAATCCCTGCTGAAGGCATATTGACTCAAATATGAAAACTACAAATTAACATTATCTGTGTTTTATTGTAATTTTATTTAGTTTGTTAAACATTGCCCAGTTACACTTTAATCTGATTTGACCCACTAGGTAGTTTTGCAAACCAAGTGTGCCCAGAGCTGTGATTTTGACAACCTCTGGTGTAAGGGATGTCATAAAAAAATTGTGAACAAAACAATGGACTGATCACATAGTGAAAGTGAAGGATAAACAATGTTATTTGCTCTACTTGTGTTCTTGTGATATCAAAAAGAAATAAGAAAGACCCCCTCATTTTGGGTGAAAGAGCTGTAGTGTAGTCATGGAAGGTCAGAGAGGTCAGAGAAGCCAGAAAAAAAGATTAGACAAGAGTCAAACAGGATAGGTAGGCGTATCTGCGTTGTAATTACAGCAATGGGGTAAATATATTGATTAGATCATATATCCATTAGAGCACTGAAGTTCTCTCAAAATATAGTATCCCCCAGTTCAGATTGTAAGACCTTTAAGGACAGTGAGTTCTAAATTTTTGGTAATCCCTAAAGTGCCTTGCACTGTGGAGAACACATATTTTTTGACAAATTGACCCCAAATGTTACAGAATGAATAAAGAAGTCCTTTATCAGTAAATTCTGATTAGACAAATGCTGGATAACAAAGAATGTTATCTGCCTCTGCTAAAATGTTGAATTGCCTGGATTTATGTTTTTTGGCATGGTATAGCACAAGATGTAAAAGTTATTTTCAGCTTTTAAAAATATTTATCCTATTCCTTAGGGGGTCTAATTTAAATTGTTGAGTTCCAAGTACCATACTGAGTATAAAATATGGCACACGCTAGAAAAGACTTGATAAAGAATGGATTCCAGAATGAGTTGAAAGCTAAATGTAGTGATTTAATCACTTGAATTATTTTTAAATCCTAGGTTTCTTTCTGTTTTTCAGTAACTTGCTTAGGCTTTTTTTTTAAACACACTTGTCTTGGAAAATTCATTCTACTTTAAGTTCTGGAAAAAGTACAGATCTGGGAGATCCTATGCATGCTAACTTACTAACTGCTGACTGTCATAAAAAACAACAACAGCCTAATACTCATTCACTGGAACAAGGACAAATAGAATTGAGAAACTGCTCACCTCCAGACTCAGGCAATTAGTTTTAAGTATGTCTAGCTGAGTGCTACTATAAGAAATAAATGTACTGAAGAGTAACCACAAAAGCCTGAAAAAAAGATAAATTGCTAAAATAGTCGAGATAAAAGCAAATGTATAGACAGAAGGCACTTGAAAACAGATCCCTCTAGTTCATATTATATGAACTAGAGCATACAGTATAAAACTCCAATAAATTTTATTTTTGAATTTCCAAATTGTTCCTCATAGTAACAATTCATAACAATTCACATGGAAAAAAATTTAATTAGAAATCCTGAGTTGGATAAATATAGCAAACTGTTATAAAACCTCTAACCTAAGTGAGCAGATGGATCTAACACTAACTCTTTCATTTGCTTGTTTATTCTAAAGACTACATCTCCCTATCTCCACTGGGCTGAAGTACAGAGACTACTCAAGGCCCCAATCCCACACTTATCCCATAATGATCAGCACAGAAGTTTTGAACTGTTTTCTTTCAAACCTAGGCCAATTTGACCCTTGGGCAACCTGGTTTACACCCCTACACTCTCTCCAACTCCCACGTCCTCACCGTTTTAATGTGAAACATAGATATGTTATCAGCCTAGTCCATTGCAACTCAGAACTCCCAGGATCAAGTGATACAGTCACCATCCCACACAACTGGAATCACAGGCATCAGACAGTATAACCTCAGTTTTTTACAAGTAATGAAACTAACTTTCCACATTAAATTCTTATCTATAGAAGCAAGAACTGAGCTATTGACTCATAAATAATTGAGGAATTGACTAATAAAATATTCTCTTCAAGTGTGTGTGTGTGTGTGTGTGTGTGTGTGCGCGCGCATGCATGTGCACGAGCGCACATGTATATATCCACATACCCTCACTCATGCTTTGCTTGTGATTTCACTGACAGAGGGAATATTCATTGGGAAAACTCCTTCTATTAACAAATATCAGCACCTGCTTTGCAACTTACAGTCTTAAAGAGTTGCCTAGGACACTGAGAGGCTAAGTGACTTGCCCAGGGTCATACCTCCATGATGTGTCAATGAAAGAACTTGAACCCAGATCTTTCTAAATCCAAGGCCTTCTCTTTGTCCACCAGACCTCACTCCACACTTCCTCTTACATATTTATGTATGTGCACTATACATAAATTAATAATGTTTAAATAATTGTCCAATACTATGAATTTAACAGTACAATTATTCAATCAACAAAACTTCATTAAGCACTTACTATGTGGCAGGCACTGCACTAAGCTCTGGGGATACAAAGAAAGGCAAAAACAGTTCTTGCCCTATATTCTAATGGAGGAGACAACATTCAAACAACTATGTACAAACAAGATATAGACAGGATAAATTGGAGGTAATCGCAGCAAAAAGGTAATTATACTGATAGTTGTTTAAACTTTCTATTTATTCAGAAGCTGTGGAAAAGAAATTTGCCTACATAATTGAAAAGCATCAGCTTTGGAATGTGACAGCCTTGAGAAGATATGCACTAACTTTTGTTCCTGACATGAAGTCGTGGAGGGGAGCACACTAGACTGAGTCAAGAAAGTTGGCTTGTAGTTCCAACTCTACCACTAACCAGCTATTTGAAAACCATTTCACTTCTCTGGTCCTTAGTTTTACTGCCATAAATTTAAGTTTTTGGACAAGATGCTCTCTCAGGTTTTTTTTTAAAGTTTTAGTTCTTTAAGATATTTAAAAACTCATCAGCATCTGAAGAATTTGTTATTCCATGAGAGATAAAATTCCCACTTGGGAAACAGACAGTCTTGAAAATCCTCCCTTCATTTTCAACTAAGGGGAGAAAAATCTAACTTCCTACTTTAAAAAATGTTGGGAAGGTATATGATGTCACCTTGAAGCTTAAATGGTCTCTTCTAATGGGGAAATAATTTTTTGTAGACTAAGAGTGTTAGAAACCATTTCACCTGCTTGGCATTTACAATCCATTAAAACCTGACTCCCTCCTACCTTTCTGGTTTTCTTACACTATTCTCACCCCCATTTATATTGTTATTCAGTGATACTGGAGTTCTTACAGCTCCTTAAACAAGACACGCCATCTCCAGGATCTGGGCATTTTCACCAGCTGTCCCTCATGCCTAGAATTCTCTCCCTCCTCATCTCCATCACCTGGCTTCCCTTGTTTCCTTAAAGTTCCAGTTAAAATCCTACCTTGTACAGGAAGCCTTTGCAATTTCCCTTCATATCAGTGCCTCCCCTCTATTTGTTATCTACAATTTATCACGTATATTTGTTGTTGTTCAGTCATTTCAATCATGTCCAACTCTTTGTGACCCCATTTAGGGTATTCTTGGCAAAGATACTGGAGAAGTTTGCCATTTCCTTCTCTATATTATTCTACAGACGAGGAAACTGAGACAAACAGCATTAAGTGACTTATCCAAGGTCACATAGTTAGTAGGAGTCTGAGGCCAAACTTGAACTCAGGTCTTCCTGACTCCAGGCTTGGTGCTCTATCCACCATACCACCTATCTGCCCCATGTATATATATATATATATATATATATATATATATATATATATATATATATATATATATATATATATATATATATATATATATATATATATAATATATTACATATATTATTTATATGTAATGTATATATATGTATATCTATAGCTGCCCATATACATACATGTATGTATGTACACACAACCATATAATAATATACACATATATATTACATAGTTGTTTGCATGCTATCTCTCCCATTAAACTACAAGCTCCTTGAAAGCAGGAACAATTTTTTACCCTACTTTGTAGCCCCAATACTTAGCACAATCCCTGGTATATAACAAATGCTTGTTTACTGACTGATATGGACTTTTTGCAGTTATGTAGACTATCTATTGCATAGTTCCCTTTAATGGTCCTGCCATAACCTCAAACTCAATGTACACAAGATCACATTTATCTTCTTTCCACCAAAATCAGTTGCCCTTCCTGGCATTTCTATTTCTGTCAATAGTACAATTCTCACAACTGTCTAGTGTCAAATACTTGGGGTCATATTTTACTTCTTCAGACAATCATCCAAATAAACACCAAACTTTAAATGTATACTTTCCAAACTCTTCTAAAATCTTTCTCTTCTTTTCTATTTTCACTGTCATGGTGACAGGCCCACATCACTTTATGCTTTGATTAATTAAGTAGGTTAGCTGGTCTCCATATCTATCATTGACATATTTCTACAATAGTATTCCATCATACCATTTCACAGCTCATACACAGCCTTGTGACATTTCTTGGATCTTCTTATATTGTTATTTGACCTTTCATAGGTGTATATCTTATCTTTATAACTAGATTGTTATTTGCTTGTAATCAAGGAATAAGTCTATTCTGTCTAGTCTCTCCAAACAAACTTTTATGGTAACAAAGCAAAATTCAGAAAAATTCCCATATCAGAAATGTAGCCTGAGCTATTTCTAAAAGGCCTTCTTATCATATATTCAGTCTTTAACTGCAGCACTGACACCCTTGCCTCATTGGAACAATAATATATGCTAACTTAAAACACCAGATGCCTGGAGGAAAACACATGGACATATAAGTCTCCAGATACTAGTCAATAGACCAGAGAACAGTTTAAGAGGCACAACCATATCAGGGAAATTTCTACTCAGGAGAGACAATGCAGGGGTTCAAGAAACAAATGCAAGCCTAATCGCTGAGAAGCTGTTGCTCCAATAACTAATACCTATCCTTCCTTATTCTTAAATATAATATGCAGCAGTTTCATTACTATTCTCTGCCTTAAACCAGCCAGCTAATTTCCTCTTCACTATAATTGCTGGCCATGGTGCTACTTCACTATAACTGCTAGCCATGGTGCTGACCACTTTTCATGCAAAGCTACCTAACATTTTTTTATTTTACTATGGCACAGTGATATGTACATAAGAGGCATTCAATAAATATTGGTTGATTGATTGGTTTGGATGGCATTGCGCTGTATTTTTTTTAAAGGTGCCATATTTGGAGTCAGAAGACCTGTGTTCAAATTCTGCCACTTACAACCTGTGTGACCATGGGCAAGTAACAATCTCTCTAGACCTGTTTCCTTGAAATCTGTAAACAAAGGGGTTAAAATAGATATCCATGGGAAGTATCCATAGATTCAAACTCTAGAACCCTCTTAGTTCAGGCTCAATATTGAGAAAGTGAGGCACTGGTAAGTCACTGAACATTTAACAAAAGAGTTTTACTTTGCCTTAACACAGCAACACCATGCAACAAAGACACTTCTCTAGATGCAATGTCCTCCACCTTCCCCACCACTCAGCTCCTCTTATACATCCAGAAATTAATCTGATCAATATTTCATTACAGTTTTGTGACTCACATGGTCTTAGGCATCCACTACATCTGAGAAGCCCAGACTCTTCATGGTTTGGACTTTTTATGTTTCTAGATAACCAAGAAGTTGCATTAGGGAAGTTCAAGCCAATCAGGGAATAGAAGCATATGTGTCTTCCTTTAGATAAAGCTCCCTCATGTTGTGGGTAGAAGGAAAGAAGTTGCTTTGGAGAAATTTTTCCTATCCCAACTTTTAAAGTCACTTACAGCTCTAAATATATTAGCACATAATTTAATAATCCTAAATGTAGTTGAAGTAATATGTCAATGAATAGAGAATTTTGAGTATAAAAATACTGGATAATAGTTTACTGTAGTAGTGAGGCATTATAATCTATAGGACTAGTAATCAGAAGACCTGTGTTCTAATTCCACTTATCTCACTAACAACCTAAGTGACATTGGGCAAGTCACTTAACTTTTCTTTCTTCTATTTTCTGCTTTTGTAAAATGAGTTTGTTGGACCAAAAGAACTGAATGTGTTAAAATCTTATGATTCTATTGTGGAGAGAAAAATACTGAAGAGAGAGATTAAGAAAATGGAGGCCAAGTTAATGGATAGAAATAGTATAAGAAAGAGAATAATGGTGGGGGGCAGTGGTTAGAAAAATTAGAAAGGAGGAAAAGTTTAAAAAGAAGGAAAATGGAGTAAAGTTCTTGAAGTACCATTCAAGACATAAAATGTCTTTAGAAATTGCATACAGTTATAGGATTGCAGGACAGAAAACTCAAAATATGTAATCATGGAAAAACAAAATTCATAGCCCTTAATGAAGGAAAGTAAGAATTAAGAAGAGACTGGGTAGTCTGAAGAAGATAGACTTTTAAAAATTTTTTACCATTATTCTTTTTTTTTTGAGAGGCAGCCAGATAAAGCAGCCTACGAGACAAAAAGATCTGGTTTCAAGTCCTACTTCTGACCCTGGACAAATCACAACTTCTTCCTACTCCATGCAAACTTCTGAGACTATAAATTGCAAAGAAGTTGATGTCTTGCATTGGTGGTGAGAATTTTCTCATCTAAGAGTTTCCTATACCAAAGAAATCATTGGTCCAGTCTTTTGTCATTATCTCTGTGATTCTTTTATTTTGCACTTTAGGAATTTCAAATTTAAAAGAAAAAAGAATAGATGATGAATTGAATTATAAATGTTTTCTGACTAGTAATGATTTAAAATTAGTAGTATTTCAGAGAATTTTATATTTTTATGCACCTCTGGAAAAATAAATATACATAAAGATAAATGTGAAATGATTCTGAGCTATTTTTGGCAGAGAAATCCAAGGGATCTACTCTTCACTTTAAGAAAATCTTAAGCATAAAAAATACAAAATTTAGGGTGTAATTTGTTAATAAAAGAATTCTTTATATTAAAAAATACTTCTTATCATATAGTTGCTCACCACAGTGCCTCTGTTAAAATATAATTCCATTTACAAAATGTTTACTTATATATAACTGTTCAGTAACACATCTATTAACCCAAGAAAGTAATACTTATATGTATATTGCATATTATTTTATTGTTATAAAATACTTTCTCATTAGCTATTTATTCATTTATTGAGTGCCAACTGTAGGTAGAATACTATGCTATGACTGAGTAAGACATGAAATATAGATATGACCAGGAGGAGCTTACGGCCCAGTACGATATTTTATAGAATTATGAGTTTTATAGTAGGAAGTGATAAACACAGATAATTCTAATGCACTATATCAACATAATAAATGTTTTAAGATGTTTCATGCATCCCAAAAATCTGTATGAGACTTAGAAGGGAAGGTTCTTATTAACCAGAAGAGAAATCAAAGAGAGTTTTTTGAAAGAAGTGGCATGAGAACTAGGATTTAAAGTAATAAATATAACATAATGGTTTTTGTATATAAAAATCATGCCACAGACATATAATCAGGAAGGTACACACTGGAGTTAGTTTTGTTTAATTTAGGTTTTCAGTAGAGGTGATTCATTTTTATCATTTTATCCACATTCCCCCATCTGATGTACCTTTGGACCATGGTATACATTTGATGTGGTTAAGGATATAGTCTGAAGCCACACAGCAAACCTAAGTCACCAGCTTAGAGCTCAAGCTCATGACCTTGGCCTCATTAGAATAGATTCACTAATCAGCAATATCCAAAATTACTAGGGAAACAAACTTCTATAGCAATTGCTGTCTGCACAATTTATTTTGTAATTAATTATATACTGCCTTGTGATGTCTCCTCTATTGTCTTGTACTATAATTTAAATCTTTTTAAGGGTATAGTATTTAGAGCTAGAGGGAACTTTAGAGTTTATCTCATTCAGCTGCTTCATTTTACACTTGCAAAAACTGGGACTCAAAGAGACAAAGTGAATTGTCCAAGATTATGTAGGCCATAAGAGCCAAAATTCAAACTAAGGTCTTCTATCTCCAAATACAATGCCTTTAGTTTTTATTCAAGAGTTTTCAAGGTCCTTGAGGACAGAATGCTTTGCTTTATACTTCCTTATGTATTATAGAAAGCATCCATATCAGCAATTAATTCCATTCAATTCACGAAAAAATTCTAAAATCTCAGGATTGGAAGAGACTTCAGAAGCCATCTAGTCCAACCCATACCTGATGAATTGATGAATAATTCCCTACTACAATATACCTAGGCAATGCTCATACAGCCCTTGGTTGGAGACCTCTAACGAAAAGGACTGCACTACTCGAATAAGGTAGCCTTTTCATTTTTTGATAGCTTTTTTTTTCATTTAATGTTAGGAAAAGTATCTTCATGTTGAGTTGAAATCTGCCTTTCTTCAATTTCCATCGACTGTTTCAGTTCTTTCTAAGACAAGGAAGAAGACAAATTCTTTTTCATATGGCAGACCTTCAAACTCTTGAAGTCAAATCTCACATCCTACTAAGCCTTTTCTTTGCCAGGCTAAACATTCATCATCTTTTTATGTAATATTGGGGCTCTTCACCATCCTGGTAGCGTTCCTATGTGGGTTTTCCAGCTTTTTAATGTCTTTTCTGTCATTATCACCAGAATGAACATGAAACTGGTCAAACCGCACCTGAAGTTTAAATCAATACAATTCAACAACAGTAAGGTACAACTGTGACAGAACACTGTCCTAGGTGCTAGGAGAGAAATGAATCTAACTAATACAGTGAAGTTAGTAGTGTAGTAGTCAGCTAGCCTCTATTCACATGGTATTGTGGGCCAAACCTGTTAAAACAAGCCCAACATTCAGATTTGAAGCTTAAAAAGTTAAATAAGGCACTGCTGATCATCACATGCAACTAAACTCAACTCCACTTATAGTGCATTTTTTTAAAAATGAAGTATCTAAAGTTGAAAAAAGATATATAACAAAGTTACTCTTTTCTTTTTGAAATCATCATAAATTCCTAAAACGGTCTCATAAAACTTCTCAAAACCATTCTTTTTATGTTAGAACTTTTTATACCTCAAACAGCCAAGCAGGCAAATGACTCCTTCATCACTTTGAAGAATTAGCCTAGCCTAACCCCTGCCTGAACAACCACCTAGTATGTAAAACACTGGGCCCCCAGAAGAGGGAAAAAGAAAGGGAAAGACAGGAGAAGCAAATAGGGGAGGAAGAAAAAGGGGCTCTGGCCACCAGTTGTGTTAACAGGAGAAACAAGTCTAACTCCAGTAATATATAAGCATGGATGCCAATAGCTTTATCACCACAACAGCTTCTTGGCACTCCATTTACCATCCACACAAAACTAGTATACCTCCTATCACAAATGGATTGAAATTTGGGGACCATAAAAAGGACAATTTTTGTTTTGACCTAAAGACTACAGAACCTGGATAATAGGCAGGCATTTACAATTCCAATAGCACAGAAAGTCATTATTTTCAGTAGAAGTGGGGTAACTACTAAGTTCCTAAACTTCCAAGTCAGTGGGGTGTCCTGGAAAGCTTCCCACCTCATTTATTTGTGGCCCTTTCACATCTCCGAGAAGAAAGTCCTCTTGCCTGCCAAAAATTAACCCCTTTAGCATTATACACACATCTGACTCCTTTCAAGATACTCTGTTTTTATCAGACCAAAACAAAACAAACAAACAAAAAAAACCAACCTCATATTCTCTCAATGGACCTGGTGCTAGATCAGAGGAAAGAATCTGATTATCATTTTATAATAACTCATACTAAGAGATGAATGACTAAAGTTCAACCCTGCATTAAGACATTTGCATTTCAAAATAATATCTCGTAAACTCAAATGAATCTTAATGGTTGGAATAGTGGGGAAGATATTCTATCAAAAAGACATTCCTTATGCATCCTGACTACTTCGAACTTCTTCTTTTCTCCTTAACCCATTAACAAATAGGATATCTGCCTCCTCATGACAATATTCATACAGCAGATAGAGTACTGGAGTTGGAGTCAGAAGGACCTGAATTCAAATCCTGCTCAGGCACTTACTAGTTGTGTGACTCAGAGAAAGTCTATAAACCTCTAGCCTCATCGGTAATGTGGTGATGATAATAATAGATGTCGTGAGGATCAAGTGACATATCTGAAAAGAATTTTACAAATCTTTAAGTGCTATTTTTATCATTGCTACTGTTGTGTCTTGTCTCCATATGAATTCCTTGAAGGCAGGGACTGTCTTCTTATTCAATTTATATCCCCATTGCTTGGCACATAGCAAATGCTTAATCAATGCTTTTTCACTCATCAGTAACTTGGCACCCCAATTCTAAAATCATCACAACAGCAAGATATAGTGTAAAGCATTATACAAAAGATGTCACATCTTTTTAAACCCTTCACCGCAAAAGAAAGTTCTTGTCACCTAGGTTCTAGGCATAGTCAAATGTTTCAACATCAGAAACTTTCATCAGCAGAAATGACATTAAAGAAGATGCTTTACTATCTGCTTTGTCACTGCACCCTTAGGAACACCCTAAGAACTTTTCCTATCAGAATTGCATCTGAAACTTCCTATGTATGTTGTCTTCCCCATTAGAATGTGAGTTCCTTGAGAGCAGGCACTCTCTTACTTTTCCATTTGTATCTCTAGCACTTAACACAGTACTTTGCATATAGAAAATGCTTAATAAATTCTTCATTCATTGATGTGGAATTGGGAAGAGCCGAAATTGAATGTTCTCTGACACTTGGGCAAGTTACTTTACATTACTCAAGCCTCAGTTTTCTCATCTATAAAATGTTGATAATAATACCTCTAATACCTACTCTACATAGGTATTGTGAGGATTGAGTATGATATCTGAAAAGTCCTTTGCAAACCTTAAAATGTTGTCTCCACTACAAACTACTAGGTAACATGTTGTTTGCTTTGAAATTTAAATACCTTTTGTTTCCTTTGTAGCTCTGTTTAGTGAGTATCATTTTCTCTTTCTCAAATTAAATATTAATCCAAATATTTACAGTAGTTACCAGAGATGTAGAATTCTTAATTATAGCTCTTTAAAATATGTCAGAGAACAAAGTAGAAAAGCATTCTGCTCTTAGCATGGAGAAAGAATTCCTTTAGCTTCATTTATCTGAATAGTAGTTTCAAAAGTGTGAAAAAAGCCGAATACAGTCTGTAGGCATTAAGAGAACTCGACAAGAGAGAAGATTAATGAAAGAAAAATGATTTTTTTTACTTCCGGCTTTTATTCCAAGGATATTTGAATGCTTTCTGTTCTATTAACTTTAAGTTATAGAAACCTTTCTCAAAGCAAATTTCAGTTTGTATTTGGAATATTTCTAGTTTATTTACAGTAGAGGAATTGACTTTTTCTTCTACTCCAATAATCAAACAATATTCTGGCAATTATGGGAAATTACAATTCATGTAAGACAAACTTACACATCCCATTGGTGCTATATATAGCAAATAATCATTGTTTTATGTCAATGTTTAATTTGCTTTAAGATATTCTTGGAACATGGGATTTAATTGTACATTTTCTAGTCCCTACTCAATTAAACTAAGATATTGTGTTTTAATTGCTACATCTATGAAACAATATAATGTTGACTCCCTTTGATGACTGCCAGCTAGAGACATAACATATATGCCTAAGATCTCTTACTTTGAAAATTAAGACTTTGGAAATGTATCATTTTATAGAGCTACATTTGCTCTACGGCCAAATAACAATGATGATGTTAAGAAAATATTTTCCCTTTATTTACTTCTTAAATTTTTAGGGCTAAAACATTTAAATCTTAAATTTTGTTAAAAATAAGTCATTATCTTCATACTTATATGTCATATATAACAAGTCACCACACTTTGACCTGCTGACGAGATATTTTCCATATGGAAATGAGGGAGAGCTGCATATACCTAAGGTAAGAGCTAGAGCATCTTTATTGAATATCCTTTCTTTGCTATGTTTAATTAAACTTGATTTTGTTAACTGTTGAATGACCTTCGAATCCTTTAATTCATCCCAATATTTAATTTGTTGACCAAGGCAGACACCCTAATACAGCCTTACTCATGTGACCTGGCATAACGAAATTGAACCATTTCGTGAAAAGCCTAGAATGCTTGATACGATAAACAATGTTCTACTCTTTGCTTTTTTCTTTTGCTTTTGTTTTTTATCATACAGAGTCAATAAAAGAAATAAATAATATACAATATAATCTCTATTACTTAATTGCTCACCAGCAGCTTCTCATAGACCCAGGCCATACCCAACCAGTATATAAGCAATCTCTAAACCAAGGAATTCGAGAAAGACAGAATTCCGTTATTTTAGTCTCAACACCCATACCCCTTGGGAGAGGGCAAAGGAGAATGAGAAATACCACACACACAGTTACCAGATACTATTGACTTCAAATCCACTTTAGAGAGGAAAGGGAATGGGGTTGATGTCCATTTCAGGGGCAGAAGAGAAGGCTGGAGACAGAGCCAGCTTTTAGGAATGCTATTGTTGCCATTGAGCTGAGAAGTTAAGACTGAGCAAAGCAACTTATTGGCAAAGGCATGCAGTTTGCAAATGAATCAGGTCTTTAGCTCCTCTGTAGGCAAAAAGACCATGGGGTGGGGCTTACAAGATTGCTTACAGTTTGGGGATGTAAAAAAAATCAAATAATATGTAGGCAGGATATAATATCAAATCATGTGACTTTTATTGGTGAAAACGATGAGAGTTTGTTCCTTGTCACTAGGGAATGCTGATTAGTTGTGTCTACCTGCATCCTGCAAGTATGTCTAGTGGTACAGAGATAACAGATTTCTTGGCATCCACCTGCAAAGACAGCTAGGAGTAGAGATAACAGGTTTCCTTGACATAAAGGTGGCACAGTGATTTGCAAGAACACTGAATGCAGGAACTTTTAACTCAGAGACAAAGAAGCATAACTTGAGAAATTATACAAAATGCCGGTGGAGATATAGAATGAAATTAATTACAAAATAGAATCAATTTCTAGATTCCCCCCTTTGATCAATGAAAGATGTGTCTTTGGCTGACCCCTTCCCACCCAGGAACACAGCCACTGAAAACAGCATCCACCTGTTAGCCATGACCTTTGGGGCTCACTTAAGGAGATCTATAGTGGCTGTACCAAAAGACGATGATCTCCCTCACACAGCATAACCCCAAAGGGAAGACCATCTGCAATGAGGATATGTTGACCATTGAAGTGAAAAGAGGATAGAAAGACGGGGTCAAAATTACCTTCCCAAAAGTGAGGGACAAAACTAAAACATTCTTGGCCCACTGGGATGTACAGAGTTTAGCACTGACCTTGCAAATCCCTTAACCCCTGATCCAATCTGAACAAATGGACTCTGGATTCTCTCAAAGGGATCCAATCCTTTTGAATTTAGCACAGCCCTAGTTATAATCCTTTTTGATAAGAGGGTCTTTTCTTCTGATACAGGAGTGTCATGGAACTTTTGTAAATAATTTTTGTATAAGTCTGTATAAATTTGGTGTACATTTTAAAAAAAAGCAATGCATTATAGCTGCAGCTTTCTGTATGGGGCATATTGGGATTTAAATGAAATTTTTGTGTTTAAGGTTTTTTCTTGGGGGGGGAAGAAATCTTTTACATCGTTGTATAATTAGAAAATTTTGCATCTTTGTATTAATTCCACCCTTGGAAGGGTATTATTCCCATATTATAACTACTAGCAAGAAGGTAGCAAACTCAAGATTTCATTTGCTTAGTTGTTTAGGATATGAAACTGGTAGCAATTTAAGATTAAAACAGTAAATCTTGGGGTTTTTTTACTTGCATTCTATTATAGTAACTCAGAGCAGCTAGGTGTCCTTGGAGTCAAGAATATTTATCTTCCTGAGTTCAAATCTGACCTCAGACACTTACTAGTTGAGTGACCATGGGCAAGCCATTTAACCCTGTTTGACTCCGTATCCTCATTTGTAAAATGAACTGGAGAATGAAATGGCAAACCACTGCAGTTTCTTTGCAAATAAAACCACAAATAGGGTCATGAAGAGTCAGATATGACTGAAACAACTGAAGAACATTATAGTAATTCAGATGTTTTAGTATTAATCAATTTGTTAATCGATTTAGTATTGCAACAACAAGACTTCTACAGTTTACATCCCCTGATTATAGAAATTTGCTATGAAAGGAAGGAGGGATATGATTATAACATCAAAGCTACTCCAGGCTTAAGCCTAAGGACACAGAGTGATTTAATACAATATAACAGGATAAAGCATATTTGGTTCTCTTTGATTTTAGGTAAGACTCATAGTTAACTTGTTTTGGAGGGAAAGCCAAGCATACAACCAAATTCCATATTATTCACAGGATTTCACAGCCAGGCTCAGGATTAACAAGGTGGAAAACATTGCTGTTCAAAAAGGAAATAATGCAATAGGGAAACAGAGTCAAGAGGATTTTACCTTTGGCTATCCAAGGTCATCCCCTCAACTTTCCCAGGGACAGATATTCACTCAGATCACACTCCCTTTGAGCAGCTTGTGGCATTGCTCTCAAATGGTGGACTACTGACTCAATGATCACTACAGTAATCATACCTGAATTCAAAACTCATAACAATATCAAATTATAGGCCCAAGATTTTTATTTACGACAGCAAGTTTCACTAATCATAGCTTAGGGCTAGAAATAGTTATCATTTCTCTCATGTTAACAAGTTAACAGTAAACAATAAAAAGTTTACCAAGTCTTTTTAAAAATTTTATTCAACATCCTTTTTTTCTTCTTTTTCTTCTTCCTCTCAAGTTTAGACTCATTATTAGAAAAATCAATCACTAGAAATCTAGAAAATAATTCCATTCTGGAATTCCACATTTGTTGTTGTTTGGTCATTTTCAATAATGTCTGACTCTTCATGTACCCATTTGGGATTTTCTTGACAAAGATATTGAAATGGTTTGCCATTACCTTCTCTATCTCATTTTACAGATGAGGAAACTGAGTCAAAGAGGGTTAAGTGACTTGGCAAGGGTCACACAGCTAGTAAGTGTTTGAGACCAGATTTGAATTCATGAAAATGTGTCTTCTTGACTGCAGGCCCAGCACTCTATCCACTGTGCCACCTAGCTGCCAAATAGATAGTGAATATATGATGGTTTACTAAAAATAAATAAATAAATAAGCAAACAAACAGAAAAACATTGGCTGAACCCCTTAAGGAAAAAAATAATTCTTTAAGACTGGAGCCTATTAAGGCTAAGTTGGTTCAAGATATAACTTCAATATATACTATTTCAGACATTAATTTAATAATTTTCATAATCACAAATCATCACATAAATCTCTTCTAAATTATAAGCAAATTTGTAAGTCTCTTTCTCCATCCCTCTCACCCCACCCTTGCACAGAGTGCTTGTAATAGAAGAGGTGATCCCATTTCCTCAGTAAACCAATTCATTATTTTGGAATTTCACAACATTTAGCAAGTTCTTCCACAGGACTGATAAAATTTTATGACTTTGACCAAGCAGTTGGTCCCAAGGAACTTGGCAAGTTCACAAATAAGATTTTATAAGGCATTTTTTTTCTTTTTCCACAAACTAAGTAATTATTATTCTTCCCTTTTAAATATACCCAAGTAAATGTTTGATAGCTTTAAACGTTATGACAATAGACTCTAATAACTTAATTGATAGTTTTGCAGCATCCAAATCAAATAGGGTTAAAATTTTCCAATGATACAATTGCATCATCCTTTTAACTGCATCTCTTATATCATGGTTTTCCAAAAATTTACAATATAAGAAAATGGAGAAACACAATAATAATATACACAATATCATGTATTTAAAACAAAACTTATTGCCCATCAAATGAAATAGAGTCTGTGGAATACATTTCCAAATTGTCTTATGTAAAAATGATCCATCTTATCATCTTTTGCATTTTACAGTAATTGCATTCAACACCAGTATAAAGCAATTCTGACCCAATTATACTTTTATCAAAACTTACTTTTGCAGTTTGTAAATGTATTGCCTTACTGCCAAATATTAAGTATCTTTTCCAAATATCACAATTATCCTAACAAGAGAACACATCACATTTAACATGAGATCAGAATAAATTCAATCTATATGTACAAATGGTATCACACAGAATCTCAAATTTCCCAAGGGCCATTTGCTTCTAGCACTTCATACTAGAGGGCCCACTACTTTCAATTAGGTTACTGCCAAAGATTTAAGGTGGCAATCTTGTATTTTCATCTCCCTCTTTTAGAGTCCATGAGGATTTTGCTAAAATATACCCTTCTAATTGTCCTTCAAGAGCAGATTTTTAATATACTATCTTCAAATAATTCCATGTAGCAAATGTATTACTATAGTTTCCATATCAGAAAGAATAACCACATCAAGTTTCTCCTATCTTTCTTAGCTCAAAAAGAACAAAACTTCCCTTCGTAGTCCGTACAGACAACAAATTTCTTTAACTTCCCATCCATTCTCCTCTCATCCTTACTTTCTCTCTTCCTTTCTCTATCTCTATATATTCCTCCAGTGGTCTTTGATTAAAGACCTTTAAAACATCACCTGTTCTATTTTTTTGTATTCTCATCTGACATTACTCTTTCATATCCCAGACTATTTATAGAACTAATCTTCACTACATTGAATATTTTATTATACTTTAGCAAAATTTTTTATTACGGAATAGCAATAAACCAAAATGTTGTTGCCTTTGGGGTTTTAGAAGTACTTTACATCTAGTTTACATAAACAATTAAGTTCTGTTATGTCATTTACAGAAGAAAATATGGCAATAACACCAAAACACTTTTCCAAATTAAATTTTATTTTTTTAGTTGCTTCCTGATTTAAACAAACTTCTCTCTTCACATGGTCAGAGAAAGAATTAACAATAGGCAGTTCTTAAGTACCAGATAAATTTAAACTGCAAATTGCAACTCTTTTAATAAGTAAAATAACCTTCCTCTCTTACACTAAAACCATCAATCTGTCACTCTCCAGGGAAAGAGTGACAAAAGTTCTAAATGCTGTTCCACATAACTTACTTATGAGGTAGGTCTTAGAAGACTTCTTATCATTTAGGGACATTTAAAAAATATAGAGAGCAAGACTTAGGCAGGACATAAGATCAGGTACATCTAACTTCTACTAGCGGAAAGGACAAGAATTTCTTCCTTGTAACTAGAGAATACTGATTTGTTGTGTCCATCTGCATTCAGCAAGGATGGCTATTGGTACAGAGAAAACAGATTTTCTGGCATTTACCTGTATCCTACAAATACAACTAGTGGTGCAGAGATAACAGATTATGTTGACATAAAAATAGCACAATGATTTACAGGAAGGTTGAATTTCTGAACTTGACTCAGGGACAAAGAAATATGACTTAAGCAGTTATACAAAATGGTAGAGATATAGAATCAGATTATTTACAAAATAAAATCAATAGAATCAACTTGATTTTTTCATTTTCTCACTGCTTTTATGCTCACTGATTTCTCATAGGTAGTGACTTCTGAATTTCTGTTTCTGATTGCTTCCTGCCTCACCATTAATTGGTTGGGCTGAATCTGACTGCACTTTTTTGTTTTCATATCTCTATCTCACCATTCGGTTGGTATTTCTAGGAAAAGTCTACATGCCGTAAGTAACAATGGCAGCCGAAGAAGCTTTTTTACTTAGAGTTCTAAGGAGTCCTGAAGTTGAATTTGACATTGAAGAGGACACTGGGAAAGAGAAAGGAATGAAGAATCTATCTTGCTTATCCACACAAAGGAGGGAGGTGGCAGACTGAAACTGCAGTGGTATATCACTCTCTGAGGATGTCCTTCCCACATCCAGAGTACTCTTTATGTACAGGTTGCTAATGGAGATGATGGAGGTCAAGCCAGAGAATGCTAGAAGTTAGTATGTACAGAGGGTCCAATTAGGTTAGAAATCAGGACCTTCCCTGTGACAAATTGATGGGAGCTTAATTCCTTACCTCTATTTAGCTGCTGGATGGTTATTTCCTATCTCACTTCTGTCTGTTGAAGGGAAAGGGGATGGAGTAAGGGATACAAAGAGACCGAGACAGAAAGAGAACAAGAAGCTCAATAGTCAATTGTCTGCTACTAGTTACAAAGCTCTTATTCCTTAATTGTTACTATTTTAATTCCCACACTTCTTCACTCATCTGATGTTAAAAACTGGTGGCCATTAAGCTAAGCCATGTTCATTATTAGGCAAGATAGGGAGAAAGGAGAGTTTTTCCCTTAAAGAGACAGAAGTTATCATCCTCTCTATCTGTTAAAATACTTGTTTTATTTTATTTTTTGTTAGATTTGAGTTCCAAACTGTTTCCTTCCTCCCTCACAATTCCACACTAGAGAAGGACAATATTTGACACTGATACATATATGTGACACTATATAATATATAGTTCCATGTATCAATTCTTTCTCTGAAGGTGGACAGCATCTTTCTTCATAAGTCCTTTGCTTTGAATATTCGTACAAATCAGAATAGCTTAGCATTCACAGTTGTTCTTTGAAAAATATTTTAACCAGATTTCTTTATTTTAAACTTAAATACAAAAATGAGAAAATAAAAACTTTGCCATGTACACAGCAGAACATGAGAGGATTCAATATAAAACAATAAATTTCGGGGCAGCTAGGTGGTACAGTGAGTAGAACACTGGCCCTGGAGTCAGGAGGACCTGAGTTCAAAATCCGACCTCAGACACTTGACACACTTATTAGTTGTGTGACCTTGGGCAAGTCACTTAACCCTAATTGCTTTGCCTTTCCCCCCTCAATAAAAAAGAAAAAATAGTAAATTTCCATTTCAAGAAAGTCTAGCTTTTCTTTGCTTCCTTGTAGGTTTCCTTTGTTCTCTGCTGTGCACTTTTTATTTTTCCCCCTGCCCCAAAAAAGGTTAAAATCAAGCATATATACAAATACATATGTATATACACACACATATACACATACACATATATACATATATTCATACATATATACCTATACGTAGATATCTATAAACATATATACATATATACTCATAGTATATATGTAAAACTGTACTATGCTTATTTCCACTTGTCATCTGTTTCTCTGAAGGTGGATAGCAATCTTCTTTCATAAGTCCTAGTCTTTCCATGTTTTTCTAAACTAACCAGTACATCATTTCCTACACCACAGCAAATATTCCAACCCAATCACATCCTATATGAGAGATTGTCTATGAAATTTTTTTTCTCAGTTTCTGTATTCCTTCTATTCTTGGACACAGAGGCTTTCTTTATACAAGAAAATTTTAATTTAAAGTAATCAAAATTATCTATTTTACACTTCAACAGTGCTCTCACCCTATAATATAGTTTAAGGTTTGATGCTACTGAATCTGCTTCCTTTGCATCTTTTTTCCTTGGTTTCTTTGAAGTTCCTGACCTTTTATTCTTCCAAATGAACTTTGTTACTATTTTTTTCTAACTCAGTAAGATTTGTTTTTTACTAATTTAATTGGGATGACATTAAATAAGTAGATTCGTTAGGTAAAATTATCCTCTCTTATTATATTGGCTTTACCTTCCCATGAACAATAAATATTCAATTATTTAGATCTGACTTTGAATTAAAAGTGTTCCATGTTTATGTTCATATAATTCCTGTGTCTGTTATGGCAGTATACTCTCAGGTATTTTATTCTGCCTAGTGATTTTAAATGATCTAAAATCATATTGAATAATAGTGCTGACACATAGCATAGTTTTCCCATTTTTCTCTTTTGATTAAATCTATTTTAGCTTTAACTTTGTCTGAGATCATGATTACTACCTCTGCTTTTTTATATAATAAATTCTACTCCTGTCCTTTATCTTTGTATCTTTCATTTTTATTGTTTCCTGAAACCAACATATTGTTGAATTCAAATTTTTAATCTGCTATCCATTTCTGTTTTATGGGTAAATTCATGCCATTCACAATCTGTAAGCTAGAATTTTTTGTTGTGTATTCTCCTCCTTCCCATTTTTTCTCATTATCTTTCTCTCTATTTACCCTATCCCTCCTCTACTTTACTTCTACCTGTTTCCTTGCCCTTCTTGCCCTTAACCTACCCACCCCTCTAGGAATCTCTCCCCCCCACCCTATCCTCTTGCCCTCTTATTTCTTTCTGAATTTAGAAGACTTTTATACCCTTCTAGATATATATGTTTTACCCTGTTCAACTCACTCTGGATGAGAGTAAGGTTCCAACACTACCTGCCCTCCTCCCCCACTAGCTTCTTCTGTATCAGTTTTTCCTTTTATGCCTCATTTGTAAGAGATAATTACTCCTTTTTCTCTCTCCCTACACAGTTTTATTCTTTAAGAATCACCCCATCATACTCAGCTCAGCCCAAGTTCTTCTTTCAAACTACCCAAATAATGATGAAAGTCACAAAAGTACTGATAATATTTTCACATAGAAGTAAACATTTTGACCTTATTGAGTCCCTTATAATTGGTCTTCAATGTTTACCTTATAAAGGGTGTCCATAAAGTCTGTGTGCAATTTAAAATAGTTGTAATTTTGTAACTATACGTGATAGAAAGAATCTGTAAAAAGCAAAAGAAATAAGAAATACTTAATTTTTTATTGTTCTTGTTAATTTTCAAAATGTCCATCATCATTAGTAATACAAAGGGTAATATGATTCTGTAGTTCATGGAAAACATTTTCAAGCTGATTTTCAGTAATGCCAACATCACATGTTTTCATCCACTTGGATATGGAATTCCTATGTGGTGTTTCTTTCTTGTACTGTATTCTAAACCTTCTTTGGACAGTGGTGGTAGACTTTAGTTCAGCCAACCAAAGAACCCAGTTTACTTTCTCTTCTAGTGAAGCCGTGGGTCAACAGGAATCCTGAAAAATAAGTAATTTTTAAGTTGAATTTCTAAAAATAAAATCAACATAAAATTTCTAAAGACAAAAATAAACTCGATACATCAAGTTTTCCAATCCTTGTTAGAGATTCTTTCTATCACATATAGTTATAAAGTTACAACTATTTTAAATTGTACACGGACTTTATAGACACCCTGTATTTCTCCTGGATGTTACACGTCAAGTTTTCCCTAAAGTTCTGCTGTTTTTGTCACAAATTTATGAGAGTCTTTAAGTTCATTAAATGTCCATTTTTTCCATTCAGGATTACATTTACTTAACTTTGCTGGGTAAGCTACCCTTGGTTATAACCCCAGCTCTTTTGCTCTACAAAGTATAGTATTTTAAGACCCACAGTCCTTCAATGTAGTAGCTACTAGGACTTGCATAATCCTTCTTGTAGCTCCATGATATTGAAATTGTTTTCTTCTTGTTGCTCCCAATATTTTCTCCTTAACCTGGAAGCTTTGAAACTTGGCTATGATATTCCTGTAAGTTTTCCTCCTTGGATTTCTTTCAGGTGGTGATCAGTTGAATTTTTCTATTTCTGCTTTGCCTTCTTGTTCTAGAATTCAGGAGCAATTTTCCTTGATAATTTCTTGTAATATTGTATTAAGATTTTTCATCATAATTTTCAGGTAGTCCTACTATTCTTATATTATTTCTTCTTGATCTATTCTCCAGATCAGTTGTTTTTCTAAAATGTTTCACATTCTCTTCGTTTTTTATTCTTTTGATTTTGTCTTATTTCTTAGTGTCTTAGAACATCATTAGCTTCTCTTTGCCTAATTCTAGGGGTTTTTGTTATAGAATTAATAGCAAAATCATTTAAAGTGATTGAACTTGAGACAGAACAATGGTATCAGGTGAAATAGTTCATACAAATGAAAAAACAGTTAATACAATGGAAGTTTTTGAGTCAACATCTGTAATACAAATAAAACACACATCAGATGCTAAGTGTTTTTTCGTCACAAATTACTATTCTGATAGCACTGGTCTGCTGTTCTTTCTTTAGGAAAAATGGAAAACTTACTTGGTAGTCAATGACTCTCCATTTGATAATAAGGCCAATGGCAGTTTAAAGTAGTAACCAATTGTTTTTGAATTAGGAGAAAATCTGGTAAATTTGTAGTCCAAGGATAAATCTGCTATAGCTTCCATGCTTGGGATAACAATAGTGTTGTAATTATGAATTCGATTACAAAAACATGTGAATGTCATTGAACTCTCAGTGCTTTCTAGTTCCAGATCATCATCAACAAATAGCCCCATTCTTTAGAAAATGAATTTTAAAGGCTTTTTTGCTGCCCTTCATACTTTCCTTTCTTCTGCAAAGGTTCAAATTTGTTCCTTTCAGGCACCATGCCTTCATCCTCTCTGAGCTCTTCTAAGACGAGGACTGTCTCCAAGTTACTATAGTGACAGGCTGGGAAAATATCTGAATGCATGCTGTCACCAAAATAAACAACCTTGGGCTGTTAATTTCACCTTTAATTTTCAGGATTTCCAATTTGGTGTTTAATTGAGGATTTTTAATTTGTTCTTCTGTTTTTTTTTAAATGCATAACCAATTCATTGATCTGCTCTTTATTTTATTAAGTTAATCATTCAGAGATATAATTTTTCTCATATTACTGCTTTTGATACATCCCATAAGTTTTCATACGTTATTTCATTATTATCACTCTCTTAAATAAAATTATTTTTGTTTCCATAACTTGTTCTTTAACCCACTCATTCTGTGAGATTAGGTTGTTTAGTCTCCAGTTAATTTTTAATCTATTTTTCCATACTTCCTTACTAAATATAATTTTATTGCATTATGTTTCTGAAAAGGAGGCATTTAATATTTCTGTTTTTCTTCATTTAACTATGAAGATATTATGAACAAATATATGGTTAATTTTGTAAAAGTGCCATGTGCCACTGATAAAATTATATTGTTTTCTATTCCCATTCAATCCTATCCCAATGTCTATCATATCTAACTTATCTAAGATTCTATTCATTTCCTTAACTTCTTTCTTATTTATTCTTTGGTTAGATTAATCTAGTTCTGAGAGGGAAATGTTTTAATCCCCCACGACTGTAGTTTTGCTATCTATCTCCATCTGTAATTCATTTATCTCTTCCTTTAAAAGTTTGAATGCTATGTAGCATTTGGTACATATATGTTTAGCATGGGTATTACTTTATTATCCATGGTACCTTTTAACATAGTATAGTTTCCCTGCTTATCTCTTTTAATTAAATTTATTTTAGCTTTATTGTCTGAGATCATGATTTCTATCCCTGCTTTTTTTTTTTTACATCAGCTAAAGCATAATAAATTCTACTCCAGCCTTGTATTTTTACTCTCTGTGTGAGTCTCATTTTTAAACATCTTTCTTGTAACCAACAAGGTTGGTCACGTTCTTGTTTTCAATCCATTTGCAGTCCATTTCTGTTTTATGGGTGAGGTCATCCCATCCACATTTAAAGTTATAATTATTAGTTCTGTATTTCCCTCCATCCTGTTTTTCCTCACTGTTTATCCTCTCTCCTTCTTCTTACCTTATCCCTCCTCAGAAATATAATTTATTTCTGACCACTGCCTCCATAATCTATACCTCCTTCTTTTTTTTTTTTCTGGAGGGGGGAAGGCAGGGCAATTGGTGTTAAGTGACTTGCCCAAGGTCACACAGCTAGTAAGTGTGTCAAGTATCTGAGGTCAGATTTGAACTCAGGTCCTCCTGACTCCAGGGCCGGTGCTCTACTTGCTGTGCCACCTAGCTGCCCCCATACCTCCTTCTAAAAGTCCCTCCTTTAACCTATCTCCTTGCCCTCCATTTCTTAATCTGCACATCCTTCCAAGAGTTTCTTCCTTAATCAATCCCCTTGCCCTTCTATTTCTCTATAAGAAGACTTTCCTACCTTATTAAATGTATATGTTATTCCCTCTTTAACCCAATTCTAAAGAGAATACAGTTCCCACAATATCTGTCCTTTACCCTCCGCTATCCTCCACTGTAACAGTTCTTCCATTCATACCACTTTTGTATGAGATAATTTGCTCCATTTCACCTCTCCCTACCCAATTTTATATTTTAGGATCTTCCCATCATAATCAACTCAACCTCAAGCTTTCCATCTATGTATGTTCTTTCAAACTACCCTAGTAATAATAACATTCTTAAGAATTACAAATACCATTTTCCCATAAACAAAATAAACAGTTTAACCTTATTAAATCCTTTATAATTAGTTTTTCATGCTTACCTTCTTATTTTTCCTGATTCTTGTAAGTCAAATTTTCTGTTCTATTCTGTCCTTTTCCTCAAGAATACCTGAAGGTCCTTTAGTTCATTAAATATCTAATTTTTCCTTTGCTGGATTTCACTCAGCTTTGCTTGGTAGGTTATTCTTGGTTGCAAAGCTAGCTCCTTTGCTCTTCAGAATATTATATTCCATGTCCTTTGGTCTTTTAATGTAGGAGCTGCCAAATCTTGTGTTATCCTGACTATAGCTCCATAATATTTAAATTGTTTCTTTTCAGTTGTTTGTAATATTTTCTCCTTGAGCTGGGAGCTTTGAAACTTAGCTATAATGTTTCTGTGAATTCATTTTGGGATCTCTTTCAGGAAGTGATTGGTGGATTCTTTCAACTTCTATTTTACCCTCTAGTTCTAGAACTTTAGTGAAATTTTCCTTAATAATTTCTTGAAGTAAGTATCTAGATTCTTTTATTTATCATAACTTTCAGATAGTCCAACAATTCTTACATTACCTCTCCTTGATTTGTTTTCCAGGTTCGTTATTTTTCTAATGAGGTGATTCACATTCTCTTCTATTTTTTTCATTCTTTTGATTTTACTTTATTTCTTAATGTCCTATGAAAACATTAGCTTTCCCTTGCCCAATTCTAATTTTTAAGGAGTTAGTTTCTTAAGTTTTTGAATCTCTTTTTCAATTAGTTTTCTTTTCATAATTTTCTTATTTTTCTTGCATTACTGAGATTTTCCCTCCAATTTTCCCCTCAATATCTTTTATTTGATTTTAAAGTTCTTTTTAAGCTCTTCCAAAAACTTTTTTGGGGCATATGGCCATTTTACATTTTTCTTTGAAGCATTACAAGAAGCTGTTTTGTCTTCTCAGTCTGAACCTTGATCATTGCCATCACCATAGTAACTATCTACGGTCAGATTCTTTCTCTGTTTTTTACTCATTTTTTAAAATGGTCTATTTCTTGGATGTTTATGTTAGAGTCAGGCTGTACTCCTGGGGTGCAAGAGGTAATATCTCAGGCTTCAGGTTTTTTTGTGCTGTTGTTTTCTGAGCTCTGTCTGGTGGCCTTTGACCTCTTGGTTCTTCCAATGTTCTATAGTCCAAGGTCAGGTGTGGTCACTACTTCTCTGGCTCATACCTTGGTCTATCAGTGATCTGAAGTACTCCTCTCTGCCCCTGAGACACAACCAGGGCCCCTAGCACCACTCCCACCATTCTTGCTTCCTGTGATTCCTCAGGCAGCTGCAAGCTTCAGCTCACCCCTCTGCCCTGGATATGAAACCAGGGACTCTGTTCTCTTGTAAATGACGACAACCTTCTGCAACTGCACTCATGGCATTGTGTGCTCACTTCTTGCCTGCAGTCAGAGACTGGGACCAGGGGTGGGACCTTATCTGGTCAGCCCTCCTGGGCCTTAAGTCCAGCACCAGTGGAAGGCTCCCACAATCTTCCCTGATCAGCTACTCAACCCCTATACTGTCTATGGGGGAAAAGCTCCTGAAGCTAAGGCTACCACAGGACACAAATGCCCCCAGAGTTTTCTGCTTGTTGACTCTGTGATATCTGCCCAAAAGTATCTGTATTTCAATCAGGAAACACCATCACTCCATGATGTCAGATCTTTCCTAATGTCCTCCCAAGTTTTCTTAGGCTGAAAACTGCTTTATTCCAACTTTTAATTATTTCTGACACTCTAAAATTTACTTTGTGGCACTATTTTAAATTATTTGGGATGAGGGGAGGTGTTGGGAGAGTGAGGTAATTTTCTGCCTTATTCCATTATCGTCCCACAATTCCTTCTCCTGCATCATTCTCTTTAGCAGAGTCTGGAGTGAAAGTGAAGCCTTCTAGAAGATTCAGGAAAGAGACAATGTATGAGAATCATCATTAGCCCCTAGATTTACTAAGAGACACTACTGAAGAAAAGTAAGCCAAAGAGAAAATCCTTACAGTGGGACAAGACTGGGTAAATGAAGCTGCAGTAGCTGATTGACGCTGTGCTCTTTGGCTTTGGTATTGCTGTGGCAGGTCAACTATGTGAAAATTCTCCAAGCACCAAACTTTGACCTCCACCTGTGATAGAACTAAGATCCCTGTTTCTCTGCAACATGAATTAAAAGTCTGCAAAGCTAGCCTTGGGACCTGATTGGCTCATGTCTCCCTTGACACAGCTTCCTAGTCACCTGAGGACCAAAAAAGTTCCACTCATGTGGATTTAGTGCCCCTCAGACTTGGTAGATGTCTGAAGACTACATTAGTTGCCATACCTTTCTTTGTTGACCAAATTAGTTTCCATATGGGGATGAAGGAAGTCAAACGAAGAGAACTTAAGTGATATTATCACTGTTATATGTATTTACTATGTTAGGTCAAAGCAAAGCAAACTTCCTTTTGTTAGCTGTTTAACAACTCGTGAGTGTCTGGATTGATCCCAACATTGAACCTGAAGTAAAGGTGGCAATTGGCTCACACCTAAATTTGGTGTGGTTGGTAATTGAGAAGAGATGAGATGGCTTGATGGCTCACATCATGGTTGAGTTGAGAAAAAAACATAGTAAGCTGGATATCTACTGGTGAGCCATTGCATAGTTCCCAGTAGCAAGAACTCTTCTGATCATATATGGGAAGTCCTCTCTAAGAGGTGAGAGCAGGCTCCCACTTATACAGAACTATTAGCATAGTGGGGACTGGAAGAGGCTGCACAGGTGAGTATAAAGAAAGTGCCAAGTTCAGTATCTTGCTTGTTGTTTACTATCCTGTAGAAATTGGACTGACAGAATAGAACTAAATAGAACTAAAAGTGAATTGTACCACCAAGCAACAAAATTCAATGGGCAGCTAATTTAGCTGCTGGCCATATAACTGAAGAAATCTCTCTTGGTGGGTATGGGAATTGACAGATAGCAGCAAGGAACCCACCTATGGTCTCTGATCCAGAGTTTCTAGTCATCTAGGTGTCTCAGTGGATAAAGCACTGGGCCTAGTTAGAAAAACCTGAAATTTAGCCTCAGACACTGTCACTTAACCTCTGTCTGCCTCAGTTTCCCTAACTATAAAAAGTGGATTATAATAGCACCTACCTCTCAGGGTTGTTGTGAGGATTAAATGAGGCAATATTTGTAATGTGCGTAGACCAGTGCCTGACACATAGTAGATACTTAATAAATGCTAGTTCCCTTTTCTTCCCTCTTTGTTCAGATCTGAGCCATGAGATATGAGAATGAAAGCAGGAGATGAAAAGTGAGGAAAAGATTGCTGGAAGGAGGAAGGTGACTCCGTGCCCTGAAGGAAGAAAAGGTAGGTGAGCCTTTTACTAAGTTGCTGAAGTGGTTAAAGGAAAAGCTCAAATAGAAATTAATTTCTATATAGGAAGCATCATACAAGTCACCATTAACCCTATTAACCAGATATTTCTGCAAGAAACTAAGTACCACCATACCCTTGTTGCACATCCTTGATGTGTTAGAGAAAAAATAAATCTCATTTCAACTGTTCAGTGACTTGTTAGTGCTTCATTCTGTTCCAAGACTGAACCTGAACCTTGTGAATAAGGTTATAGTTTATTATTATACTAAGGACCATATATTATACATGAGTACCCCCATTACATCTCTCTCTCTCTCTCTCTCATTGTTCAGTCATTTTCAGTCATGCCCATCTCTTCATGACCCCATTTAGGGTTTTCTTGGCAAAATACTGGAGTGGTTTGCCCTTTCCTTCTCCAGTTCATTTTATAGGCAAGCAGGGTTAAGTGACTTGCCTAGTGTCACCCAGCTATTAAGTGTCTGAGGTCAAATTTGAACTCAGGTCTTCCTGACTCCAGGCCCAAGGCTCAATCCACTGTGCCACTTAGCTGCTCCTATATACAGGTATATTCATATATACTTCTTTGTATGTTTACATATATGTGTATATATGTATACATGTGTTTATATATGTTTATGTATATGTGCATATACATATACATATATACACATATGCATACACACATATATGTATGTATATACATATATATGTTTTTCCCATCTTTTACATTTTCCTCTGTCAGTGCTTCTTAACCTTTGGGTCTTGACCCCATATGGGATTGCATAACTGAATGTGGGCATCACAAAAAATTTGGCAGCAGTAAAAGGTTGTACAATGTATGGAATGTACAATGGCCAAAAATGCATTCAAAATCAAATGTGTAATGAATCCAAGGTGTTTCTGGCAGCGCTTGCCCGTGTTGCATCACACAACTTCACCATAGCCTTGGCTCTGAACACATAACACGCACACTTTTCACTGTGCATGCCATAATGGCACACAGCTCCAATGAATGCTGCCAGAAACATAGATTCAAGACTATTGTATGTCATGAATTGCAGTGTTTTTACCATACATGCACTTTACTGCTCTTACAGAAACATAATAGTTTATGGGGAAAAAAGACTTTTAATATTTTCCTACCATCATTTCTCGGCATGTAAGTATCAAATTAGTTTATCTTTGGATTGTACTGTGTTCGAATGTTTGATTTCAAAAACTGCTGTTATTGCCTTTTTTTACAGAAACATAGTGTTTAATTGCAACAAGTGAAGACAAAATCCCTTTAATAATATTTCTCCATCACTGCCATATATGTGTGTAAGTATGAATATCAATTTTTAAAATTAAGCAAAAATGATATTTCATTCAACAAACAGTATTTATTTGAGAAATTATTAGCAATATTTATTTATATTTTAGGACAAGAATATTTTTTGGTTATGGATAAGTGGCCAAATTTAGACAGAAGAGGTAAAAATGTTTATGACAATGTGGCAGAGTCTTTGCTACCAGGTTGTAGTACACCTAAATTGACAAGTAAATATGTCAAATCATTTTTGTAGTATTGTAATGGTAAGAAGGGTGGGACTTTTTTTTTTTTAACTGTTTTCTCTTTTGGAATGCTAAGGTAATCAAGTACCTTTGATCTTGCCTTTCAAATGTAATGGCAAGCAAAGTGGGACTGTGGCTGCTTTTTGTTTGAGTGCTTCTCAGCATTGAGATAATCAAGTGCCTCTGATGAATCTTGCCTGTTTCTTTGATTGAATTAAGAGTGTTTGATGACTTGCTTGAGAAACAAGAAAGCCTAGTAGTCTCATGGTTGTGACACCCTCTGACCCGGAGAAAGGTATATAAGGTCTGAGGTTGGAGTTTTGTTTTAGAGCTTTCACTCACTGGAAGAGTGTTTTGTGATTTGACCAGACTAGACTCTCGGCAGCCATCACTGAGCCCTGCCTCCTCTCCCCGCCCCGCCCCCCCCCAATCTCCCAGCTTTGAAAATCCAGATGTTGATGCTTCTCTCTGGTAACTGTATGTATTGCTATAGTTAGATGGTTAGAAGCTCCTTTACTGATTTGTGTTTATTTGCTCTGTTTATATAATGTATGCTTATAATTTCTGTTTGTATACTCTCTGAAGTTCAGGGTGCTGGCTTTTCCCCCTGAACTAAGTGAATGCTATATATATGTTTAATTAAAGTAAGATTGTAGACCCCTTAAAGTTGATTTCCTTAGAAAAACAGATCAAAGAACCTGTGCTTCCAGCCCTCCTGTGTGCTCTTCTTGTTGGTCTTGTGTTGGTCTTTCACCTCCACATCAGCTCCTAGCAACATTGTTGTTACAAATATGGATTCACTTCTAATAATGATGATGGTGTGAAAGTACCTCTTTGCTTAATTTGTAATGAAGTTTTGGCTTCAGAGAGTATGAAACCAGCCAAACTAAAATGACATCTTAATACCAAGAATGCAGCATGCTGCAATAAACCAAAGGAATATTTTGAACAACTTTTAAAATTTTCAAATAAAGAGGCCCCTGGAGCGCGGGTCCGCGCTCGCGCTGCCCCCAGCCCCCCGCGGTGACCTTCCCCTCCCCGCCCCTCCTCCCCAGACCCCGGTCCCCGGAGAGGGGCTCTGGGATCCGCGGTCCTGTACCCCTCCAACTACCCCTCCCCCACTCGGGCGCGCGCCGCGTGTGCGGGCGCCGCCTCGCCCCTCCCGCCCAGCATCCCCAGCCAGCCCGGCGGGCCAGGAGGCTCTCACCTGGCGGGCGGAAGCAGCGCGTCCTGCGGGGCGGGGCGGGGCGGGGCCGGGCACGCGCGGCTCGGCGGCGGCTCCCGTGGCAGGCCCCGCCTCTCGGCCTCTATGGCTGTTTGCCTAGCTGCATTGTGGGAGTTTGACCCCGAGCCGCCGCTGTGGGCGCCATGGGAGCCGTAACAGATGAAGAAATTATAAGAAAGCGTCTCTTAATTGATGGTGATGGTGCTGGTGATGATCAGAGAATCAACCTGTTAGTGAAGAGTTTCATTAAATGGTGCAATGCTGGCTCTCAGGAAGAAGGCTATAGCCAGTACCAACGCATGCTGAGTGCATTGTCTCAATGTGAATTTTCAATGGGAAAAACCCTGCTTGTATATGATATGAATCTCAGAGAAATGGAAAACTATGAAAAAATGTACAAAGACATAGAAAACAGCATAGCTGGAGCACATGATAAAATTGCTGAGTGCAAAAAGCAGATCCTTCAAGCAAAGCGAATACGGAAAAATTGCCAGGAATATGATGCTTTGGCAAAAGTCATACAGCACCATCCAGACAGGCATGAAACACTAAAGGAACTAGATGCTTTGGGGAAAAAATTACAGCGTCTGTGTCATATAAAAGAAAATGTTGACGATAAGGTGGAACTAAGGTGAAAGCAGTTCCATGTTCTTCTAAGTACTATCCAGGAACTGCAGCAGACGTTGGAAAATGATGAAAAACTCTCAGAAGTGGAAGAGGCTCAGGAAGCAGGCATGGAAACAGAGACGAAACCGTAGGCAAACGCAAGTCTCACGAGCATGAAGAGAACTAAATATCTGTCTTCATTTCCTTTGATGTGTTAAATCATTGTTACTTTGGTGAAACTAGCAGACTACAGATGATAAATTTTTATTAATTTTTTCAAATGTCCAACTAAAACTATTTTAATAAAGTTTGTTTTTATGAAAAAAAATTTCAAATAAAGAAAAACAATGTTTCAAGAAATTTGTTACTATCAGTGGAAAATATTTACTTGCATCTTATGAAACTAAAAAGCCTACATGATAGGAGATCTTGTGTTACCTGCTGCTATTAAAATGTCAGAAATAGTTCATGGGAAAAAGTATTGAGATGAAATTCATAAAATTCCTTTATTGAATGATACTGTTTCCAAAACAATTCCTGAAATTAGTAATGACCAATTCTAGCAACTTATTACCAGGCTTAAGGGCAGACCAAAGTTGGTAATTCAGGTAGATGAAACAACTGGTATTTCTAACATGGCACAGTTGTTATTTTATGTAAGATACGTTTATGAAGGAAGCATACATAAGGAATTGTTGTTTTTTCAGCGTTTTGAAAGGCACATAAGAAGGAAACATATATATCTTATTTTTTACGAATGAAAGTTAACAATAGAAAAATTGTGTTGAAGTCTGTATGGGCAGTGCCAGAGCAATGATCGGTGAGAATGTTGGATCTATAGCAAAAGTTAAAGCTGGTGGCATTGAACATGTCACTTTTACTCACTGCATGATCCATCGGGAGGCACTCATAGCCAAAAAAAAAACTATCACCAGAGTAAGATGTTGTGATTCGAAATACTATCAAAATCATTAACTTCATTAAAAGCCATGCCCTTAACAGACATTTGTTTTCAAAGCTTTGGAAAGACATGGACTCCAATTATAAAAGCTTATTACTACATACAGATGTAAGGTGACTCTCAAGAGGGCAAAGTTTAAATAGATTATTGAAATTGAAAGATGGAGTTGTTAAATGTTTGAGCAGAAATCCAATTTTGTTCATTTTTTGTATTGATTCATGGCTTTTAAAACTGTTATTTGTCAGATATTTTTGAAAAACTCAATTATTTAAACATGTCACCTCAAGGGAAAAAAATATAACATATTTATGTTAAAAGATAAAATCGAAGGTTTTACTAAAAAAAAGTTAATATATGATGGGATAGGGTGGAAAACAGTTCTTTAGAAATATTTACAGTTATGAATGATTTTGTAATTGAAAATAACCTTCCCAAAAATTTAATTGTAAGAGTTATAATTGATCATCTGAAGTGGCTGGAGAAACAGTTTCAGAAATACTTCCCTTCAGATTTTGATTCCACAAAACTAAGTTGGGTTCAAAACCATACTCCACTGAAATAAAAAACATCAGTAATCTGCCATTAACAGGTCAAGAAGAATTTGCTGAGTTATCAATTGACACATATTTAAACCTTGAGTTTCCTAAAAAAATCATTAGATGAATTTTGGCTTGGGATTAGGACAGAATTTCCACCAATTTCTAAAATGGCCCTAAACATACTTCTGCCACTTTGTACTACATATTTAAGGGAAGTGGTGTTCTCAGCGTGGACAATTATAAAATCAAAATATCAATGAACTCTGAAAAACATTGAAGATGCTCTATGTCCTGCAGTATCAAATATTCCACCAAGATTTAATTCTTTATGTAAAAATAAACAATCATATCCATCTCATTAGTATGCAAATTTGCTTTCCACTTTAATAAGTGGTAAAATTATATGTATACCAAAGAATTGTTTTAAAATAAAGTTCTTTATGATTTATCAGTAAATGTTTGATTTGTACACCTATTTTATATAATTAAATACCCCAAGTCATGTAAAAATTTATTGGGCAAAAAGGTATAGTGAGTGGAAAAAATTTAAGAAGCCCTGCTCTATATCATTGATTATATTAGTAGGGTATCAAAGCATAAGCAAGACTAGACCAGACATGAAAAAAGATTCTCTCTACTTAGCCATTCTTGTCTTTTTGTCTTTGATCTTTCCTGTCTCTTCTTCCACCTAGCCAAAAGGCATGCCACTTCCCTCAAAGTCTCTTTCTAACATTGTCTACCTAACAAGGTAGGTACCTAAGTATCTAACATAGGTATCTCCCTAAGATGGAGGGACCAAAAAAAAAAAAAAGCCACAGGAGCAAGGCTTGATTTACTTTACTCAGAGTCAACTTGAACTATTTTGCTGTGTGCTCTGTTTGCTACAATTTGGTTATATTACATCACATCCTGGTAAGTGAATAACAGCCTGGGTTGATATGTATTACCCAGAGTTAGTCAGCTGTATAAACTTTTCAGTTCTCTGGCTTAAGTGATCTGGCATCTGGAGGTGGAAGACACCAAACCTGCAGAAAAAAAATCTAGCAAACAAGGTGAATAGACAAAAAGCCAAAAAGAAATAAGGAGACAACAACCAGAAGCAGATCAGCTGTGTTTCTGGAGTCCATGAACCAACTAAACCTGCACTATTTCCTATCCTCCTTACTGTTGTGTATTTCTTTAATCTGAGCTGAGGCTTGGCCAATTTCCTATTCTCACTTAAGGTATGACAAACTTGGATGTAATGATTTAGAAGGATCTGTAGAGGCAGTTCCTCCTTCTCTATTCAGTCTAATATTAAGTACCTTTTCTTGGTACATCCTATATAGCTCATTAGTTGAAATACCATCTGTTCTTCCAAAATCTACCCCTGCTTTCAACAGAGCAGTAAACAATTCTTTTCTTGTATATCTGTTCTGACTTTGACTTCCCTGGATATTTACTCTTCTTTCTTGAGGAAATTTATCTTTTTCCCAGTCCCCTAAGTCACTTAACTGTGAAATCTTATCTAGCACCTCTGAAAGAGGGTGCCCTATCTCCACAATTAGTAGAGTAAGAATTAGGTGGTTATAAGCAGGAGGAGCCATCTGAAGATTATATTTCTATGAGAAACTGCTAAGGGAGTATCATAATAAAACTTGGCATTTCTGGTTATTAGTTTTCATTGCCTCCTCCTTTAACTTGCTCATACAATCCCTATGCTAATACCAGGGTCTATCTCGACTAAGCCACACAGAGTCAGTAACATATGATCTGTTGCATCCATCTGCAGCCAAAGCTTGTATTGTTACCTCCTAGCATATGGTGATCCCTAAGAGCTTGCTGTACAAAAGAATTCTGACTAATACCTATGAATTTCAAACAATCTATGTTATCTATCAATATTCCTCTGGCCTCTTTATTACTGATTCTCACCATCCAAGATATTAACAATTCTCCCATCCTTTGGGTGAACTGACTCAAAACATCTGTGACCTCCTACTGAGTAAAATCCTCAATGATCTCCCTGAACATGGTGTTTCCCCAGTTTCTCCTGCTTTCTTCTTAGTATTGGACGAACATTTGCCTGAGAAGCCTCATCTAACATTGTTTCATTCTCCTCCCATCCATTCTCCTGGCATGATACTTCATGTGGAGAGAGAAGAGGAGAGGGAGAGTGAGAGGGAGAGTTGTGTTGTTCAACTGGACTTGGCCAGTTGGGTCCCTAGTGTGCAGCTCAGACTATTCACAGGTTGTGGTTTGTCTTTTCTTTCTCAAAGAGGTCCATGACACCAGGAAGATGATTCTATGACTTGCAAATGAATTGGATTTCAGTGAGGGAAGGCTGTGCAAGGTCACCAGCCTCACATTTTCCTCTAGAGCCATCTGGGTCCAGTGGCCAGATATAGTAGTGGTATTGCTGGATCAGAGGGTATGCACAATTTGGTTTCCCTTTGGTCATAGTTCCAAATTGCTCTCCAGAATGGTTGGATCTCACTGAAGCTTTTTGAACAGGGGAGTAACATGGTCAGGTTTTAGGAAGCAATAAAACTGACAAGCCAACTTTATTGGCATTGTCTGCACCATTTTCTCTCATATGCTTATGCTCACCATTATATTGAAGCTGACTAAGCAGTTTTGAACGAAGGGTCCTTTAAACAGATACTCTATAGGGTCACAAAGGATAACCCCTAGGAATTATATATTGAAAAAACAAACAGGCCTCACACACACAACTATTGGGGTAAAGAGGCTTACTTTATTCAAATCTTATAACATAATCTTATGTTGCATAAAAGCTATACGAAATGAATTGAAGCCTGAGGGAAGGAGTCTGAGAAGGGACAAGCAGGCTGGGATGATGGGAGAAAAAAGAAAAACAAACCACATGAAATATGGAGTCAGAGAACTTGGATTCAAATGTATAATATCTCTGTGTTGAACAAGTCATACAGCAGTATGATGGAAAAAGAGTGCTGAGCTTGGTATCAGAGAACTTGGCTTCAAGCCCTGGGTCTGCCACTCCCTACTTGTATAACATTAGACAAGTTATTTATTCTCGCTGGCCTGTTTCCTCATCTATAAAATAAATGGATGAATAGATGACTTTTGAGATTCCCTTTCAGCTATAAATGTTTGTCTTTGGGTTTGAGTTTCCTCATTTGTTCAAAATAAGGGAGAGGAGGGGAGGTGTAAGAACAGAGGACCTTTGGGTCTTTTACAGCTCTTAATCTATGGTCTAACTTCAACTTCCAGCTCTGTTACTTAGTAATTGTATAACTGTACAAGTAAGCCTAGAACAGCCACTAGCTCTGGAGTCAAAGGATGTAGATTCAAATCTCACCTTTAATGTTTATTATCTATATGACTATATGATGAGGTTTGGGGGTGCTAGGACACTGAGAATGTCAAGGCAGAGTTGCCTGGAATGAATTCACACATTCAAGCCTTCTCTTAGTTAAGTGGTGAAAAACTTATTGTAACATTTTAGCAAAAGCAGGCAAGTGTCCTTAAGGAAACTGTGGGAGAATCAGGATGGTGTCAGGGCTTATATGGAAATGGTGGATGGGAAAGGAATGCCAGAGATGATAATTAGGTGTTTTTGGAGGTGTCTGAGAGCTATGGATGAATGGGAAAATGTAGGGCATGTACCAGACATTAAGGGAGTTGTCAGAGGCATGGACCTCGGGTATCTGGTTCGAGGGAGAATTGTTGGGCCAACCAGGGACAAAAATCCTTGGGCTTGGCACCCCTGTGTCTGTTCAGATAAGAGAATGTATTCTGCAACAAGAGAAAATTTTCTCACAGGACAGGGACCTACTGAGAAATTGGGAGACTTCCAGAGACATGATCTTAGGGCTGGGGCTGGAGCACCCCATGATATAGGCAAGTGCCTTAACTTCTATAGAACTTAATTTATTCATCTGTAAAATGTAGAGTTAGACAAGTTCTTAACATTTTTTGCATGTAAAGCATATTGTAAACCATAAGACTCTAAATGAATTAGAGCCTAGAGAACATTTTAGTCCAGCTATTTTCCAACTTTTTGTTCTTAGGAGATTTTAACAATTATTGAGTCATCCAAAGAACTTTTATTTATGTAAATGTATTGTTATTGTATTGTTAATACAATTTGAAGACTTTCCCATCCGTTAATAGGCCCATGTGAGCTGTCTGAGTCACATGTAAGCCTGAGCCACAAGGGCCTGTGGTGGGAGGAGCTTGCCTAACGGGTGGAGCAGGAAGGGGTGCAATAGAGTTGAGAGGAAGTCAGTCAGTTTTGGGAGAGAGATGGTGGGAGTTACAGCTTTGAGAGAGAGGAGGCAGTCAGAGAGCAGTTAGCTGAGTGACAGCCAGGGAGAGATTTTGCTTGAGGGCGTTCTTTTGTGGGGAGGCACTGTGACTATGGCATTGGTGCTATGACACCTAACACTATTTACTGGATTAGAAATTAAAAAGGGGAAATTGTTAAAAAATTTTTATTTCATAATTCATTTAAAATAAACACATTGTTAACATAAATAACATTTAGAAATAAAAACTATATTTTCTAAAACAAAAATTTAGGGAGAACAACGATACCGGTTGATCTATTTTTCTCCTACTTGCTTCTGCATTCAATCTACTGTCACTTGTTATTTTGATTGAAATATATGGAGAAAATCCAGATTCACAACAGAAAGGTGGAAAATGGGAATAATTCAATATGCAAATAAGGTCTAGGTATTTTTATGAAAAGTTTTGACCTCAGGGATCCCTGAGGACCACTTTCTGAAGTCGAAAGGTTCATTTAGTGCAATTCTCAGGATTAATAAATAAAATAATTCATTAATAAATAAAAATAATTCATGTCGAGGGTTTTAAGATTAATAAATGTTAAGGTGGGGGAGGTCAGGGAGAAGAAGTTAGGAGACTGGAAGCTCCCTGAGGGCAGTGACAGAGGGTTAGACCAGTCCCTCTAGCGCTTGGCTACCCCTCCACACAGCAGCAACCTCCTAAGGACCAGGAATAAGTAAGAGAGGCAGGAGAGAGGTAGCCTGGACAGAGAAAGAGAACAGAAACGTATACGCAAGCGCACAAGCCACAAAACCCTCCCAAGCCGCTCCGACGCTCAGAGGGCGTGCGCGCACGCGTACATACGCGGCCCCCGAGGGACGCGCGCGTTCTTCCTCCTACAAAAACCTCACCTCACCCCACCCCCATCCCTACCCCACCCTCCAGACAACTTTTTCTCCTCCTCCAGTCTTTCCCCCCTCCCACTTCCTCCGCATACTGACCGGTGCCCGGAGGCCGCAAGCACGACTTGGACCGAACGTGCGAGCCGACGTGCCGACGTTGACACGTCTATGCGCACGCCGTGCCGGCTTCGGAGTGTTCCTCCTGGGCCCCGGCGCCCTCCTGTCCTCCCTCTCCCCTCCCTGTGTGGATCGGTCAGTCAGTTAGTTTGTACGTCTGCGCCGGCATCGGTGTTACCTCCGGCTGCCGTCGGCCTGAGTGACTGAGGGAGGCCGAGTCCTGGGCTTCCTCCCAGACGGAGGCAGTCGGACTGCCGTTTGTCCTCCCCGCCAGATGTGGAGATCGACTTGGAGAGGCAAAGTAGAAACGAAAGCGAGGAAGGTAGGAGATGGAGCTATGGCAAACGTGGGAGCCCCGGCTGCCGGGAGGTGCGGAGGGAGGTCAGCAAAACCAGGAAGTTGGGCTTGGCGGGGGGCCAGAGGTGCCGGACTCAGGCCTTAGGGGGATGGGGAGAAGAGTTTCTGCTTGCTAGAGTGTCGTCTTCACTTCAGAGCCCCAGGCTCGCCCTTGTAACTCTGCGCGGAGCTTGAGCTGTCAGTTGTCCCTCCCCCTCCCCCCTCTCGACCCCAGCCGGGCACCCTTTGCGAGTGGTCACCACCGATCATCCTGCACTTGTCCAGCCGGGCTGGGAGAATGGGCGAGTGGTGTGTGTGTGTGTGGGGGGGGGGAGGTCTGGAAGGTAGTCCCGTATGAAAACCAGGCTGTCAGCGCCCAAGGTGTGTCCGCCCCAGACTTGTCCAGTTGTTCCAAGCGTGTGTTTGGATGGTTTTCTGTAGCGTTTCTGTTCGAAGAAGAAACTTGTTACACTTTCGTTTCCTCTAGTGTGCCTATTTACGTTGGCTGTGCCTGGATCGGAACCATCTGTTTTCTGATACAGGTGTCAAGTAATGAATGCGTGGGTAGGTATTAGTGAAGAAAGTACAGGACCTAAGAACAGCTTTCTAGGGAACGTAAAAGTTAAGAAGAATGTGTAGGTTTGGTTGTTGTGTGTGATTGGAATACTGTCGCAATGGAGCCTTTGTAGTGGTGAGGAGGGAAACTAATGAACTTCGTTTTAATGACAGCTCGTTTAACCAGGTTTTCGTCTTTCTTCTTGGCTTCCCCGTTGAAGTGAAACTAACAAGCTGTCTCGACTTATTTCCAATGAGAGCTAAACAGCAAGTATTAATTAAGCGCTTATTGTTTGTTGGGCACTGTGCTGAGCTTCTGGTGCTATATGAGGGATGTCACATGTTCATTTCACGGTAGAAATCATAGTTTCACTTGAAAGAAGAGTGACCTATTTTACTCCAAGATTATGTTGAGTTGATGATACTACCACCAGATTTCATGAAAATGAAAACCACATTTCTGATTTTAAAGGTACTCAGAAATTACTTCTGTACTGTTAATAACTTTTTTTCTCCCTACTCTTCACTACTATATAGTTCCCTGTTATGCTTTATGATTGGGAAAAATATTAGTGATGCTACACCAGGAAAAAATTTTTTTTAGAGTAACTGTGTTAAAGGACTGGACATGGAGTCCGACCTAGTGATCATGAGCAAGTCAATTACTTCCTCTGAGCCTTGGTTTCCTCCTCTGCAAACTAGGAATAATAATATCTGTAATACTTCATTTGGACATTGTAGGGCTCCAGTGCAATTCTGTATGTAAAGAAAGTCTTACAAAACCATATAATTGTTAGTTTTTAGATCAGACCTTTTTCTATGTCATGGACTTCATTGTTAGTCTGGTGAAGCCTATGGCCTCCTCACAATAATGCTTTAAGATAATTCAAGAAATACTAAATGTTAGGTAAAGATTAGTGAAAATAATTATTTTCCCCATCCAAGTTCATGACTCCCTAAATCTAGTTTGTGGACCCCAGGTTAAGAACTCCTAGACAAAATCTGTGCTTACAGTCTTATTTATCTGCCTTTTTTCTCCCATTTGTCAGAGCATTTGCTCTTCTTCCTGGAGGCTTAATTTTAACTTAGACTGTTTTTTGAGGTAGGAAACTTGACATAAATTCATTAACTTACAGTTGGCCAAAATAAGTTTCTGTAATATTAAATTGCCACTATGTTTTCTTAACTGGTGTTAGATGAAGAAAACACAAAAATGCTCCACCTGTCTATTATAATCCTGTAATTAGTGCTAGACTTGACCTGCTTCTCTCACGAAGTAGTTAATATGAAAAAAAAAAGTAGTTAATATGCCTGTGTATAACCAATTAGATGAGGGAGTTCTTTTTATATTATAGTCTGGCTAAATATAAATATGAACAATACATTCTCTTTTCAGCCACATCTTTCTTTATCACACTTGATGTATCTGAGTCCCAGACTCGGGATAAGTCTGTTCAAGTATTAGATCATGGAAGAATTTTTCACCTCAAGTTTGGGTCAGTGCAACATAAATATATTGGCAGGCCTTCAGCACTGGATGTTCAGTGTCATTTAGATTTATTAGTGTGATTGTGGATTTTGAGGGGGGGCCTTAATGCTTTACATAGTATTGTGATGTGATGAAAGGCAACATGACATAGTGGACTTCAGAGTCAAGGCTATTTAGGTTTAAGTCTCTATCTCTGACACATAGTGAACTTTACAATTACATATCTACTTTTATAGAATCCTCTTCGGAGACACCTTACACTGTTTAAAAACACTGGAGGATGTCAGTCACCAAGCCTTTATTGTGCTAAGTGCTGAGATACCAAGAGAAGCAAAAAACATAGTCCTGGGACTTAAGGTCAGCCCTTAAGGAGCTCATATTCTCATGGGGGAGACACCATTCAAATATTTAGATACCTAAGTTGTATGTACAGAGTAGAGGGAAGGTACTCTCAGAAGGGAAGGCATTGGCAGCTGGGAGACTTGGAAAGGTCTCCTGTAGAAGATGGGATTTCAGCTGAATCTTGAAGGAAGCTAGAGAAACTAAAAAGCAGTGGTGAAAAGGGAGAGCATTTCAGGCAATGATACATTGATAGGAGATGTGAAGAAGAACATGTAGGCCAGAGTAGCTGGATTGTGGAGTGCATGAAAAGATGGTAGGGAGAAAGGTATAAGAAGACTGGAAAGGTAGGAATGGACCACATTATGAAGAACTTTACATTACAAATAGAGGATTTTATATTTGATTCTGGCAATAATGGGGAGCCACTTAAGTTTACTGAGTACAGGGTTACATAGTTATAATTGAAGAAATCATTTTGGCAACTGAATGGAGGATGACCTGAAGCGTGGAGGACCAAACAAGGATAGCAATCCTTAACTTTCAGTTTAGATAGGAAATCTCAAGTTGATTAAGTTGTTTGCAATGTCTAACATAAATTGTTGGTGTCATTAATTTTCTTGTTGCATTTAAAGTGATTCCTACAGGGATTTGCCATCAATTGGTGGCTTTGAGGGTTTACTCAGTATGAAATTGTTCTGCATCTTAGAAATTAATTTTTTTGGAAACATTTTTGTGTTCATAAGCCCCTTCAACTTAATTTCAGTACTTATTTGCTTATTAAAAGTAACACTTTTCTTGTTCATGAATTTAACATTTATTTTAGTAATTAGTTAGAAAAGTTAAGAGAAAGTTGCTTGGAATATTGCAGTCATTTAATAAAACACTCATTGATTATAAAATTACAAAGATGTTTTAGCTATTTAAGAAAAGATTTGAATTTTTTCCTTTTTTAATCTTTTTTTCCTTAATAGTATTTTTTCCAATTAAACATAGTTTTCAACATTCATTTTTGTAAAATTTTGAGTTCCGAATTTTTCTCCCTTCCTCCCTTCCCTCCCCCTCCCTAAGAAAGCAAACAATGTAATACATAGGTACAGTCATGTTAAACATATTTCCACATTAGTCATGCTGTTAAAGAAGAATCAGAACAAAAGGGGAAAACCACGAGAAAGAAAAAAAAAAACAAAAAAAATAAAGTGAAAATAGTGTTCTTTGATCTGAATTCAGACTCCATAATTCTTTCTCTGGATGTGGTTAGCATTTTCCATCACCAAGTCTTTTGGAATTGTCTTGGATCATTGTATTGCTAAGAAGAGCTAAGTCTATCATAGTTAATCATTGCAGGATGTTGCTATTGCTATGAACGATGTTCTCCTGATTCTGCTCACTTCCCTGAGCATCAGTTCATGTAAGTCCAGGTTTTTCTGAAGTTAGCCTACTCATCATTTCTTATAGCACAATAGTATTTCATTACATTAATATATCACAACTTGTTCAGCCATTCCCCAATTGATGGGCATCCCCTCAATTTTCAATTCTTTGCCATCACAAGAAGTGCTGCTATAAATATTTTTGTGTATGTGGGTGCTTTTCCCTTTTTTGTGGTCTCTTTGGGGTACATACCTAGTAATGGTATTTTTAGATCAAAAGGGTATGCACAATTTGGTTGCCCTTTGGGCATAGTTCCAAATTGCTCTCCAGAATGGTTGGATCAGTTCACAACTCCACCAACAATGCATTATTGTTCCATTTTCCCCACATCTTCTCCAACGTTTATCATTTTCCTTTTTTTGTTGTATTAGCCAATCTGATAGGTATGAGGTGGTACCTCAGAGTTGTTTTAATTTGCATTTCTCCAATCGGCAGTGATTTAGAGCATTTTTTCATATGATTATAGATAGCTTTAATTTCTTCCTCTGAAAACTGCCTTTGAGTCTTTATCAGTTGGTGAATGACTTGTATTCTTATAAATTTAATTCAGTTCTCTATATATTTAAGAAATGAGGCCTTTATCAGAGACACTGTAAAAATTGCTTCCCAGCTTTCTGTTTTCCTTATAATCTTGGTTGCATTGGTTTTGTTTGTGCAAAAACACTTGTCAGGAAGTAGGTAGCATTCTTCATCACTGATCTGAAATCATAGTTGGCCTGTCCATTGTTTAGAGTTCTTAAATCTTTCTAGCTTGTTAATTTTAAAAATGTTATTATGCAAATTGTTTTACTGGAATGCTCACTTCTCTGTGTATCAGTTTAAGTCTTCCCAAGAACCATCCTTAATTGCTAATTAATTTATGGAATTATTAATTAAATAAAGGAAGATCACAAGGAGGGCCCTTTGGGTCAAGTAGGGGCAGGCATGCCCAGTTTCTTGTATCCTTGCTGGGAAAGATCATGATGTCAGTGGGGAATAATTCTTCAATTGCACTGTAATAAGGCACAGAGCATACAGGGGCAAATGGCACAGAAAGTACAAGGACAAACACCATGGAGATACAAAGGCAGACTTCATGGGCACAGGGATGGGGTGGTAGAGTAAGGCAGGCGGTGTGGGGAAAAGAATGAGAACGGGGAGCAGCACCGGGAGTCACTTACATATTCATGGATTGGAGTTGGAAGCACTCGAGCAGCAGGGAGTCAGGAGATGAAAAAGTGCTTGGGGGGTAGGAATTTAGGGTTTTGTTTTTATGGGGTTCTGATGGGAAACAGACTCTTATTCATGCCACTTTGGGTTTAGTTCATTAACATATCCGCATCATAAAGTAATCAACAACATTTAGTGTTCTACCACTCTTGGTGCTGATGTCTGGTGCTTATCTGAGGCTTACTGACCATGGGCAATTAGCAGGACCAAAGGACCTGGAAGGCCTTGATTTAGCACAGTCTCAGGATGTGACTTTTAGATGATTTGAGGCAGTTTGCAGGTAACTGTTACGCTGTCTTTATCTATGGGATTTCCCCTTTATAATTCTTGTTATTGTTTCTTTATACTGGCTACTTATGAACTTATTTACTAAAGTAACTAGAAGGGGTCGTGGTCAGGGGAACTGGAACAAAGTACAATTTTAATATACGTCTCCTTAATAATTTCTTACAGCACAGTAGCTTTCCATTACATTCATATACAGTTATTTGTTTAGCCATTGCCAGTTGATGTGTATCCCCTTGGTTTCTAGTTCTTTTCTACCACAAGAGTTTCTGTAATTAGTTTTGTATGGGACCTTTTGCTTTTTCTTTGTTCTTAGAGTATTGACTTAGTAGTGATGTCTCTATGTAATGATAATAATAATAATTTTAACTAGGTGCTTTAAGGTTTACAAAGTGCTTTACATATGTTATCTCATTTGATACTCAGAGTGACCCTGTGAGGTGGACACTATTATTATACCTGTTTTACAGATGGGGAAACTGAGGCACAAACCAGTTAAGTTGCCCATCATTACATAGCTTTTAAGTGTCAGAGGCAAGATTTGAACTCAGGTCTTCCTGACTCAAAATCTAGTGTTATAATCTACAGTGCCACCTAGCTCCTTTCAGAGGGGTAGTGGATATGTGCACAGTTTAGTAACTTTTTGAACATAATTCCACATCATTTTCCGTAATGACCACACTAATTTTCTTCCACCAGTAGTGCTTAATGTGCCTATTTTCCTGCAGCCCCTCTAACTTTTGCCATTTTCCTTTTTTTAAATCAACGTTGTCAATCTGATAGATAGGAGTTTTAACCTCAGATTTGCTTCAGTTGTTTATCTAATATTAGTGACTTTGAACATTTTTTTTTCATATGTCTATAGACAACTTAATTTTTTCCCCCTTGAGAATGGCCTATTCACATCTCTTGACAGTTTATCAGTTGGCATGGCTCTTATTCTAAATCATTTTGAATCAATTCCTTATATATTGTGGAAATGAGACCTTTGTCAGAGAAACTTGCTATAAAGATGATTTTTTTCTCATTTAGTTGGTTTTGGTTTATCAAAAAAGTTTCAATTTTATATAATCAAAATTGTTCATTTTATAATCTGGTATCATTTTTATCCCTTGTTTGGTCATGAGCTCTTCCCTTATCTATCAGTCTGAAAGGGAATTCCTTTCTTTCTCCTCTAATTTGTTTATGGTGTGACCTTTTATATCTAGATTATGCATTCATCTAGAGGAAAAAGTATAATAGTAGTCTTGATGAGTATATGTTAAGAAAATTGAGTGAAATAAAACTGCATAGGTAGGTTGGAGGCAGATTGTAATAGACCTTAAATTTCAGGGTTGGAAATTTGTATTATATTCTGTACATTGTCCCATAAAAGCAGAGAACAAATAGATGGATGTTATTTTGTTTTGTTTTGTTTTTTGTTTTAGTTAGGGGAGTGATGTGGTCAGTCCTGTGTGTTGGGAAATTATTTTGACAGCTGTCTGAAGGATGGATTGGAGAGTGGAGAGGCTAGAGACAAGGAAATCATTACAATAAATAGTACAGGTATAAATGATAGGGCTCAACTAAAGTGGTAGGAATAATGTGAATGGAGAAGAAATGATGGATGTGACATACAGTGTCACTGTAGAATTGACAAGACTTGGTAGTTTTGGATGTGTGGGTGAAGAGAGAAGGGGAAAGGGAGGGATAATTTAGAGGTACAAGCGTGGGTAAGTGGGAAAAATTGAACAGCATATGTAGAAGTGTTAATTGATTTGGAATAAGAAGAGTTGGGTATATTTCCTAGCCCTGGCAAGTCATTTAGCCTCTTTGGAACTTAGTTCTTCATCTGTAAATCTGTGATGGTGCTATTAGGGCACATGGAAGAAATATAATTGAGTTTGAGATGCTGGTAAAACATTAGGTGGAGATGCTTGATAGGCAGTTGGAAATGTAGTACTGTAGCTCCTTTCAAAGGAGAGAAATCAGAGCTAGATATATAGATTTGGAAATCATTAACATAGTGGTAATTGAAGACATGGGAGTGTCTTAGAAGAGTATATAGAGAAGAGCTGATTAAGGACCGAACTTTGGGGGATATCCTTTTTTTAAGTAGATGGGAAGAATGTGAAACAAGGAAGCAGATATTGGAGTAGTTAGACAGGAAAACAAGGAGAGAAGAGTGTTAGACAAGCCAGGGAAAGAGATATCAAGGAGACGAGAGGATAGTCAGAAATATCTGATGCTGTAGAAAGGTTAATAAGGCGAAGGACTGAAGAAAAGGCATTGTATTTTATCATTAAGATGATTTTGGAGAGAACAATTTCACTAGTGATGAATCGATCAGACTGCTAGGGTTTGAGGTTTGGTAGCTTAGTGAGTCAGTGAGTATAGGTTTCTAGAAATTTGGTAATGAAGGAGATGAAAGGGAGAGAGTACTTTCCTGAGATAGAAGACTTGACATGTTTGTAAACAGAAGATTAGGAAAATTTAGTAATTAGAAAAGGAATGACTATCCATACTCTAGGTCCCCAACAGGGGAGACACGATCTAGAGCACAGTAAAAGGGTTAGCTATCAAAGAGGGTGATCTCATTCTGGAATTTTTCCTCTGATTTTTCATAACCCTCCTCTACCCTGTTTCTCCTCCTACTTGTCAGACCATTCTCATCATTTTTTCTGGATCTTCATCTGTATCTCACCCTGTAATTGTGAGTGTACCCCACAAGTGTGTCCTGGCATTTCCCCTCTATACTTTCATTTTTGGTGACCTCATCAGCTTCCGTGAATTCAGTTATAAAGCAGGCGACTCCTAGATTTTATATCCAACTAGTTTCTCTTCTGAGCTCAAGTTCCATAAAACCAACAACCTGCTAAACATTTTGAATGAGAATTTGCCTTAGGAATCTCAAACTCAGCATGTTCAAAATAGAGAACTTACTATCTTTCTGTCTAAACCTGTCCCTTTTCCTAACTTTTCAGTTTCAGTTAAGAGGACTGTCATACTACCAGTCACCCAGATTTGCAAGGACTCCTGGACTCCACATTAACCCTTACCCCGCATATTCATTCAGTTGCCAAATTTTGTCATTTCTGCGTTCACAGCATCTTGCTCCAATCTGTTCCTTTTCTCCACTCAGAGGCTTGGCATTCAAACTCTTACCTTGACTATTTCAAGAGCCTACTAATTGGGCTCTTTACATAAAGTCACTTATTTCTCTAAACTGCCCTCTATATAGCTGCCCAGTGATATTCCTAAAAGTCACTTCTAGCTATGTTACTCCTCTGCTAAGTAAATTACAGAGACTCCCAGTTACTTCTAGGATCAAATACAAATTCCTCTGTTCAGCATAATGTACAAGTCAACTGGATTCAGAACATAGTGAACTAGCTGGCCTAGTCTGAAAGTCCCCAAACCATGCCCCAGATACTGTGTTGGTCAATAGAGATACAAAGACAAAAATGAAAACAGTCCTTGCCCTCAAGGAGCTTCATTCTGTTGGAGAAAAACAGCAGGACTACACAAGTATATAAATTTGGGGAAAAGGAGATGGCATTAGCAGCTGGATGGGATCAGGAAACATCTCATGTAGGAAGTGACACTTTGATTGAGCTTTGAAAAAGCTAGCGATTGGGAGGTTGAATTGATGGGAAGTAATAGTTTGGGGGAAAAGAAAAGAGTATCAATAAAACATTTAAAAATACACAGAATAAAGCAAAGAAGTTTAGAAGGGCACAAACAGGGCAATTTCATTGTTACTATGTAGAATGCAGCTATGTTTTGAGGCCACCCAGATGTAAGAAAAAAAGAACATTCATTTTTAATAATTGCATAACTTCAAGTTTTCTGAAAATGGGTATTTCGTGTATTGCTCAGATTTAGTTGTTACTTGATTGAAACTGACAATAAGGATGGAAAAACTAAATGAAATATAATTGATCACTTAATGGTTCTAAGCAGTGTTGGTAATTTGAAAGAAGAAAAATGATCTGTGTTTATAGAATGCCACTCTTCGTTACTGTTCTAATTATAATCATCTGTTAGGATCTATCCTTATATGAAGTTTGCATAAAATTTTGCAAATATATTCAATATCTTCATTTAATTTTAAAAAACCAGTATTTTATTATTTAACAATTTCAGTTTCACAGTTAGGAGCTTGTATTTGTGTCAGACTCCCTGTACTCTTTAATGTGGGCAGACCCTATTTGTTTCTGAGTGTGGTGACTAAGACCCTCCCTTCTATAGGAATTATCTGATCTTGTTTCCTGCTGTGGTTTCAGGCCCATGTTGCCTGGATATTGCATTAGAAAAAGTGCTTCTCAGGGCCTAATTGTTGCCAAACTTCTAGGCTTTCCTATGTTCTGTGCTTCTCTTGGCCTGTTTTCCTTTTGTGGGATTAGGCTACTATGGACTATGTCTTCCATCACATTGGCTTATTTCTGTTGAGAACTTCTGCAGGATTCTGATAGTCATTTTGTATATTCCCTTGTCTAGATTGAGGAGTTTGTAGGTGATTCTCTTTGACTTTCTTTATCACTGTTCCTTTTGTCTCATTTTTAGAGCTTTACTGGGGTGTCTGTAAGGGACCTAGTCTTTTTAGGTCCTAATATATAAACATTTTCCCACGCTCTTGCTGGTTATTTTAAAACTGCAGTTATTTTTTTTAAGTCTTCTGTAATAGTCTTCACAGAAGTGTATACAAATGCAACTTTGAACATTCACTTCAGCATTAGTGATATCTTTTGTTGACCCACAGAATTTAGTAAAAATCCTTTCAAATTATGACACTGATTGTGTTCTAATGAGCAAGATATGCTCTAGGGAAAGTTAACTTGAGGAAGAAGATAACAATCAAAATTTATGTATCAGAAATGTACTTTACTCCATTATCTTGACAAGTATAATTTTGTAATTATTTTGATAAGATACATGGAGCCTTTTAAAATGTTCTTTGGCATATTGCATAAAAGTAATGTTATCTCACTAATATGTGGCCTCATTACTAACCCCTGCTATTAAATTTCTTTCAGAAAGCAGGTGAGACTGTCAGGTATTTTCCTTAGGGTTTATCAAGTTTGTGGATTAGCAAAATGAAATTTAATGAGTTCTAACTGGCCTCTTTTTTGAGGGGAGTAAGGGAATTAGGAGATTACCATTTGTGAAATGTGTTGAATTGATAGAAGTAAAAACTGAAGTTCCTTCTTTATTCATAGGCCAATCTGGGGCAAAATTCCATATACCATTTTTCTAATGTGTCTTGATTCTGAAGTGACTGACTTGACAAAACATTCATCCTTTGACTGTTTGTTTCTGCTCTTTTCTGCAAAGACTATAAAACTGTTGGTGATTATTTTTGCTGAGTATGCCTTTCCTCTATGAACTTGCCTGGGCATGCTTTTAATTTCACATAGGCTGCCTGACAGCTTTGTCTTTTCATCACCTTTGCTTTGGGGCTGACTCTCACTAGCCACTTGGTAGTTTGATAATAATAAATTTGCAATGAATTTAGATAGGTTTGATATTGTTACTGTATTTTTTAAGTGGCTCTTTATTGCTTGGAAATGTGTTGTAATTTTAACTATATAAATCTTGGGTATACCTTGGTTGGTACATTGGCCTCAAGATTTTTTTGTGGTTTATAGTTTTGAATGAAGCTTCCCTTTTTATTATTTCCTCTTGGATTTTATTGCCATATAAGGAAGGATTTATTAAACACTGAATATAGATATATTGTTCATATTTGCAGTTTCAACTTGTATCCAGCTACTTTATAGAAGCTATTTTGTCTCAATTAGCTTCTTACCTGAGTTTCTGGAATTTTGAAAGTAACCATTATGTATGTCAGACTCAAATGGGAGTAGTTGTCTCTATTCTTTTCCTAATTGTTCTCAAATTTTAAGGCTGTCACATAACATCGGAGAAAGAGGAAATTCTTGCTTTACTCCTGTATTTATTCAGAAAGCTTCTGTGGTTTCCTCATTACATATAATGCTATCCTTTGGTTTTATAGTTGTTTTTTTTAAATTATTCAAAATAGCTTTTCTGTGCTTGTGCTTTGTAGAATTTTTTTTTTCATAAGTAAGGTTTATATTTTTTTAGAGGCTTTTGCTGCCTCTTGAGATATAATTATGTAGTTTGACATGTTTTTTTTGTTGTGATTAGTTGTCTTTTGTATTTTGTATAAATCTAATTTAGTCATGGTGGATAATTTTTTGGATTATGTTGCTTTAATATTTTTGTTGCCTGGTTTGTATTTCAAAGCTTTAAGTCAATAGTATTCATTAGTAATATTGGTCTGTAGTTATTTTTCTTTGAGTTATCCTTCCCTGATTTAGCCATTACAATTGTATTTGTCTCATGAAAGTATTTTGATAGAGTGTATTTTTTCTTTTTTTTGGAGGGGGGAAGGCAGGGCAATTGGGGTTAAGTGACTTGCCCAAGATCACACAGGTAGTAAGTGTGTCCAAGTGTCTGATGCTGGATTTGAACTCAGGGCCTCCTGACTCCAGAGCCTGGTGCTTTACCCATTGCACCATCTAGCTGCCCACTAGAGTATATTTTTTCATGTGTAATATATCCGTTCTTTAAAATTTTGATAGAATTCATTTGTAAATTCATTTGGACCAGGGCAGATAGTTCTTTTATGCTAGTTCACTTTCATTTTTAAAAATTTGATGTCTTTGAAATTAAGGTCTTTATTTCATGTCTGTTAATTTGGATATTATATATTTTTTGTAGATAATCTCTGTTTCTTTCAATTTTCCCATTTTGATGCTTATAATTGTAGAGTGGGTACTATTAATTACTTTTATTTCTTTGTTGTGATTTTAGCTTGTTCATTTTTTTATTTGGTTACATTGCAGGGTTTCTTAAAGAAAAAAAAAAAAACTTCTGTTCCAGGTTATTTAAATTAATTTAAATTTTACAGGTAGGGAAATTCTTTGACTCACATATTCTTTGATCTATGGAAAATACTTCCCCTTTTCCTATTTTTTCAAGCCAAAGAAATAAATAGTTCTTGGAAGTTTTATAATATAGAAAACATGACTAATATCTTCGTTATTTAAAAACTTTGTTGAAACCAAGGTACTTGAATATTCCACTGTTCAATCAACATATTAAATGTCTATACTGTGTTAAATTTTGAGGTAGACAAATTAGATGATACCGCCCCAGTATTGCTTTGGTTTAATAATTGATTAAATATATGATTAGAGATAAGAGTATATATGTTGTAAAAACCAAGAGGTTTTATTTATGTCTTTTGTTTTAATATTTTGAAATATTTGCTAGAGAGGAAAAAATCCTTGAGAAATTATTTGCCCTTTTCCTAAAGTATAAATTAATAGAATTATTTGCTGAATAGTAAGTGAATCCAAAGTAAAATCTGCCTTATGTAAAACATCTTTGGGAAAAGCCTTGATACTTGAAATGTCATGACTATAAATGTTGGAAGATTGCATATACATATTTTTTTTGTTTTGTTTTTGGTTTTTTTGTTTTTTCTTGCAGGGGGAGGGCAGGGCAATTGGCGCTAAGTGACTTTCCCAAGGTCACACAGCTAGTAGGTGTGTCAAGTGTCCCAGGCTGGATTTGATCTCAGGTCCTCCTGACTCCAGGGCGGGTGCTCTACTCACTGTGCCACCTAGCTGCCCCACATATGGATATTTAATAAAAATAATGGAAATTCATTTATCCCCTTTTCTGTTTTGCTTCTAAATTCTTGACAAATATTACAAAATATATTGTGGCACTATCTCTTCGAACTTGCTTAAGACTCATGTAAATTGATTAGTTGTATTAATAAGATTTCAGAGAGAAAGTAAAAATTGTTCATTTTTTATTGTCAGGAGTCCTTGTGACTGTAGACTGTGGATTTAAAAAAATAGGCAATGAAAGTGGTTAAGGTAGAGATATAGATAAGTATTGGGACAATATCTATGTTTCTAGGTGAACTCAATATAAGAGTTGGAATATTTTTAACTAATAGCACAGGAAAATGAAAATGTTTCAAGACATACAGTTTTGGATGCTTTATTTTTATTACTAGTATATAAAATAATATTTTTTTGTTGTGTTCAGAAGACAAGAAACATTGCTTTTGAAAAAATAAAATGCTAAAACTTTCCTGGTGGGAAAGCATGAGCAATGTGTACATGCTCATAAGTCACTACAGTTTTAATTAGAACTGCTGGCGAACGTGGCATTAGGAGTTCTGGAGATACTGTATTGTTTAGAAAGATGTCAGTACATTTAGAAGTGCAAAAGAATATCCTTTTTGACATATTCAGAATTCACTTTCCATTATTCACTGTCTTAGCCCTATGAAGATGTAGAGCCACTTGAAAAGGGTATATGTATAAAGGTGAGGAGGAAAGATAATTAGCCTTGCCTCAGTGCAATGCTATTGGTATGAATTTAGCCCTCCTCCCTCTTATTATTGTCATAGTGTTTTAACATTTCCTTATTCTGAGAGAATTCTATTACATATCCCTGAGGAGGGTTGAGAATCTGCCATATACATTTTAAACTAGTAATATTTTTATCATAACAAATGAAATATATTAACAGCAGATATATTTAAATAACTTTGTGTTGAAAAGGTGGAAGGTTTGTCTTTATGAATTTGTAATAGTTATTTCAGCAAATTTTTTTTTTGTAGAGATGAATTTATTTGACTTGATTACTAAAGAAAAAACAACCAAATAAATATCTTGTGGTTTTGTCTGTTTCAGGTTTTAGGAATTGAAATAAGATTTCATTTCTTCTTTATGGATCACTGAATGAATAATATGGACTTACCTCGTCTTACAGGAGCATTGCGCTCCTTTTCAAATGTCACCAAACAAGATGATTATAAGGAAGAATCGGCTGATTTAATGGTAACAATTTTTATATGAAAGGCATTGTAAAACACTCACATATGCACATAGACTCAAATATACACTTAGTCTCATTTCTTTAAGATTGAATTCTCTTAGGTTTCAAAGAGTACTCATGTAAAAATTCTTTCTGTAGGATCATCTATAAGGTAATATGCTAAGTAGATGTTAGCCAGGCGAATCCAAGGTAAATGTAGTCAGCTTTTCACTTAGATCATCACTATACCTTGTTGGATTGAAGTAGATACAGTAGTAACACCTGGAAATAGAATAGGGTGGTGTGTTTTTGAGTTTGTGGTGTTGTTATTGTTAAGTTGTTTTAAGTCATGAATGATTCTTTGTGACCCCATTTGGAGTTTTCTTGACAAGGATACTGGAGTGGCTTGCCATTTACTTCTTCAGCTCATTTTACAAATGAGGAACTGAGGCAAACAAGGTTGAGTGACTTGCCCGGGGTCATATAACTAGGAAGTGTCTGAAGCTGGATTGGAACTCAGATAGATGAGTCTCCCTAATACTTTATCCACTGTGCCACTTAACTGCCTTGAGTTTGTATACAGAGTCTCAGAACTTTGTTGAGTGGAGCCTTTCCTCACATGTTATATTCACATTAACAGTGGACTTATACCATGGTAGTTACAACTGGTTTCCTATTCCTTGAGTGGGATAGCTATTTCTATGCTTATGTTTCCCCCTGTATTCTTTTTTTCCTCTTTTTTTTCTTTCCCTAATTTTCAGTTCTAAATTCTCTTTCTCCCTTCACACCTTCCCCCATCATACTCATTATAAACATTTGAAGTCATATAAAACATTTCTAAATTAACCATGTTGTTGGGGGGAAAGCAACAAACAACAAAAATAAAGGAAAAATATTCTTCAATCTGTGCTGAGTCCATTAGTTTTCTATCAGGAAGTGGATAGCATTTTTCATTGTGAATCATTTGGAACTATTGTGAATCATAGCGATTATCAGAGTTGCTAAATCTTTCCGAATTGATTATTGTTACAATATTTCTGTTATTATGTACATTGTTCTCCTGGTTCTGCTCACTTCTTTTTGCATCAATTCATATAAGTCTTCCCAGGTTTTTCTGAAGTCATCCCCTTAATCATTTCTTACAGCACATAGTATTCCATCACAATCATATACTACAACTTGCTCAGCCATTCTCCAGTTGATGGGCATCCACACAATTTCCAGTTCTTTGCCACCAAAAAAGAACTGCTATAAATATTTTTATCTATATGGATAGATTCTTTACCTTTTTTAAAAAATTTCCTTGAGGTTTATACCTATTGCTGGTATTGTTGGATCAGAGGGAATGCACAGTTTTATAGAACTTTGGACATAATTCCAAATTTTTCTCCAGAATGGTTGGACACTTAGTTCACAGCTCCTCTAATAGTACATTAATATACCTTTTTTTTTTAACTTTCCTTCGGTGTTTATCATTTTCTTTTTCTGTCATCCTAACTTGAAGGATGTGAAGTGTCACTTCAAAGTTGTTTTAATTTGCATTCCTCTAATTATTAGTGATTTTGAGCATTTTTCCACATAACTATTGGAAGCTTTGATTTCTGTTTCTGAAAACTGCCTGTTTATATCCTTTGACCATTTATCAATTGGGGAATGGCTCTTACTATTGCAAATTTGGCTCTGTTCCTCATATATATTTGAGAAGTGAGACCTTTGTCAGAGAAACTTGCTGTAAAATTCCCTCCACCCCCGGTTCCTTCTTTCTAATTTTGGCTGCATTGCTTTTCTTTGTGTAAAATCTTTTTTAATCTAATGCAAACACAATTAGCCATTTTATTTCCCATGATCCTTTCTATCTTTTATTTGGTGATGAACTTTTCTTCTCTCTGTAGATCTGACAGGTAATATTCTCTGCGCTCTCTTAATTTGCTTTGATAGCACTCTTTATTTCTGTATCATGTACCAACTTTGGGCTTATATTGGTATACAGTGTGAGATGTTGGTCTATACCTGATTTCTGCCAGATTAGTTTTCCAGTTTTCCTAGCAGTTGTTTTTAGATAGTGAATTCTTACCCCAATAACTGTGATCTTTCAGCTTATCAAACACTAAATTATTGTGCCCCTTTGTTTCTGTACCTAATTTATGTACCTAATTTATTCCATGGATCAACTAATCTATTATCTAGTACCAAATTGTTTTGGTAATTACTGCTTTGTAGTATAGTTTGAGATCTGGAACTTCTCTACCCCTCATTTACATGTTTTTTGCATCGATTCCCTTGAGGTGCTTGACCTCTTGCTTGTTAGTATTTCATAAAGTAATAAAATATAGTAGTATTATATAATTTATTATAACAAAGTAGTATTCTATAAAGTAATTCTTTGTTAGTTTGATTGGTATGGTACTCCTCCGTTATTTGTAAAGGTAGACATTAAAAACACACAGAAGAAGTCTGTGTAGGCCAGCCTGTAAATCATAGGTGCTTTAAGTTGTAGTTTTCTTTTACAAAACAGTATGACACATCTATACATATAGTGGCTACTTTAGGAAAAAAAAAACTGTAATGTGGAAGAATCTCCCTTATGTAAGTGTAACTTTAATGTAATCAGTCTGATAACTTAGTGAAATGGTTTTCCATGGTCTGTTTAGGTGTCAAGTTTATCTAGACAATTTTACTCTGTAAGCTAGTGTGCAGAGAGGATTCTGCTAGGGTAAAATCCATGTAGAATTGTATAAATTCACTTCTATTAGACTTCTTCCATCCCTTTCCCATTGAGGATGACTCTTGAGATACATTTCTCATTGTGTACTCTTTGATCCAGTGACAGTGGCCTCCTTAATGCTTCTGAAACAAGACATTCCATCACCTGACTTCTTCTGTTTATTTTCCCTGGTTGTCCCTCATGCCCTGAATTCTCTCCCTTCTCATCCTTGTCTTCTGTCTTCCTTGCCTTCTTTAAAGTCTCAGCTAAAGTCTCACCTTCTGCAAAAAGCCTTTCCCATTCCTTCTTAATTTTACTGCCCTCCCCCTTTGATTACCCCAAATTTTTCCGGTATTTACATTGTTAGTATATTGTCTTCTCCATCATACAGTGAACCTCTTGAGAACCAGGACTGATTTTTGCTTTTCTTTGTATTCTCAGAACTTAACACAGTGCTTGGCACCATAGTAGGTGTTTAGTAAATGCTTGTTGATTTTCAGGATATATGTGTATTTGTCAGTATCTAAGGTGAAGTTTGTGTTTTCAAATAGTATCTTTTATTCCAGAAACCTCAATATACTCTGTTATATTAGTCATTTCTTTACTTAACTCTTGTATTTAATACAAAATTTTTTAGTTCTGTCAGACAAGAAAGGCTTTTTTGTAATGAATATAACCAATTATGTTCCAAATTTTGGAAATCTGTATCCTGCTCATTTTAGCATTTCAGAATGTCAGGTTACATTTGTGGCTCATTTGAGGTACCACCTCCCTGAGAAAGCCTTGCTGATCTCCTAAATACTCTCATTCCTTTAGTGGTACTTGTATCTACTTATTTTTGTACATGTTATGTTGCAGGGTGTAGGTGCTTAATAAAGGATTGTTGAATTATATTATCCTTGAAATTCTGCCTCCGTATGCACCATATGTATGGATAATTGTGCACCTTTGACTCAAACATAAAAAAAGACAATAATATGTATTCTTATAGTGAACACACTCTTGATAATATTGTGAAGCAGTGTGACGAATTATGTAGAGCTCTGGATTGGAATCAAACCTAGGTTTGAATCCTTGCAACAGCAACTTCCCAGCAGTGTGACTCCATGCAAGTTACACAGGGCTGTCGTCGGGATCAAATGAGATCCTGCTTGTAAAGTGCTTCGCATACTTTAAACCACTATGGAAATGTTAACTATTGTAATCATTTATGGTACAATTCCCTTTGTCTTTACTTTTTACAATAAAGGTTGAATGAATGATACTAAATTGTTGAACAAGGTAATCAAAGTAAGACATTTAAAACTTGTGAGACCAGCTTTATTAGTGGAACTAGTCATTATTATATATAGTAATAGGGTATGTCTTTGAAAAAAAAAGTCACTTTATTCATTTAATCATCAAGTATTTTTTATTAAGGTCCTGTTATATTACAGTCAGTGTATGATAACAAAAATGAAAATGAAACAGTCTCTGCCCTCAAAGGGTTTATATTTTATAAGGAGAGGCAAATATGTACAAAATATAATCCATAGAGGTAGAAATTAATTTTTAGGGAGAGTCATTGGAGCTAAACTTTGAAGGAAATTAGGGATTCTAAGGAGAAGCTGGATGGTACAGTATATAGAGTGCTGGGCCTGCAATCAGAAGACTCATCTTCTTGAGTTCAATCTGGCCTCAGACACTTACTAGCTGTGTGACCCTGGGCAAGTCATTTCACCACATTTGCCTCAGTTCCTCATCTACAAAATGAGCTGTAGGAGGAAATGGCGGATTGCAACCAAGGAGTTCTAAGAGGCAGAAGTAAGGAGAAAGCCAGTTTGGCTGGACATGAAAAGGAATAAAGTGTAATAAGGTTTGTGTTAGCTTATGGCATATAGAACAAAACAATGGAAGCTGACAAAATATGAGCTTTAAATAAAGCTAATTTTGACAACTGTAAATTGTAATATGATGAATAAAGAGGGCTTGGGTTCAAATACCGCTTCTGAGGCTTACTACCTGTATGCTTTTAGACAAGTCATTTAATATCCCTGAGCCTCAGTTTCATCATCTGTAAAATGATGAGGTTGGGCTAGATAACTTTTGAGGTCTCTTCTAACACTAGATCTGTGATCTTCTATGTGATTTTATTTATTTCTTGGTGGGTGGACTTGATGCATAATGCACTTTGCAGAATTTGTAATGGATTTCAGAAAACACTTGTCTGAGTTACACTTTTTTCCTCCCCCAGGTGAAGCGATCCAAACTTCAGAAACAAATTTCAGATTTAGGACTCACATGGAATAAGATTGTAAAATTTGTGGATGACAATCTGGAGAAGAAGGAAGTGCAAGTTGTGAATGAAGACTTAAAAGATATATTGCGAGCAGCAAAGCAGATAGGTAAAAGTTAAATGTTTAAAGGACTTAAACACTTTAAAAGTACTATTACTTGTAGGACGTGGATAAGACAAAGTAATTTTTTTTAAAACTCTGTGAGCTTCACTTTCCAACAAAAGCGCTTGTTTCAGCCAGTCAGTTAACAACAATAAGCAATATAATAACCACAGTGATAGCTTTTATGTAACCCTTTAAGGTTTTCAAACTGGTTTTCATTTAGTATCTCATTTGATTTTCCCAACAGCTCTATGAGGTGTAGGTGCTATTATTACTCCCATTTTACTGATGAGGAAACCTAGGCTGAGAGAAGTTAAGAAATTTGATCAGATTGCAGTTAGTACATGTCTGGGATAAAATTTGAATTCAGGCCTTTCTGACTTTAATTCTAGCATTCTGTCCATTGTTCTATGTAGCCCTCTTAACAAGCATTTATTCAGTGCTTGCTCAGTATAGTAACCATGCTAAACACTGAGGATACAAAGAAAGGCAAAAACAGTCCATGCTCTTAAGGAGCTCCCATGGTAATGGAGGAAACAACATGCAAATTACTGTATACTTAGAATGTACATACTGTGTAAATAGAAGGTAATCTCAGAGGAAGGCACTGGGAATGGCTTCCTGCAGAAGGTGGGATTTGAGTTAATATGAAGAAAGCCAAGGAAGGGAGGAGATAGAGGTGAGGAAGAGCATTCCAGTTATGGCAGTGGATGGGAATGGAGTGTAGTATGTACAGAGCAAGAAGCAGGCACTGGCCTGTTGCTGAATTGGAGAATATTTAGGGGGGATTAAAGTATGAGAAGACTGGAAACATGGGAAGGGGCCAGGTTGTGACGGGCTTTAAAAGCCAAACACTATATTTGCTTATGGAGGTAATAAGGAACCAAGGTAGTTTATTGAATTAGGGGAGTGTATGGTCAGGCTCATGCTGTATGAAAATTCCTTTGATAGCTGAGTAAAGGATAGGTTGGTGTAGAGAGAGACTTAAACCTGGGAGAACAAGTTAAAAAACTATTGCAATACTCCAAGTGAGAGGATGAAGGCCTGTATGAATATTCTAGGTGTTTGAATGGAAAGAAAGAAATGTACATAAGAAATGTTGTGGAGGTAGAAATGACAAGATTTTGACAATAGATTTAGATAGGTAGGGTGAATTTGAATGAGAGTTGAAGACAACACAAAGTTGAGAGCCTGTATAACTAGGGGGATAGTAATTGAAAGTAATAATTGATGTGTTGGCAAGAGGGGAAGAATTGGAAAAGAGTTCTTTTTTGAACATATTTGTATTTAAAAAATTCCTATGGGACAATTTACCTAAAGGCAGTTGGTGATGTAGAATTGGAGCACTAGAGAGGGCTGAATAATTAGATCTGAGAATTATCTGTGTAGACATGATTGATCGCGTGAGAACCGATGAAATCCCCTTGAGGTACAAAGGGAGAAAAGAAGAGGGTCCAGGGCAAGGCCTTGAGGGGTCCACCTATGGTTAGTGGGTGTGCCCTCTGGTAGAAGAGCCAACAAAGGAACCTAAGAAAGAAGTATGCAGACAAGTAGGAGGAGAGAGTTGTGTCACAACATCCTAGAGAGAAGAGTCTCCAAGAGAAGACAATCTCCTTATAATTTGGCTATCAGCTGTAACACTTAATGAATGTGAGAAGTTGCTGTGGAGGTTCTTAGAACTTCATTATTCTATCTTCAGCTTATATTCACTCTATATGTTTAAATTGTGCAGGAAGGATAAGTCATGTATGTTACGAAAGGCGCCATTCATCATCATCATCATTCAACTTCATTCTTATTTAAAATTTTAGATTTAACCCATAAATGTTCTTTAAATTAAAATTTTTAGATTTTAAAACTTTAAGAAATTTAGCATAAATGTATTTATGTCTGAATTATTTGATTTTCCTTAGTGAATGAGAAGTTTTCTTGTCTCCCACATTCTATTCATATTTTTTCAGTCCATAAATTGTAGAAAATAAAACTGGCCACATATTCCAGTTTGAGTTCCCTAAATCATCCTTTTTTTTTCAAAAGATTGAACATGAATTCCTGGGAAAATGATCCCTTCCCACAAATAATGGTAGTGGGACCTTCCTCCTCTGCTTCTGATATTACTTCTCCTGTCTGTCTTTGAACTTTTTTATTTCCTCAAGAAGTATCCACTCCACCCAGAATAAGAACTGCTCATCACTAGAGGTCAGTCAGGGAAAAAGAATTTATGAGGCAGAATCTACTAGGTAAATTGTTAAAGGATGAACATACAAAGTAAAACAAAAACAGTTTCTGTCCTTAGGTGGCTTATATTCTCTTGGAGGGGGACACATGTAAATAATTGGTATATGCTGGGTATGTACAGAGAAGGAGGAAAGTAATATCAGAAAAGAAAGTACTAGCAGTCGTGGGGACCAGAAAAGTCTTTTTGTAGAAGGTAAGATTTAGGATATATCTTGAAGGAGTGTCCAGGGAAAATAAGAGGTGAAGGTGATGGGAGATGGAGTGGTTTGTCCTACTAACATTAAATAAACGAAGAGTGGAAAGGTAGGAAGAAATCAGGTTATGAAGAACATTAAATACCAAATTGGGAATTTTGCATTTGATCCTATAGGTCAGGGCTGTCCAACCTTAGGTTTTTATTGAAACAATAGACAATATAGTTTGATTTGCCATTTTAGGGAGAGCTCTGCGGTAGCTCAGCTTCCTTTACTGAAACATTTATGTAAATTTCTATCCTTGTATGCGGTCCGCATAAATTGCACTGCATGCCACCGCATTTTGGACAGCTTGCTGTAGGTAATACAGAACCTACTGGATTTTATTGATTAGATAGACTTACAATTTAGGAAAATCACTTTGGCAGCTGAACGGAAGATGGATTAGAGTGGGGAAGGACCTGGAAGACCATTTAGAATAGTCAAGTCAAAGGTAATGAGGGCCTGAACTAGGATGGTAGCAGTGTGAGTGGAGAAAAGGGTACAAATAGGAAAGGTGTTGTGAAGGAAAAAATGACAAGAGTAAGCAACTGATTGGATATGTGAGGTGAGTGGGATTGAAGTGTTGGAGATGATGTTGAGGTTATAAATCTGGATGACTGGGAAGTTGGTGATACTTTTGACAGAAGTGGAGAAGCAAGGAGAGTTTGGGAAAAAATGAGTTCTATTTTGGAAATGTTCAGTTTAGAGATACTTACCAGATATATAGGTGGAAATGCGAAGTAGGCAGTAGTTCATGAATGGAGCTCAGGAGAGAGATCAGGGCTGGGTATAGACATCTAGGAATCTTCTGCATAGAGATCAAAATTGAATTATTGGGAGCAGATGAAGTCACTGAGAGTATAGAGAGAGAGAAAGCAGAGGATCCAGGACAAAATTTTGGAATACATCTACAGTTGGAGGTGAGATATGGTTGATGATCCAATGTAGGAGAATGAGAAGAGAGATCAGACAGGAGAAGCAAAAGAGTGAATAGTGTCACAAAAACCCAGAATGGGGAGAGTGTTATTAAGGAAGAAGGGTGGCCAATAGCATAAAATCCTACAGAGAAGTCAAGAAGAATGAAGATCGAGAAAAAGCCATTGTATTTAGGAATTAAGAAATCTGGACCATATTTTTCAGCATATTTTTTACAATCTTTTATTCTTTCTTGCACACAGAAGTTACAGTGTGTTAACATTTAAGCTTTGTAGATTGGAAAATTGCCAGATATAGCTATAATAACCTTGAAATGCTTAAAATTGCCCTTATTATCTCATGCTTGGTCTATCTCAGTAGCCTCCTGTCTGGTTCTTCGAGATTTTTCTTTACTCTGATACTTCTTACCACATTGATCCTCCTCAAGGTCCACTTTGATTATAATTCTCTTTTCTGGAAACAGCAAAGAAGAGCCATAGTGCCATGTAATATTGCTTTGACCAACACAGCAACAACCACCATTCACAATTTATAGTTTATAAGGTACTGAAAGTTTGTTGTTATTCAAGACCCTTTACAACTTCTTTTTAGTTTATCTTTCTGTCTTTATCACATGCTGATTACTATCATATACTCTGTACTCTTCTCTTATTTGGCATATAGGTTCTTCCCCCAAAATCATTAATTGAGTCTATGAAGAAAATATTAAGCAAAAAGGTTTCCTGGGGAAGGGGCAGTTAGTTCTACTGATTATATTTGTCTACCTAGCAACAGTAAATAGACTGATATTTAAGGAAATTAATACTTTTGCAGTTTAAGTAAGCTATTTGGATTATTACCAGTTGATTAGCTAAATGCTATTACTGTGGTGGCAGCTGCTGCTGAGTATACTAGGTGGTGGTAAGAGTACTGGATTCAGAGCAAAAAGCCTGCATTGCCTCCCTGGTTCTGCTTTTCACTAACTGGGATTGTGGGCAAATTCAGCAATTCAACAAACATTTATTAAGTAGTCTACTATGTGTAAAGTATGAAGCTTTAGAATACACTTAGATGAAAAAAACATACTCCCTTTCCTGAACCTTGGCTCTCTCATCTGTAAGATGAGGATAAAAATACCATACCTGCATCACTCGGTGTAAAGGCAATCAGTGAATGATATTGCCCAAGAAAGAATATACTGTGGTTATTGTGCTGATTCTTGAATACATCATTGGGGTAGATGTATTGAACAGTATGACCTTGAATTTACCTGAAGGGTAAATTTGCTGTGAGGAAAATAGGTGTTAATGCAGTCTTAGTGGGGAAAATAAAGATGGATCCAATCACTTTGCCCGAACCTTCTGAAGTAATTACTTTGAGGCAGTATCGTGTGCCAGGTAGGCAAGATGAAATTGCCAGTACTATAAAAGTATGTGTTGAAGCGGGAGTGTTAGTCCCTACAACTACTCAATGGAACAACGCTGTCTGGCCAGTTTGAAAGTCAGATGGACAGTAGATTATAGACAGCTGAACAAAGTGACTCCTCCCCTGTATGCTGCTGTTCCAGACACTGTTACTTTAATAGAGAGAATACAGAAACATGAAGGGATTTGGTATGCAGTTATTGATTTAGACAGTGCCTTCTTTACAATCCCAATAGACTCCAAGCAATAGGACCAGTTTGCTTTTACTTGGCAAGGCCGACAGTATACATTTACACTCCTGCCACAAGGGTATCTTCATAGCTCAGCTATTTGCCACAGGATTGTAGCTGAACATTTAGATGAATTAAAGTTACCTGGTGTACAGCTTACCCACTACATAGATGACATCATGATACGGGGAGAAAATATAAAAGAAGTGGAGAAGAGTTTGACACTATTAATTAACCATATGAAGAGCAAAAGTTGGGAAATTAACCCCACAAAGGTTCAAGGGCCAGCTCAAACTGTAAAATTTTGGGGGATACAGTGGAATAAAGAACTGCAAGAAATTCTCCCACAAGCTTGACAAAAAATCCAGGATTTTCCTACCCCTACTAATAAGAAAGAGGCCCAAAAGTTCATAGGGCTATTTGGTTATTGGAGTCACCACATCCCACACTTGGGACAGATTCTAAAACCCTTGTATAAAGTCACCAGGAAGAAATACGAATTTTACTGGGGACTTGAACAAAGGAGAGCTTTTGAGAAAGCAAAGGCTGCTATACAGTTAGCCCTGGATTTATGGCCTATGCAAAATGGGCCAGTGGAATTACAAGTGACTGTGCAAGATGACTATGCGAATTGGAGTTTGTTGCAAAAGCAACAAAGCCAAGTGCACCATTAGGATTTTGGTCAAGGAAACTACCTTTTTTGGAATGCAATATATACCTTTTGAGAAGCAGCTGTTAGCTGCATATTGGGCCTTGGTAGAAACTAAGCAACTAACTCTGGGTCATGAAATGGTATTAAGGCCTAGAATTCCGATTATGACTTGGGTAATGAGTACCCCAGCTTCCCACAGAATTGGACATGCGCAAGAGGCGAACATAATCAAATGGAAATGGTATATTCAGAATAGGTCGAGAGCAGGCAAAAGTGGAGTTTCTGTGCTACATGAATCTGTAGCAAACATTGACACTGAGGGGAGTGAAAAACCCCCTGAACCTAAGTAACAGTTGGTACAATCCTTGGTGAAATGGAATAATGGATATGATGGACTAACTGAGGAGCAAAAGAAACTTGCTTGGTTTACTGATGGGACAGCAAAATATTTGGGACACAAGAGACATTGGAAAGTAGTAGCCTATAACCCCGGTACTAGGCGAACGCTGGACAGTTCTGGGATAGGTGGAAGTAGTCAGTATGCTGAACTGATGGCAGTGCATCAAGCCATCAAAACAGAGAAAGGAGGACAGTGTCATATATTTACTGACTCATGGATGGTAGCTAATGGGTTAGCTACATGGATGCCTATATGGAGGAATCAGAATTGGGAGATTCATGGCAAACAAGTTTGGGGTAAAGAGTTATGGGAAGATATATGGGATACGTCTCTGGTTATGAGTTTGTCAGTTTTTCACGTTGATGTTCATGCGACCTTGACCACACCAGAACGTGAGTACAATGCACATATGGATCGGCAAGCAGAGATTGCTACTGAACTTATTGTCCCTACTCCACCTCCAACTGATGACCCAGCCTTAGCAAAATGGGTCCACCAGATCGCTGGCCATTTGTGGGTCCAGGCCACCCATCGATGGGCACAGGATCGAGGTATTAGTATATCTCACACATTGTTAAATAACAGAGGAGTGTTGTATATGCCACTTGGAAAAAGAACGAACTGTTTGTGGGATAGTAACTGGAGAAATAGCAAGGGGAAAAGTTCCAGCCCAAATTTGGCAGATAGATTATATTGGACCACCACCCTAAGATAAAGGATGTAAATATATATGTACATGTGTTGACACCTATTCAGGTGTACTAGTGGCTTGTCCTTATAAGGATGCAACTCAGAAAAACACCTGTAAAACCCTAGATATTGTAAGTTTATACTATGGAACCCCGATGCATATTCAAAGTGACAATGGGTCACATTTCAAGGGTAATGAAATGAAAAGATATTGTGTATTGAATAATATAGAGTGGATATATCATATTCCATATTACCCACAAGCATCTGGGCTAATTGAAACAATGAATGGATTGTTGAAAGAACAGCTAAGAAAATTAAGCTCTAATAATTCATATCGGCATTGGAAGGATAATTTGTCTATTGCCTTATGTAATTTGAATAATAGGCCACTAGGAGGGAGTACACCTCTAGCCAGAATGATGACCCCAAATCTGGAGATCAGAAATTGGCAAACACATGAGAACCAAAACATTGAATTTTGGACTGTGAGGGAAGATGTCCCACCACTGTGCCCAGGAACACCTGGTTCGGTAGGATATGATTTACATTGTATAGAGAATTTTCAGTTGAGTAGGAAAGAGATAAGAAAAACCTCTACTGGGGTATGTATGAGAATCCCCAGGAATCATTTTAGATGGATATTACCTAAACCAGGATTAGCAGCTTAAGGAGTACATGTATTGGCTAGAGTGATAGATTGTAATTATCAAAGAGAAATTGTTGTGACACTCCAGAATTTGGGTAAAAAACCTGTACTATTTTGTAGAAATGATAGGATAGTCCAAGTGATTATTATCCCCTGTGACAAAATACCCTTTGTGAAAACTGACCCTCCTTCCAAAATAACTCTGAGAGGAAAGGAAGGCTTTGGTTCTACTGATGGAATAAAATTGGGAGCTAAGGTATGGGTGAAACAGAAGCCGGATGATATTACAAAGGTTGCAGAAGTCATAGCCCATGGGAAGGACAACACTGTAATAGTTGTCTATTCAGGGGAAGATAATTACCGAATCTTACCCCTGAACCATATATTTCACCGTGAATAGGTCTACAATAATAGATTCATGGACTCCAGAAGTACGGCTGATACTGATAAATGCCACAAGCCACTCAGAGGGTAGGTGATCTTGTGTTATTAACAGATGAAAGTTTGTATCTGGGGAAAAGGCGTGGAGGGCAATCCTAGGTTCCATCCAGGATGGGACCTTTCTGGCTTAGTTTCCTTATTGTGTTCCCTTTGAAAAGAAACATTTCCTACTTAAGTTAGGCTGTGAGATTGAATTTTTGTATAATTGGAGTCTCAACTACAATGGGATGATTTTATTTGAAGTATAATAGCCCATACTTGCCTACTCTTTTGTTTTTTGTTTTGGTTAACCTTGTTGCTAGTTCTGTCTCCTTTAGGCTTAAGTACCCTACACTTTCAGATGACTGCCTAAGCACCTAGCATTCCTGGAATTCCTGCCAGCTTGCTAAAGAACTGACCTCTGGAATGGGACTCATGGGGCCCGGACAGCTCTATGTCCAATTTCAGCAAGAAGAAGCTATGGAAAATAAGACCTTCACCCCTTAACCCAAGATTTTTATTGTTATGGTATTGTTGACACCAGTTTCCCATCGACCTGTGTAATGGATGTGAAAGATCTTGGGGCCGAAACCAAAGGCAATCAGTGAATAGGAAGATCTTCCCTGCCTATTTGAGGGGGTTTTGGGGGCGGGGCTCTCAGAGTCCTGGGGGGAGTGGCTAGGACTGGAGCCAATGGAAGCCTGTGGTGGGAGGAGCTTGATGAAGGGTTGGAGCAGAGCTAAGAAGCAGTTGGTGAGAGCAATGAAGAGCTGAAGGAGAGAGGAAGCAGTCAGCTAGCTGGAACACATCTTGGAGATTGCGGCAGAAGCGGCAGTGACGGCTGCAGGCGCTACAAAAAGACAGGACTGACCCTCGTGGAGACCTGAGAGTGCTGAGCAGGGGCTTGAGGCCAGTGGGTGGTCTTCTTGCTGGAGGGCCCTGGCATTGTGGGGGAAGCACCAGTATGGCTTGGCTTGCTGCCATAATGTTTTTCTGTGGCCTCCTGGTCACTATTGTGAGATGGGCATAGTGGTTTTGGAAGGTTCTTGTCAGGATGTCAAATTGGGGACACTGGTCTGTGGGTCTCCTACTTTTGAGTTTCAATAAATGCTTTAACTCCTCTGCCTTCTACTTAGGGAATTCCTTATATCCTGCGATTCTGGACCATTCAGGCATATTCATGGTTATCTTTGAAGTCATGAATTCTGCCTTAATGATATACTGGGTTGTTGCAAGGAAAAATATTTGTAAACCGTAGGGCTTTATAAACTGTAAATTTAGGTGGTTGTGGTTGTTGCTGTGTTGGTTAGTTCAATGTTATGTGACATTATGCTGCTCTTTGCAGTTTCCAGAATTTGTCTCATATTTTTTCTGCTGCTTTGTTTATTATATTTTTATATGATAATAATAATCAAATAAACCTTTTTTATTATATTCTCTATAATTCTATTAGAGGAAGTAAAAAGAGGGAGGGGTGTAATATGTGCTTGCATGAGCACTTGTCATTTTCAGTGATAGTTAACTTTGCCCTTAGAACTCTGAATCACAAGAAGTTTTCTATTTGTGGATATTTTAAAACTATATATTTGAACTGCATACCAGTTTCTTCTGTTTTGAGTTCAAATCTAGCCAGACACTTTACTAGCCATGTGACCCTGGTCAAGTCACTTAGAGTTTCTTTAATTGTAAAATGAGGATAATAATAGCACTTAACTCATAGAGATATTAAAAGGATCAGATGTGATTCTTGAAAAAGTGCTTAGCACAGTGCCTGGAACATAGTAGGTGCTATATAAATGCTTATTTCCTTTCCCCTTCCTTGAAGTAGAATTTATTTGTTGAAAAAAGATTCTAATTAATATTTTGTTTGAATGTTCACCTTTGTTTTTTGCTGTATTGTGAGTGGAAAGGAAATATTATGCACAAGCAGAATGTTATGTATAACTTTGTATTTGACTTTTGAATTCAGTAAAACTTTGTCAGTTTTCATAATAAGCAATAATTAGTTGAAAATCAATAAATATCAAAGAGCACAGTGAACATTGTATAAATGGCTAGTCACTGAAGCCCAGGGACTGGAATTAAATTTTTCATTTTTATCTTCATAATTAGGGTAAAAGGCAGGGTTGATTAAAGAGCAATTGGGGTTAAGAGGTGAATAGTGGAAGGTAAGATGGTACAATGTAATTCTGGGAAGAATTGAGGATGAGAAGTATTTTGAATACAAATTGGGTATTCTGTTTGTGAAGTGAAAATTAAGTGGGAAATGGTATGGATAAATCAGAACCGAAACTAACTGGGTACAGTAGGATTGAGATGAGGAGGAAATAGGCTAGGAGTAAAGTTGAGCAGGAGCAAGGCCAGGGATGCCGTCTTGCTCCTGTTTTCTCTACTTGGGGCACCTAGGCAGGGTGGAGAAGGCAAATTGATCTTTACAGAGTCAGAGCAGACGAGTTATTTCTTTTGCCAGTCACTGACCAGTGTCTCTAGCAGTAAATGAAAGAAAACGTTCATTTGTAATTTTTAATCTTTATCTCAGTTAGAAACTTGTGATTTTATAGGCACTGTTGTACAGTTGAAATGGCATGTATTTTCTCAGTGTCAACAGGCTTGCCACTGGGAACCTGCATGGTCTTGGGCAACTTACCTTCTCCATGCTTTAGTTTCTTCATCAGTAAGGTGAGGAGGTTTGGTTCAGTTGACTTTGAAATTCTACAATTTTTATAATTTAGATCTGAGATAATTCTTTGCCCCATAAAGATGCTTTCCTCTCATTCTTTGAGCCATTTCTTTAGTATGTGCTTTTTAGTAGAGGTCATGCATATGCGTACATGCATGTGTGTATGTTATTGTAAATTAGGTGACCTCAAATGATAAGAAATAAGGAAATATTTTTGTATTGAGCATTTCAACAAATGAGTTAACTTTGCAAAGATTTTTAAAATTGAATTGAATTTTGTATGGAAGATAATTATTGAATCATCTTAATATTTTCATTGTTGTATGGCTTGACAGTAACATATTAAAGTAAAATAGCACAATAGTTGAATTTAACTATCTTATTTTTCATGTATGTATGTACAAGTGCTTATGCATGTGCGTTTTGTGTGTATGTGACAATATGGTTAGTTAAAATATGAAGTTGTACATTGTATTCTTGGAGTATTATTTGAATTATCTTTATTACACATAACTTTCTTTTGAATCTGGAAAGAATGACTATTGATCAAGAACAAAACAAGTATCTTTTAAAAATATGGAATACAAAGTCACAAAGAGCTTAAAATGAAAAGCTTTTTCCCCCATTAACTGTTAAATATTATAGATGTATTTTTTTTCCTATCTTTCACAGTCAGAATACTGACATGTACCAAAACATTTATTCCTACTTTTTTTTTTTGATGTATTATAGTAAGGGCATAATTTCTTAATCTCCTTATTTAAAAATTGAGTGGTTTGCCACTCCATTCTGAGATTTCAAGGAATAGAGGAATTCCATATTTAATTGAGCTAAATGCAATTTATTAATGGTTTTTAGCCAGCTTGTGTTAAACACACACAAAACAGAGAAAGATGTATTCTCTCTTCCTCGCTGCTCCCTAGGTCTCAGCGTTAGTTACTATTTCTTGAGATTATACAGTGTGTGTGATAATTCTAAGAAGCCCATCTTACTATAGCCTATGAGTGTCCTGAGCTGGTTCAGATTTAGCACTATTTTATACTTAGGAGGATAGAAGAAGGTAGAACTCTTTGCAGATGCACTAATCTAGAGTAAAAGACTTCAATTCTTTTAAAAAGATGAATGATGAATAAACCAGACAAATATGTATGTAGGAGTTGATAGAATATTTATGAAGCCATCAGGTCTCTACAGTTATTTATACATATGCATATATGTTTGTAATGTGTATAAAATATACATATGGATGTATCTATGTATGTGTGTATGTGTTCTCCCTCCACCCTGTGAGGAAAAGATTTCAGTTTAAGCAGCCAGCTTCAAATAAAATGGTTAGGAATTTTGAAGTTTTCATTATCATAAAAACAAGAATTCTAATGTTTCAACCTTATGTTGATTTGCCCTTGTTGCCTCTCATCCCCTTACCTTCCCAAACCCAAAGACATATATATACCCACAGTTGGTTCATCTTCTCCAGAAGTTGACAGTCTAAATTAGAATTTGCCAATGGTCTCAAATTCTAAAATTACATGATTCTATGACCATTTATATGCTTAACTATTAATTTTATAACTTAAGTCAGTGTGTTGGTTCATATTTTATTTTGATTATTCCAGAATTGTCTTATAGAAGAAAATAGAATTGTTTTCGGATAATTTTTATGTTAAATACAGATTAACTATTGAAAATAATGCCATATCTTGTTTCTCTAATATTTGGATAATGGCATTTGGGTTGAACAGATTTATCCCTCTTATACATTAATCTGTTCATTATTGATGTGATTTTAATTTGCGAGATATTTGTAAAAAATGTTATCCTTTTCTATGGGTTGAGCTAATCTTGTTTCTTTTGTATTTGAATAGTTGGAACAGACAATGGACAGGAAGCAATTGAAAGTGGAGCTGCATTTCTTTTTAAGACATTTCACTTAAAGGATTGTGTTGGTTATAATGAAACAAAGGCTCTTAACCAGATGTTTGGTCCCTTTCCATCATCATCTGCTACTGCAGCTTGTAATGCCACTTGTCGGATTGCATCCCACTTCAATGAAGACCATCTCACAGCACTTGTACAAATGACAGAAGAACAAAATGGCGACAGAGTGTTATTTGGAAAAAATATAGTGTTTTCATTTGACATGCATGATTTAGATCACTTTGAAGAATTGCCAATAAATGGTGAAGCTGATGCCCAGAAAGTTATAAGCCTTGATTATAAGAAATTTCTGAATAATCATTTAGAACATTTCCAGGAGAGTTATACCTCAGATTTCAAGCCTGTGGAAAAAAACAATGGTTCTTTTTTATGGTGTGAAGTTGAAAAATATTTCAATGAAACTTTGAAGGGAACTGCTGAAGCACCAAGAATAGAAGATCTTTGCTGTACTTTGTATGATATGCTTGCATCTGTTAAAAGTGGTGATGAACTTCAGAATGAGGTATAGTTGATTATTTTGTTGGAAGTTTTTTATTAACATGCACTATTTTGAAAAAGTTTCATATAATATGAATGCTTGTATTTTGCTTCAGTATCTACATACTGGCTATATTAAATAATATTTACCTCTTTTATATGTGCTCCATGAAGACAGAGACTGTATTATTTTATCTTAGTTTTGTATCCTCCTTAGGATCTCACATAGTCTTCTTTACACAGGTATTTACATTTTGTTGTATTGAGTTTTAAACATCTTCGAAAAAAATTTAGGGAACTTTAACAATTTGTATTCATTTGTATTTTATACACTTACTGATGTTTGGGATGATTTATCCGTCATCAATTATGAATGTCCTTAAAGGTCACTAATTATGCTAAAAGTTATAATAACGATTAATCCTGAATGTTTATGGTTTAAGTAATTTATTTCAGGCTAGTTGCTAATGGACCAATATGATTTTACATGGCTAATAATGTAATAATAACAACAATAATAATAGCTAGCATTTACATAGCACTTTAAGCTTTGCAAATCATTTTATAAATACTATCTCATTTTATCCTCACAATAACCCTGGGAGGTAGGTGCTATTATTAATCACATTTTACAGATGAGGAGACTCAGAGGTTAAGTGACTTGCCCAGGGTCACCTAGCCAGGAAGTATTTGAGGCTGAATTTGAACTCAGGTCTTCCTCACTTCAAATCTAACACTATCCATTGCTCCACTAGCTGCCTAGGATATGTGTATTTAACTTAGTTTTCCATAAGCTAATCTACAACATTATCATGAGACTGAAATGAGAGACTTCCAAGGAAAGTCTCCCTGCTAGGATAGTATTAA